>NC_079439.1:16532390-16872390 GCF_903798145.1 Danio aesculapii
GATTTCAGCTCAAAACATCCCACACATTATGTTTTATCACTCTTTCAAACTGACCCTTTTAGGCTTTGCTCCTAATTGTGCCATTTTGGTGACTGTCGCTTTAAATTCAAATGAGATTGTTCTCACAGCCCTCTTTTTAAAAGGGGGCGGGGTTATAAATGCATGTGTGTCAGTGTAGTGGCAGATTCAAAAACAAGACTACATGCATTTTACTTATTATGTTGAGTGGTAAGATTAAGTGCAAACCCCCAAATAGAGACAGAATGATGGTGTGAGTGATAAAAATGCATGGCATGTTTGTTCTGAAAGTGCAATATTCACCTTATTAGCGTCTTTCACACAGCATGGCACAAAAAACATTCTGCTAGTAATCTAGAGCTAGTGACCAAATGTTCATACTGTATTCGCTTCTGTGTTGAAGCATTTTAAATGAATTAATCAATTTATTTTTCATTTAAAAGTTCAAAATCATCAATAACAATTTTTAAGCTTTCAAAATTGAGAAAAAATACCTGCTCACATTTTTATCCGATGGGAATAAATGAGGTAAAGGTGACCTATTATGCCCCTTTTTATGAGATGAGATGCAAAATAAGTGTCTGATGAGTGTGTTGGTGAGATTTCAGCTCAAAATACCCCACACGTTATGTTTTATAACTCTTTCAAACTGACCCTTTTAGGCTTTGCTCCTAATTGTGCCATTTTGGTGACTGTCGCTTTAAATTCAAATGAGATTGTTCTCACAGCCCTCTTTTTAAAAGGGGGCGGGGTTACAAGTGCATGTGTGTCAGTGTATTGGCAGATTCAAAAACAAGACTACATGCATTTTACTTTACTTAATTTACATGTTAAGTGGTAAGATTAAGTGCAAACCCCTAAATAGAGACAGAATGATGGTGTGAGTGATAAAAATGCATGGCATATTTGTTGTGAAAGTGCAATATTCACCTTAATAGCGTCTTTCACACAGCATGGCTCAAAAAACATCCTGCTTGTAATCTAGAGCTAGTGACCCAATGTTCATACTGTATTCGCTTCCTGCGTCACCTGCGTTAGTTGCGTCACTTCACTCCCATTCTGAATTCACTCGCGGGGCATCATGGGATAGCGCAGCGTGCATGGGATGCGCACTTCAGAATCTCGCCGGAAGTAGTAAGTCATCCGGGTACTTCTTGCATACTGATTTTCGAATTCTATGAATTCGGACATACTACTCGGCTTGCATACTGATTTTAGCGGACTGTAGAGTGTGGAAGTATGTGGTTTCAGACGGAGCCTTTGTGTCAGCATAGTAGCAGATTCAAAAACAAGACTAGCGTCCTATGCTAAGAAGGGAGAGATTGTCACTAGTGGGCGGGGCTCTCCTCCTTTTAAAAATTGTACATTTTCATAAATATAAAGTCGTATGAATATACACAAATTTTCCACTTTTCTGACACTATGTAAAATAGTTACATTCCTCATGAGATCAGGGGTGCATTTCCGAAAACCATCGTTTGCCTAGAAAGGTCGCAATTTCCACCATTACAAACATAGTTCGTTAATTTGGGATTTCCCAAATCTATCATTCCAACGAACATTCACAAACTGCGTTGCAAACTTGTGCACTTGCAACTACAACTCTGGAGCTGTAGTTAGAAACATAGTTCCTGGTTGTGTTCTATTCCCACTTATCCCCCCTATGCCCTATTCATTTAGAACATTCTAACATGTAAACTTGGAATTATAAAAAAAAACATTAAAGGTCATCTCTCTCATGTGTAATTTGCTTTCAAAGTATTTTACAGTTCAGTTTTAGCGATCTTCATGTTTACAATTGCGTTCCCTTCGTAGTGCACTTCAAAAAACATTGATATCAGTTTGAACACAGCCGTGGCTCATAACGAAAGCTATAGTAACCTATTATTTAAAAACGGAATTTATGTTACGTCTCTAAAGCTTGTCAAAACTGAAAAAAACAGCATACGTTAATGCTTTTAATTTATAGTAGGTTATTTTTAAGTATCTGTACTGTGTATGACATGGGCCTGTTGGTTAGCACATTTCTGCAGTGGTTTGCAGGTGTCAAATTGTAAAAGTAGACTTTTCAAAAAAAATGTAAAATAAATAAACAATATCCTACTTAATAATAATACTCATCATCATCATCATCTTCATCATTATTATTAAAGTAGGATTTTTTTCATTTCCTAATACATAATAAATATTCAATTTAATTTCTTAATAAATAACCTCATTATATATTTATTTATTTATTTATTTATTTCTATGATTTATATATGAGATTAGAACACGTGTTAGCTTTTGTAAGTGATTTTTAGTTTTAGTATAGAATATATTCTCAATAATATTTGTAAAGGAAACAATGGTTCTAAATGTGCCATTTACATAAATTTCAATTAATATGGAAAACGCGTGCAATATATAAAAATATAAATATAAAAAAATATAAAACTATATAATTTGCACAAAGATTTTACTTCTTTAAAGAAGTTGTTACCACCCCGTTTAAGCATCATTATGGCATTTTATGTTATAACTAAAACGGTTTAAACAATGGATCTGCGACAGAGAAACTACGGGTTTTGGGAAACACTCATCACTAAATCATTCTTTTCCTAAACGATGCATCGTGCTATGATAGTTCAGCCGCAAGTTACGTCGTTGTTTGGGAAATGCACCCCAGGCTGGTTAATAGACATTAGCTTATCCTTCAATTGAAAGTATTCAAGCCCTGACAGTTGTTTTCAAGTCCCTCTAGTGTCAAAAGCTTAATGCATTCTATGCCATAGAGCACCTGCATGACCTCCACATACACACGAGTCACTTTTTGTTGATGCGCTGACGTGTATTGACAATGCTCTGTAGTGCACCTCAGCTCCTCTCAGAGAGCTGTTATTGGCTGCTTTTTTTTGTGTGTGGTCTCTTAAACTGAAGGAGGGCCGGTTCAGTCTGAGAGCAGCTCCTCACTGAAGCAGGCAAGCAGCCAGAGAGACAGAAACATGAACCAATTTCACGCCGCCAGTCTGCTACACACACAGTCAGGGAAGAAGTGCCTCGCTGGGCCTCTGATCCTCAAAACGTTCAGGGTTTGTGAGCGTGGTAAATCTAGTGTAGTTCTCACGTGGTTGCTTCACAACTCAGGACTATAAATGTGTTGTGCTTTGTAAAAAGAAAATGCACTAAAATATTTTAGCATTATATTTTTGCTTACATATTTAATTTTATGCTGAGGGCAAATTAGGAAATAGACGAAACAATAAAAGTGGGTTCACTATATATCAGTGTTTCCTCCAGGATTTTTTCCAGCTGTGGTGGCAGGCCTTTTACACAGATCTACCAACTACCTATGGCGTTATTTGGCTCTCAAATAAACACTGCTGATATGCGATTAAGTGCGTTTTAGGTGATATTTACAGTATGAAATATTTACAGTATGAATGTCTCCAATAAACCTACAAATACGTCCTGAAGTAAAGTGAAACGGCTATAAACTCCAACAAGATAAAGTCATTGTATGCTGAGCCATAGACCTTTATAAATATGGATACTTTGTTTATCTTAACTAAAAGCTTACCTCACGCATCCCGCACCTGTCAGTCAGCATGTCACCTTAAAGGGTTAAACAAATAACGCACAGCATTACTACAATTACAGAAAAGTTTGCACTGTTATAATTCACTTAATTCACCTTTTAAAACGTTTTGATGTGATTATAGCCCACTATTTAAAAAAACAACAACTGAACGAGAAGCTGTAATGTAGCCGTGGTGGGATGACTTTTGGTGTGGCGGCCCGCCATGGAAGAATTAATGTAGCGGAAACCACATATATGATAATGTTGTACAGTTAAAGTCAGAATTATTAGCCCCCCTGTCTATTTTTTCCCCCGATTTCTGTTTAACGGAGAGAAGATTTTTTTTTTAACACATTTCTAAACATAATAGTTTTAATAACTCATCTCTAATAACTGATTTAATTTATCTTTGCCATGATGACAGTTAATAATATTTTACTAGATATTTATCAGGACACTTCTATACAGCTTAAAGTGACATTTAAAGGCTTAACTAGGTTCATTAGGTTAACTAGGCAGGTTAGGGTAATTAGGCAAGTTATTGTATAACGATGGTTTGGTCTGTAGACTATAGAAAAAATATATAACGGGGCTAATAATTTTGACCTTAAAATGTTTTTTAAAAAATTTAAAACTTCTTTTATTTTAGCCGAAATAAAACAAACAAGACTTTCTCCAGAAGAAAAAATATTATCAGACATACTGTGAAAATTTAATTGCTCTGTTAAACATCGTTTGGGAAATATTTAAAAAAGAAAAAAAAACTCAAAGGGTGGTTAATAATTCTGACTTCAACTGTATGTGATGTTAACATTAGTTATGTTTAAGTGAATCAATTAAATTTAATTAATAACACTAATACATTTAATTAATTACAGTTTTGTAAAAATCAATAAAAACTTTGCTTTATATGCTGCTTTTATATTATCAAAAGTACACTAAAGACTTTTTGTATTGTGACGTTTTACATTTTAAAGTGTTTTCTTTTCTAATATATTCTGATTGTAATTTATTCCTGTGATTTAAAGCTGAATTTTCTGTATCATTACTCCTTCAGTGTCTTATAATCCTACAGAAATGATTCTATGCTATATTCTAAATTGGTGTGACAGGAAATGTCTTATTTATCTTTATTTATATTTATATTTAAAACTAAGTAAATTGAAAATTCTTATTGACTTTTGAATAGTATATCAACAGTACAACAAACAATACAACAAAAGTTTCATTTCATCTTCAATACCTAATTGTTTTTCTTATTATCTGTAATTTTGTGGAAGCTCTAATACGAAGAAATATGTTGTAGAATAATGTCAGTTTTGATTCATTTAATGCATTAAAAAGTAATGCTGAAAAATATATTTTTAAAGTAAATGAGGCCAAGAGACGAAGAACCATATTATTACCATCAAGTAATAAGATTTTTTTTTTCATTTGAATTGTGAACATTATATTATAAATTTTTATTTTACTTGAAGATAGACAGCAAAAGCTTCTCAATTCTAAGGAGATAACATTTTTCAGTGTTAGTGTTAAAAATCTAAAGTTATTGTGATCTATATTTCTCAAATGTGGAAGAACAGTATATGACCAGTTTGTGTGGAATAACAGTATAACACCAATTCATCACATCACTTTTCATTCCGCTCATTCCGCTGTGGCGACCCTGGATTGATAAAGGGACTAAGCTGAAAAGAAAATGAATGAATGAATGAATTTATAAAAGCTGGTGCAGTGCACCTGTGTATATACTACTGCAATCTGTTCTCGCACTCCGCCATCTCACGAAATAAATAAATATATAATCAATAAACTCTACTTGCCATAGTTTACAAAGGACTGGGGGAAAATTTGCATTGATGTAGTTTTATTATGTATGGTATGTTGTTTATTTTGATAGGTTAACTGTGCTGTTTAGCACTCCTCAGCGTGATCAAAGAGAGAGAGATCACATCAAATATACGGTTCTTCCACTCGCCTCTTTCAGTGGATTTTTCCCAGGTTTTTGTTCTCCTCTTCGATTCAAATATGGTTTCCCAGCATCCCTCAAAGCCTTCCTTACTCTTTCCTTCTATTTGTTCATGTTGGCTCTCTTTTTTTGCCGAGGATTTGCATTTTAATGTCTGAAGCGGACATGACAGCATTCTTCTTAGTGGACATAAACATTTTTTTTCCATGTGACGCTATTTTAATGTTTAAAATGCAAACTCTTGGTCACGGGAAAATATCCCCAAACTGTTTCTGGATACAAAGTTCACACATACAATGAATGTCACATGGTTCATTTTTATTTTTTTGACTTATATGGTTGTTTATTTAAATAAAATAAATAAAAAATCTAATTGACATTTGAACAGTACATTATTCGAAAAAGATTCATTTCATCATCAATATCTTATTATGTCTTATTATTATCTATAATTGTGTGGAAACTAATAAAGAGATATGTTGTAGAATAATGTCAATTTTGACCAATTTAATGAATTAAAGTAATGCTGAGAAAAATATATATCTTTAAAAGTAAATAAATTAAAAATACTTATTGACTTTTGAACCATACGTAATTCCAAAAAACATTTTTAATCATCAATACCTCTACCCCTGACATGACTTTTTACTTCTCAAGTTCTTGTGTGTCAAACTACATGTTTTCCAATTAATACTCAATTAATGATGTGTTTCACTCAGGAATGTGTCACATTGCATTCTGTTGTGATTGATTCAAGTTGACTTGAAGGTTTAAAACCCACATTTTCATAACAGTAATACACAGTCTGCAGGTCTACACAACATACAGTACTCGGAAACAATTTTTTGTCAGGGTTGCGAGTTAGGGAAAGGAGTGAGGACTCAATTGCAGACCGAATCTGCAGACATTTTTTGCTGTTTCTGCTGAGAATTTTATAAAAAAAAATCTATGAATTTTTGCAGAGGTATTTTTGGAGTATCATAATTAAACACTTAATATATGAAATGAAAAATAATAGCTTTTTAACTTATATTTAAAGTTTACAACGCAAATCCATCTACTTAATTGGTAAACAATGCAAGCCTGTCATATAATATATCTACTAAAAAACGAAAAATATGACTTTACAAACTGTATTGTAAATAAATCATATGAACACTTTCAGATCAGTGAATAATATTACTGAAAGTAATTTAAAAGCTGAGCAAATATCAATTTGCATGCATTTACACAAGGAAGTAAATAGACTCGATGGGCTAAAAATCTGGAAATCTGCGAATTTCTGCACGTGCAGATTCCGTGTGGGCCTACTAATGGGTTTTATTAACAATAAAATGAAGCAAATAGGCAACAAAAAAAACTCCTAGGGGAAAAACATAACTAAAAAGACAAGCTGAGCTGGAAAGACTGAAAAGAAGCAGGACATGACTCTCAGGAAGAATGACAGCGAACTGGCAAAAGAAAGGAGACATGAAGAGACTAAAAAAGAGTGCTGAGAATGAAAACACCATGCTGCGGACAAAACAACAGACACACCAGGACGAGAGTGCGCATCCCGACCATGCCTGGACCTCGCACAATCCAGGACGGCATTCATACAATGACAAAGACAGACAATGATGAGAAATATGAGTGCTTAACCTGAGAAAACTCGAGCCCAGCAGAACATAACTAGATAAGACAGGACTTATGTCCGGACTCTGCCACTTAAACAAGAATCAACATGACCGAATTGGCAGAATCATGACAACTTTGTTATCACTACTGCAATGTGCTAGCTTCATAACTTATTTGAAGTGTATTTAGTAATCTCAATCTATTAAACAATGTCTGCATGGTATAGTTCGTTAAACAGCTGGATTTGGTTTTGGTCTTTAATTGAAATCTCTCAGCAATCGCATGTGGATCTGCACTCTGCTCCTCAGGATGCAACTAACACTGTCTCCATTTCAGACTCAATTAACACTGTTTTGCATGTGCCGTCTCAAATTATAACACTTCAGAGACATTCACACAAAAAGCCTCGACTCTAGCTGGGGTGTTATGCCATCTTTTTTATTGTCTCATAGCATCGTAATTACTCTTTCGGTCACTGCTCTCTCTCTCCCTCTCTCCTACTCACTCTCTCTCTCTCTCTCTCTCTTTCTCCATCACTGCCATGATGAGATAAATTAAGATAAGACGTATAATAGCAATGTAATGTCAAATCAAATCTTGATGTTGCCGTCCCATCACTAAATAGTAAAAAAAAAAAATAATCGAGTGAGATAATTAATTACTTCCATATATGTCTCCATTGGTTACCATTCAGGTCAAGGAGTCACTCTCATCGCAGACACCGGCACCGGAAAGCAGAAATTAGGAGCTCTTCCTGCATGGAAAACAGGTACGGGTTTGACCTTACAACTGAATAATTGGGTGAGGGCCAAGGTAAAGTTCAGTGTAACCGCATGTTGAAATCCAAAAATGAAAGCAGCTCGAAATTGTGCTTTCAACTTGGGTAAAAAAAGAAACTTTGGCTCTTGTTAGAGTGGTGATGAGGAGTGTCTACCTGATATTATGGATTCAAGTGTCTATTTAAATGCATTCGTTCATTCATGTGGACCTCTGTCCAGATTGAAAACAGGTAAATAGTTTAGTTTAGTTTAGTTTAGTTTAGTTTAGTTTAGTTTAGTTTAGTTTAGTATAAAGCTTTATTAATTCCCTTGGGGCAATTTATTCTGACATGGGATGGTTCTTCGCATATAACTAACTTTTGTCCAAATCAAAAACAATGAAATTGTTTTGTTTTGTTTTGTTTTGTTTTGTTTTGTTTTGTTTTGTTTTGTTTTGTTTTGTTTTGTTTCGTTTCGTTTCGTTTCGTTTCGTTTCGTTTCGTTTCGTTTCGTTTCGTTTCGTTTCGTTTCGTTTCGTTTCGTTTTGTTTTGTTTTGTTTTGTTTCGTTTAAAGCATTATTATTCTGCATGGGGCAATTCATTCTGACATGGGATGGTGCTTCACATATAACAAACTTCTGTTCATATCAAAAACAATAAGTAGTTTAGTTCAGTTCAGTTTCGTTTCCTTTAAAGCTTTATTAATCCTCTTGGGACATGGGATGGTGCTTCGCATATAACAAAAATTACACACTTAACACAATAAATACCAACACTTTACATCAATTACACAAGCAAAAAAAAAAAAAAAAACTATGAAATAATAAACCATCGAGCAACTACGTTTATTACTTGACTGAATTGCGCCTCATTAAAATGAATTGTACTCTCATTAATAATTATTAACTGCATAATGGAAACTGTGAGTCCAATAGTTTACAAGTGAGTCCAGCTGCACTCTCATAGCAGGGAAATGAAAACAAAACCTTTGTTGCAGCACATTCATAAACGCAACATTGACGACTCGTTTCTCCAAACAATTATTTTTCTTTCACTTGTTTTGGCAACACAGCATGGCTTCTCTCTGCCGTCTGAACACTGTAACAGGTAAAAACAGTCTTAGAAGCTTTATGAATGAAGTTGCACCGCATACACAATAGAGCGCACTGATTGGTTTGAACCAAGTCTTTCTCATGACCCAATACTGTGGACTCAATGACGTCATGATGTACTCCCAGGTATAGACATCCACTCTCCACGCTGGAATGTAATGCAAGGATGTAATCTCCGGGAGGTAGCTTTAAAAATTCATTTCAAACCGTAAGAACAAATTGGCTCGAAAAAATGCAAAAACAACCAATTTTCACTTTTTTTTGTGAAATATGTATGTCCTATTAGTGTTTTTAGCAGCGTGGGGGATATATATGACTGTCAACAGCTCAAAAAATGTGTTTTGGTATTTTGTGACCTTAATTACATTAATTTTGGATGAAACACATAAGCAAACACACAATATCAATAAGCAAAGGACAAAATACCATGCTTACTAAATGCAATAAAGTGTTTTTATTTAAAAAGATAGTGATAATAAGTGCATATATATATAAAGAACAATAAATATTTACAAAAATATATTGAAAATCACAGACAACAAACAGATAGATGGGAGAGTTGGAGAGATGAGACGCGGGCAGCGTCCAACCAATAGAAATAAATAAAACAAAACAAGCTATTCTATTAGCCCAACCTCTACCCTAACTATCCAAAAGAAAAAATATATCAATATTGAAAAGAAAGTCAGGTCATTTTAAAGAATGAAATAAAATAACCCAGAATAACATTTACCCAGGATGCTTTAGTTTTTTTTTTTTTTTGGTCACACTTCATTTTGATGGTCCATTTGTTGAATTTAAGTTACATTGCATCTACATGCCAACTAATTCTCATAAAATTATAAGTAGACTGTTAGGTTAGGGTTGGGTTTAGTGTAAGTTGACATGTACTTATAGTCAGTTAAATGTCTGTTGAAGGAGTAGTATCAACATGTATTAAGCAGATAGTCTACTAATACTCAAATGGACCATCAAAATAAAGTGTTACCTACTTTTTTTCTATAATATTTTTAATGAAGGTCACAACAAAAATACTAAGAAAGTTTTGCAATTTTCATGAGATTGTCAGGGATCAAAAATGTTCATGGCTTAATGCAGGCCAGTCAGGGTTTTTTATCTTATCAGCACTCGTCTGGTGCCACTGTGGCGATGACTGATAAAGGTAGAGGTGACACAGAGGAAACTCTTTTATCTGCCTCTCACAGCTGATGTCCAGCATTTGGTGTGTAGATCAATGGAAGGGAATGAAATTTGAGATCTCTCCCCCATGGACTGCTGTGTCTCTTTGGAGTGGTTTGTGGGTGATGGGGTTGAGGAACCGAAGAGATGGGACACTGTAGGGGGAGTGTTGATGAAATCAAGTGTCAGCTTTAAATCTGTTTTCTTTGATAGTAGGTGTCAGGAAAGATTGTCTGTGAAGCATATAAATGCCAGTCCTACCAATTCATGTACAACTATTATGACAAATGCTTAGGACACTGGAGTGTATGCTTCCCTATTAGGCAAATGAGTGCGGTTTATGAGATGTAAAATAAGACAATTTCGTGCTGGGTTAAAATACATTCTGAATTAGATGAACACATCAGAGTAATCATAGACACAGAGTTTTCCATGCATTAAATTGGCCTCAAACACTCTCCCAGGTGTCAGCGCTCTGATTGCTTCATCAGCCCTTCATACAAAAGCGCCGCTCTCATTCATTCATCGCAGAATTTCTGCCTCTTTTTTTTTGAGAGCGGAGAAGAGCGAGCTCAGGTTTCAAATTGAAATAATCTTAAGCTGAAGATGATTGCTTTTAAATCCCTAACTGATCTCTCCATTATTTGGAATTTCTTAGGGATATTCAAAGGAGCAGATCATTATAGAAAGCGAGCACAGTGAAGCTTTACACGGTTTCGGGAGTTGAAAAGGCGCAGAGAGCCCACTCACGCCACACAACAGGAACAATGGCCATCAGTTCCCATTCCAGTGAATCCTCATTCACTTTGCGAAGACCTATTACAGATAATCTATGTCCTGAGCTGGTATAATTGGCATGTCCTTTCATAGGAAACCATTTTATTCCACCTTAAGCCTGTGCAGATCAGAGGAACGAGACGATCGTGGCAGACAATAGGGGGGAAAAATCTGCACATTGCCAATTGTTTAAGGAAAAGGACATTAGCTGGATTTCTTTTCCACTGCTATTTCAGCTGAAATATAATATCAGTACTTTAAAAAGCATTTGCTTAATGGATTCTTTTCACAAAGTGCTTCCATTTGATATTTTTTGCCATTTTTCAACTTGTACTGACCCTTCTCATGCCCTCGTTTACACCTGATATTATGATGTGTTTTTGTCAATACATTAACAAGTGGGCAATGCTAGATACAGGTGTAAATGGAGTCTGAAAGGTTTTGATTTTGTCAGTTTTCAGAGAGTCAAAGAGGTAGTTGGAACCATTTAATAGAATTCATTCATTTTTCTTTGGCTTAGTCTCTTATTTATCAGTGGTCGCCACAGCAGAATGAACCGCCAACCACTCCAGCAAATGCTTTACGCAGTGGATGCCCTTCCAGCTGTAACCCATTACTGGGAAACACCCATCCACTCTCGCATTCACACAGACTTTGGTTTAGTCTCTTATTTATCAGGGGTCACCACAGCGGAATGAACCGCCAACCACTCCAGCAAATGTTTTACACTGTGGATGCCCTTTAAGCCGCAACCCATTACTGGGAAAAACTCATACACTCTCACATTGACACATACACACTTACATTCTGGCCATATTTGTTTAGCCAATTCACTTACACTGCATGTCTTTGGATTGTGGTGGAAACTGGAGCACCTGGAGGAAACCCATGTGAACACGGGGAGGATGTGCAAAATCCACACAGAAATGCCGACTGTCCCAGCCGGGACTCGAACCAGTGAACTTCTTTCTGTGAGGTGACAGTGCTAACCACTGAGCTACTCTGCCGCCTAATTGAATTTCTTCATGTGTTCAATTGCAGTCAAACAGCCACAAAAAAACACCTATTTACAGTACTTACTGACTCAGAAGGCTTTCATAGTTCTAGATCTTCATCATTTTCATAGTTCCTAGAACTATTAATGAAAGTACCAACTTTCTTTGTATTTGCATAAATAAGAAAATGTTTTGTGTGAATTAATATTGCTTAAATAATTAAGTGTCTACACCAGCCTAATAGGAAGCCTAATGACATAAATATATTGATTGTGTGAATTTGTTCAATACAAAATAGACAGAGTATTTTAAGTCAATTCGCCTTTATTTCTATAGCACTTTATTCAATAGAGATTGTGTCGAAGCAGCTTTAGAGGGATAAACAGGTTATATTAGAAAATCCGGTCCCTCACAGTCCAAAGACATGTGGCATTAGTGAATTGGGTAAATAAAATTGGCCGTAGTGAGTGTGAATGTGAGAGTGTGTGGGTGATTTCCAGTACTGGGTTGCTGCAGGAAGGGCATCCGCTGCCTAAAACATATGCTGGAATAGTTGGTGGTTCATTCCTCTGTGTCAAAGGAAAATGAATGAATGAAGACAGAGAATTGAGGTATTGCGGGGCAAGTGAAACCAGATTAGCGTTACCAGTGAACTGCGCTAAATGAAATTGCTTAGTATTGAACACAAATGTACAGCGAGTGCACAAATTGCTTGCAGATGCTAAATATTTTGTTGCTAAACTAAAATTAATTTTTTTTTTAAATAATGGTTTGTGATTTTGTAAATTAGTGGAAATTAGGAAATTAGTGATTTGTAATTATGGTGATTATTTTAGTCAAAGGGTGAAAGTGAAATTTAAAAGGTAAAATTAAAGTAATATAAAAAGATTAGTCGATTAAAAATATTGATGCTGGCTAATTTTTAGCATCGACTTGGTCGATTATACCGACAAAACGTGGCAGCTTTAATCTGTAATTAATCTGGACAAATTTGAAAATGCCATTCTCTAAAAACATTCCACATCCACAATAAATTTCAATAATCTACCGAAAGTTGTTCATCCACACTGAAACGACTGAAAACACTTTATTCCCTGTACTGGGCATGCGTTAAGACATAAATCGATTTGACCTGCATCATTTATTTATTTTTTTACCAGATCTTTTATACATCACAGCAATATGTTAAGGAAAAGCACCCAAGATTTAAAGTAGATGCACAGTGAGGTTTAGTTGTTTCTACAAGTTAAAAAGTTATAAAATTGCGAAAGCAAGAATGTAAACTGGGAGATGTGCCAAACAACAACTCTGAGTAAAGTTTGCATGTCCTTTGAAAAAAAATATAGAAATAGAAAATCATCATACCCTGTGAAAATATATACCTTTACTCACATTACACTCTGCTTTCAAAAGACCTTCAGGATAAAGTTGTAGAAAGGAACAGGTAGGAGAAGGCTACAAAAATATTTCAAAGGCTGAAAAAGTTATTAGGATTCTGATTTGATTTCAGGTTGTATGACAGATAAAGTAATTATTTCAAAAGTGGTATGATGATTTTCTAGGCACTGTATAAACAACATACAGTAATCTTTAACAATGCTGTAAAAAATGGAGGGAATCCAAAGCAACTGCTGTAAAATCTCCTCCACCAATCTCCTGACCATTTTGGTCATGTTCTGGCTTTTTAAAATAGGGTGCTTTCAATGTTTTTCCACTTTAAAAGTATTTTTGAAAAGAAAGAGTTTTTTGACTAAAATATAATTTTCTGAGTAAACAGAAGGCCGAACTTTAGAGAAAATCATGCATTTTTTAAAAAGAAAAAAAACATGCAAAAAAAAATGCTTTTCTTAATTTTTTTGTCTTGTTTCTAGTCCAAATATCTAAACAATCTCCAAGTAAAAAATACTGTCTTAAGAAATAATTTGCCAAAATTAAGTGAGTTTTTTCATTAAAACAAGCAAAAGAATTTGCTAATGGGTTAAGCAAAATAATCAGTAACACTTTATAATAACTGCACTGTGAATCATTTATTAAGAATTAGCAAATAGTGAATTCATTATCTGTTAAGCATTACCTCTACATTATTAAACGTTAGTAAGCAGTTTATAACTGCAGCAACAAATGCTCTTTTCTTGATTTATAAGCACGTGTATAATGTGCTTAATAATTAAATTTTTATACTTTAATGATTCATTTTTCATTAATAAATTAAGTATTGCATCATTTACAAAGCAGTTAATTAAGAGTAGTTGGTGGTTTTTAAAGATCATTCAGAATGAGTTAGGAAACATTTCTAATTCTTATTGTTCAGGCATTTACTAATAGTTAATTTGCATGTTAATAAATGCTTTATTAACTCATCTTCATCCAGTTTTGTGACCTCATCTGAAGTGAGGACTATTTATGCTTTATAAATCTCTAATAAATGACAATTAAAAGCTCAGTTTTATTCTAAACAGGAAAAAAAGAAAATAAACGACTTTATTCATTTATATTTATTTGAGATACACAAATGAAACTGCATCAACCTCATCTAAACCTCATCTAAAACAAAATTACTGTACAGTTTAAACTTTGCTAAATAACTTTGAAATGTTGTATCATAATATGTTGTTAAATTATTATATTGTATTATTATATTATATTGTTGTTGTTGTTTTATCCAAATTTACAGTAATTTTATTTTAAAGATAAGATTGCAAAGATTGTTCATTTAATACTAAGTCTTTAATTGTCATTTCTAAGGGATTTGCGAAGCATAAATAACCCTCACTTTAGATTAGGTCACAAAACTGCATGAAGTTGTGTTAATAAAGCATTTATTAACACACAAAGTAACCATTTCTATATGTCTGAATATAATAAGATATATAAACATTGATTTCAATAGTTTATTAATCATTTTCTAACTCATTCTGAATGATCTTAAAAACCATCAACTACTCTTACATACAAATGGTTTGTAAATAATGCGATACTTAATTTAGAAATGAAAAATGAATCAGTAACAAATTTTGAAAATACAATTATTAAGCATGTTATAAATGTGTTTATAAGTCAAGAATACAGCATTTGTAGCTGCAGTTATAAACTGCTTACTAACGTTTATTAATGTAGAGTTAATGCCTAACAGATAATGAATTCACTATTTGCTAATGCTTAATAAAGGATTCATAGTGTGTAGATACTATAGTGTTACCAAATAATCTTATTTCAAAAGGTGAAAAAAAGATTATTCTGCCTACCCCGTTATATTTCTATACTATATTTGGACTAGAATCAAGACAAAAAAAATCTAAGTAGGAAAAGCTTTTTTGCAGTGTGGCCTAAGCAAGTCAACAGTGGCAAGGAGGCCAAACTCCACTACTTATATAGAATATAATTAGACAGAAGTCATGCTACAGAGTTTCAGTCAATTGCTTCTTGCTTGTAAGCATGAGTTTGTTCATTCAATAGTGCTTGTGTGTAGTATCGAGTGCTCCTGCGTAAGTGATGTAGAGCGTGACGAAGTAAGGGTTAAATCTCAACACAAGTATCTATGAGACTCATGTGGTCAATACCAGTGGAAATGGTAATTTGTCTCAACTGACCGCTTATAATTGGATCAACGAAAATGCACCTTAATTCCAATGCCATTCGCCATTGTTACCAGTTTTCACCTCACTGACTGAATGGAGTAGAAAGAGGAAAAAAAAACTGAAGAATGGCTTTTATATCTTCCCTGTCCCACTTTCGGATTTTATTGCTTGTCTTGTAAAGCCGCTGTGAGCATTATCCTGATAAGCTACCTACAGCACGATGTATATTTAATGTGAATATGAATATTTGAATGTCTCCTTTAGCTGAAGGGGCCTTTAACAATGATTTCATGTCCTTTTTACGCATGTAGATCTGAAGACTGTGAAAAATCGGGTTTCAGAGACGGCGGTCATTCATCAGATGTCCACGGAGGCGACGCATGCAGGTCGGCAGTCAAGCTGACCAATAAAATCTCCTCTAAGTGCTGCTGCCACTTTTCTGAAAGCACAGTAAGTGTTTTTGATGGCTACCTGATGCGCTTGCAGTGCCCAACTCTTGCTCTGTTTAAGGCCTTTGTGAGACCATCGATTTCTTTTTTTTGCTTAATGGATGTCAAGACCAAAAGCGATGTTGTTTTTACACTTATCTGTTTAACTAATGTGTTTGAAAGTCAGCGAGTGCACATCCTTTTGCTCATGAAAAAAAAGTGTTTTTTTGTTTTGTTTTGTTTTTCACAATAAGGATTGGATTTGGATGAGATAGTAAAGCTTAAATTGATTTTTCTATAGTCGTTTTGTTTTGTGAAATAGCTAATGTAATATTGCAATCTCTCATTTTTTAATAGGAACAATAATCCTCACTGAAGCAATGCCTTCAAGTGAGGTTATTTCTGTGGTTAGAGTTTTGAACCAACATGAGATTTGCATATTGCGCACATGCTTGACACATAATTTAAGCTTAAGTTAATTAACTTTTTTCAATGTGAGTGCTTTTCAAGTGTTTTCTGCTCTCAGTAATTACACTTGTTAAAAGTGACATCCAGCCTACTGCCTGACTCTAAATGCATCCACTCCAACAGAAAATTATCAAACATCATTCAATAAATTACAGTTTACCATCTTATTTTTTTATTATTTTAAATTATTTATATATATATATATATATATATATATATATATATATATATATATATATATATATATATATATATATATATATATATATATATATATAGGTTGTATAAGGCTGTCAGATTAATCACTTTCCCCAAACTTGATCAATAGTATTATTATTTTAATGCATTTTTATAAACTTTAACAATTGTTAGTATGATTTTGTGCAGTTGTGCTTAAAGATTTTCCAGTGTGTGCAGAAAGTTCTGATTGTTTCTATTAGTTTTTTTGGTTTCTTTTTATCTTTTCTTTTAATTTTTTTAACTATATTTGTTCTTTTTAAGAATTCCGAATACATTTAATTGCTCTGTTGGCCCATACGTGGGTCCCAGGTTGGTTTGCAATGCCCTTTCTCTGTTTAAGCCAAGTATGATTTGTTTTATGTACAAAAGCTGGCAAAAAAGTTGATGCCCTGCAAAATAAAATGTACTTTCACATTTCACAGTTAGATTATTAAAATGTTCAAATATCCAGTTGAAGTCAAAATTATTAGCCCTCCTAATAACTAATTTTGTAATGGCTAATTTATTTAGTCTTTGCCATGAAGACACTACATAATATTTTTCTAGTTGTTTTGCAAGATACTAGTATTTAACTTAAAGTGACATTTAAAGGCTAAAAGGTGCAGGAGGTGATTGTCTTCAGAAACGTTTTTTGTTGTGCTGATTGAAAGTCTCGACAGTCCAGTAGTAATGATTAAAGTAAATGATCTAAATGTATTTATAAGTGTTTTTATATTCTGGGTGAGGCATAAGACTAAAAAATTTTCATTCAATTAAAATTTGTCTGGCCGACAATTCCCATAAATCTGATAAGTAGCCCAAAGCTGTCTGTCAACAAATGTAGATGTACATCTGTGCACCCCTGTTCACGCAGATCGGCCGTTTGCGCCTGCACTCGCGTTCATGTTAGAGCCTAAATTGGGCCCAAAAAAATTTAACTCAACCCAAACCGAGCCTGTGCACCTTGTGTCCGAGCCCAACCCATCCGACATATTAACTGTAATTATGAGCCCGAGCCCGACTATTTTTTTTTAATACGTGGGCCGTTATAACAAACATCTCATCTACAATTCTGAGATGTTGGGACTACAGAAATAAGTTTAGATTCATCTTAATGAATAATGTAACATGGAAGAGTAAACTGTATTGTTTGTTTATTCAGAATGGATCGTAACAAAAGAGGACATTGAAGGCTGACTATCATCTTTTTTCTTTCTACCATGGCAAGCATGTGTCTGTTCATCTTGGAAGTCCCCGTTTTTACACCTCTTTCACACCGCACGCGTGAGCAGCACGTGTTTTTTTTGGCATCCATGTTAGCAGATAAATATTACAGCTTTCATACCGCACACAAAAGCAGTACATCAGTGCGGATCGTGAGCAGAGCTGAAGCAGGAGAGCCGCAATCATTTCAGCGCTGGGTCTGTTTTTGCCTGCTACTCCACCTAAATTAAAGTGACAGAGCATTGATAATGACCAAAGCACACTGAATGACAGTAAAAAATTTGCAATTTTACCCAATTAATGCATCGATGAGATCCACTGATTTTATACATTGTTTCTGCTATACATACGCGCTGCTTCAACTCTGCTTGTATGTGCAATGTGTGCCAGTGGAGGAGACGCTGTTGCAGAAGCTAGAGCGTTGCTGCGCATGACACGCGTTGGCAACTGTGCAACTTTGTAGACCCACACAAGTGTTGCTTAGGCCGACTTTGCTTAAATGTTCGTATCATATTTCTAAATATGGCATAGATTTCCACCCAGTTAGGCTAATTAAGTAATGAAAAAAAACACAAATGCTTGATCATGGCCCAGCCCGACCCGAAGATACCGGCAGAAAATATTGGCCGGGTCGAGGTCAAGTTTGGGCTTGGGCTCGGGCAGAGAATCTAAACTCTAATTCATGTGCACATGAGAGAGTGACAGTGGTAAAAACAAATACTGAATCAAAACTTTTGAAAATCCTGAATCAATATTGTGTTTCTTTTAGACAGGATATGCTGTTTTAAAACCATTTTAGTTGCGCCAACTTATTTTGTTGTTACGAATGGGTTATATGCACGGAAGTGTTGTTCAGCCACTGAAATCTACCGGCAAATGATTGATGTGACTATTTTAATTTTATTACGTTCCTTTTACAGCATTGGTAATGCAGATTTTTATTTAGTTAATCAACAAAACATCAGTAAATAGTGCTATTCCGCCTAGCCTGCTTTACTGAGCTGAAGTTGGTTTTATATTCACATTGGTTGATTTTTAAACAATGATAACCTGTGACTTGCTCCCCATATTGTTTACCATGGTACTCTGACTATTCGGTCCGAAATGGCAGTATGGCTAAGCTGGCCAAGCAGTAAGCATAGTCACTTCAGGACAGCATGTGAGAGAGTGAGACCAGCGATCCTTGCATGCATGAAATATTGCAATATAAATATGAAATATAATACAGTTTTTCATTGTGAATTGCAGTATTATAAAGTGCTATAAAGTTTAGCTATAAACTGGCGAATGACATGAGTGGGTTGTCTACTGTCATCTTTACGGTTCGCGTTCGTGATTTCAGGAGGCATGGTTTTGGACGGCAGGTGAAGGGACTGTGTTTTCAAAGCTATTATGCTAAGGGTTAGCATTTTGAGCAGATCACCCACTGCACCTTTAATTAGGTTAATTAGGCAAGTCATTGGACAACAGTGGTTACTTAGCCAATCTAAAAAAAAACTTGAGGGTAATATTCAGAGTAATACTCCGCTTAAAAATAGTGTAAATGCTTGATAGAAAAAATATTGTCTTTGCTTACTTAGGAAATATTTGAAAAAGAACCAAAAAAATTCACAGGAGGTCTAATACTTTTGCCTTCAACTCTGTATACAGTATTAAAATAACCACCTCTATCAGAGTTTGACTAATTTCACCATAAAAGTGTGATGACTTTTTGTGCAATTGTAGCTATCCAGAATCTCACTAAAGCTTAGATGCTTCATTCTATCTTCTATATTCTATTTCGAATAAATTTAAATGTATCCCAGCAGTCCCACAGTGTCAAATGAGAAGCAATTGAAGGCGCACAGCAGAGGTAAAGAAAAAGGCTGATGCCGATATGTGGCAGAGTGGAGTTGGATTTTAAGAAGAGAGGGTTATTGTCTTTTTCTTGCACTTTACCACTCTAACGATGCACTTATGTCACCCGCTCTTCCCTTTTTCTTACACCTTACCTACTTAAGGAGGAAGTCTTGATTGGTAAGTCGATGCTATCCGCAGATTTAGGGACATACTATAGGCCGCTGGTGGACTTTAAAATCTCTTCCAACAGGGGACTAAAGCAGAAACATGTTCTTTTTTTGTTTTTCTCTAGGATCTAGTTAATGATGGAGATATTTCTTTTGTCTGCAACCCTTTTCATATGATTAGATTGTTTTTTTTTTTACTTAAGCCCATTCTGTGATGTCTGTTCAATGTTCTTTAAAGGACGAATACTTTCAAATGGGGGATTTCTGTTTCCTTTTATTCTCTCTTTTTTTCTGACTTTAAAGTAGCTGGAGTTTTATTCATGTAGATTCTTTTTTTCCCTCTTTTTTGATCTGGATGTTTCTTTAATTTGCCTTTTTCATTAGCTTTGGTTCATTGTTTACTTTCTCTCTCTTCGAGTCTCTATTTCATTAGTTCCTTTTGTACGAGTTCTTGCTTTGTTCTTCTCATTTCTTTTGAAATTTCTCGCATGTGACAGATTTGCATGGCGTTCTTTTAGTAATCTTTTAGTTTTTGTCCTAAAAAAGAAGAGAAAAAAAAAGATTAATCTCCTCTCTGTGCTCTGTAGGGACGTATGTGCCTTTTAAAGAGTACTCAAACTGCATCTTGCAGGTAGCAGATTAATAACAGCCTTGGCTTTTCTTGAGAAAAACAACAACTTCGCTTTGTCTGCTTGCAGGTTTCTCCGTCACGTTCTGGGGTTGAGGGTTTAAGCAAAGTGGTGATCGTCCAGAATTCAGAATCCAGTAATGGCAAAAGACGTGCTGATTACGATTCAGGAAATGACACCTCTTCTCCGCCATCCAGTAAAACTGGCATCACGAGGTCAAAGGTTGCCGGAAATGGAAAGTTCTCATGTCAGACGTCTCCTGAGAAGCTGAGACTCGCTGATGGAGACAATGCTTCAGATTCAGGCAACTCTCTGACCAGCTATGACTCTCTGGGTAAGCCAGTGCTCAGAGAAAACACCCTGCACAGCTCTGTCTTCAGCAAGCTTAAAGGGTAAGACTTTTTACACGATTTCTGAATTTCATATTGTCTGCATTAAAGTTATTGAGCTCTTTGGCCCTTTTTTGAATTAATTACAGTGGTGTGAAAAAGTGTTTGCATCTTACTGCGTGTTTGTCACACTTTAAAGCAGGAGTCAGCCTGGATGTTTCAAGCATACCTAGTAATACTTTAAGTAGCTTGTTTAGGTGTGTTTGATTATGGTTGGAGCAAAACTCTGTAGGACACCAGCCCTCCAGGAACAAGTTTGGTGACCCCTGCTTTAAGGTTTCAGATCATCAAACAAATTTAAATATTAATCAAAAATAATACAAGTAAACACATCAGTTTTGAAATGAAGGTTTTTATTATTAAGGGAAAGCAAAATACAAAACTACATAGCCTTGTGTGAAAAAGTGTTTGCCCCCTAAACCCAATAACTTTTTGGGCCATCCTTAGCAGATGGCCCAACTGCAAAAAGCATTTTCGATAACTTGCAATGAGCCTGTTAAAACGCTGTGGAGGAATTTTGGCCCAGTCAATTGGATTCAGCTCAGGACTTTGACTAGGCCACTCCAAAGTCTTAATTTTCTTTTTCTTCAGCCTTTGCTTTGGATCATTGTCCTGCTATAGTAAGTAAGGGACAAACCCTTTTACAGACCACTATATAGTATATATACAGTTATTATACAGTTGAAGTTAGAATTATTAGCTCCCCTGAATTATTAGCTCCCTGTTTATTTTTTCCCCAATTTCTGTTTAACGGAGAGAAGATATTTTCAACACATTTCTAATCATAATAGTTTTAATAACTCATTTCTAACTGATTTATTTGATCTTTTGCATGATGACAGTAAATAATATTTGACTAGATATTTTTCGAGACACTTCTATACAGCTTAAAGTCATATTTAAAGGATTAGCTAGGTTATTTAGGTTAACTATGGTTAGGGTAATTAGGAAAGTTGTATAACGATGGTTTGTTCTGTAGACTATCGAAAAAAAGGGACTGATAATTTTGACCTTAATTTTTTTTGTTTTTATTATTATTAAAACCTTTATTCAAGCCAAAATAAATCAAATAAGACTTTCTCCAGAGGAAAAAAAATATTATCCGACATTCTGTGAAAATTTTTTTTTGCTCTGTTAAACATCATTTGGGAAATATTAAAAAAAGAAAAAAAAAATTAAAAGGGGGGCTAATAATTAGTAATAATTTTGACCTCAACTGGATGGATAGATAGATAGATAGATAGATAGATAGATAGATAGATAGATAGATAGATAGATAGATAGATAGATAGATAGATAGATAGATAGATAGATAGATAGATAGATAGATAGATAGATAGATAGATAGATAGATAGATAAAATAAAATAAAAAACAAAATAAAAAACAAAATAAATAAATAAATAATAAATAAATAAAAAATATAGATAAATAAATAAAAACAACAAAAAAGTAATAAAATAAAGTAATAAACATCAATGATTTATAATTGCAGCGAAGAATCAGGCAGGTTCTGTGTGGATGTAGAGAAGACACAGCCTCTGGGTCTCATCAGCGATAGGAATCGGAGTTCGTCGTATGACAGATATGAGGACGGAACGAGGTCCCGCAGCAGAAGCATATCATCCCAAAGCAGATACTCAGGGCGTCACTCCAGAAGCCGATCGCTGTCCTCGGGGAGGAGGTGAACCACACCGCTGATGTTTATTACTGAAACTCTCATTTGAGCACAAACTCTGACACGATCTTCTCCCTCGGCTCATTTACAGATCCTATTCCCGCTCATCCAGTTACTCGCTGGCTTCGCGGAGAGACAGTCTGTCGAGTGTGAGCAGCTGCCGCAGTCTGAATCACTCACGATGCACTACACACAGGTGAAGATTAGCCCATACCAGTCTTTTTTTGTGTGTGTGTGTTATAATTCAAATGAATAATTAAATTACTTCACAAGTTCAGCATCAATCTCATGATAATCTTAGATGCACATTAAATGTTATGAATCATATCAGGAGAAATAGGATAACAGCAATGATTTTCTAATGAAGTTTAGACGCTGAAAAAAACTATGATTCTGTCAGCTGGACATATCTTTATCAAGTTTTTCACAAATTTGGCTTTTATGAAACTATAATCAGAAGTATACCAGCACTTCATAATACACCAACTGCAAAAATAAAGATCAACGGCCACCTATCAAACTCATTCACATTGAAAAGAGGCACCAGGCAGGGATGTCCATGGTCTCCTCAATTATTGACACTCTGTTTGGAATCCTTAGTACAAAGCATTAGACAAAATAAAACAATGCAAGGTATTTCTATTAAAGGAGTGGAACACAGGGTGTCCGCAGGGTCTTAAAAAGTATTAAAAGTTGATAAATCAATTATGAGAAAATTAAGGCCCTTAAAAGGTATTAAAAAGTCTTAATCTCATTTTTACGAGGTCTTAAATTTTCTTCAAGCATTGTCCAATTTTTTTTGAGGCCTTTGAGAAGCATAAATATATTTATTTTCCTCGGTTAGTTCGGGCCGGGTGCGTCCGGCCAAGCTCCTCTGTCTGGGTGATGTCAAGTAATTTGTGACAAACGCGGGAAGGTGATGTGACGCTCTCCGCAAAACCATAGAGCAGGGCTATTCAATTGGGGGCCCCCGAGGCGATTTGTTCCGGCCCTCCAAATAGTGTGACCAAGACATCAAAAATAAATTTAGTTCAGTTGAAAAACGGCTGCTATAGTTATGAAGTGACGTGTGTCTGTTCAATGCAGCACGAGCTGCAGTTGAAGGCTGTGCAGAGCGTGAGTCACCTGACATTAAGCGAGTGGTGCAAGCAGTCGAAAACCTTTGTATACTGAAGCTTAAAGGCTTCTCAACACCGCGTTTCTATTGCACGGAACCAAACTGCTGCAACTAAACAAAGTTATGCCACCTGTGCGCTAGTTTAAAATTCCAAGCTTATATCACATATCGCATCTTTTCTGCACGTAAGTTCGTTATTTCCAATGTAAGAATGTCAATACATTTCAGACGCACCGAGTAGAAAACATCTCACACTGTAGCGATGAGAGTTGTGCGTGGCTTTCGATGCAATGTAAACAAAAGATATGTTATTACAAATTATTAAAATGATTATGTATGTATGAACGCAGATGATAACAACAGTTCATTTAAATACTTAGCTAATGTAAAGCTTAAGGGCTGGTGCGGTGGATGGCGGAGGGGTGTTGCGGACGAAAATGAAGAGGGTTGGGGAGTCGCAGAAGAAAGTGAAAGTGAACAGCGGACGGGGGAGGAGGGCGGTTGAGGAGAGGCGTCGGTAAAATGAGGTGCTGGATCAGATTTCAGAGGTTGCGGATCAGACCGTGTTCAGGCACAAATGAAGGCCTGATTATTTGTATTAGTCAAGTAATACTCTGTCTTTTAGTAGATGTTACATGAGAGAATTGCTTTGTTTACCAAACAATTAAAGTGGATATAATTAGATTTACATTGTAAACTTTAAATATAAGTTACTTTTTATTATTATTATTATTATTATTATTATTATTATTATTATTATTATTATTTCATGTTTTAAGATTTTAGTTATTATACACCCAAAATCAGTCCGCATAAATCCACAAATGGTTTTTTTATTTATTTTTTAACTAAATTTTCCACAGACTGCTTTTTTAGTGACGTATGAATACTGTCTCTGGGTACAAACCACTTCTCGTTTAAATAGAAAAAATATTGATTTTATGACCACTTTTTAGCCATATCACACATTAAAGTGAATTTCTTATAAAGTCATGGTGGACACAACAGTCTCTGGACTTCAATTGACTTCAACTGTATATCTTGCAATCATGGTTTTCAAAAGTATTACAGCACTTTGGAATCATTTATTATTACCATTTGAGCATCGCCATACAGTTTGATAGAGTGCTTGGACTCTGCTTCGCGAGACGTCAGACTTAACAAGCGGATAACTTGTGACAATGGTCAAATCTGGTATTGAACATATGCATGCATCTTTTGTAGTGTAGAGCTGCTTATTATATAATTTCAACATCAATATCACAATGTGCACATCCAAAATAATCACATTGCTAGATGTGCAATGTTGAGACGGATTGTAGTTGAGCAGGAGCCTCAGATTTTAGGCATAATTGAGTGAAAGTTTATTTCTGTGACTGTGTGAGCATTTCAATACAGTTTAAAACAATCAAACACAAACAATTGCACTGTTTGTAACTTTAATGAGGATTCATTTTATTGAATTATTCATACAATCAATGATATACAATACAATGATGACTATGCAGTGTTATTTTACATTTGATTGATCCATTTCTGTACCTGAATACGTCTAGACTCCCTCGAAAACCATAAAGGACTGCTTATTTCACTTTTATCTTTGCTCTATTGTATTTATCTATGCTTGTAACTAGTTTATTAATGTCTCACCCCCTACAGAATCATCACAGTCAGTCTAAATGAATCATCTTATTTTCCAAATAGAGCTGTTTAAGACATATGGTGAAATTGGATTTATATAGCAAAAAAACTAAATATTTCAATACCATTTTTCTAATATCGCACAGTCCTATTGTGTGTGTGATTATTCAAATTAATAATTAAAATACTTACGATGCACAGCAGACAGGTGCATAATCTAAATGCCGCCAAATGTGGTCTAATGAATCCAAGTGTGTCATCTTATCGCAAATAATTGTTCTGATTGAATTTGAACCAGTATAATGAACTTGATCATAATTGAACGTATGCGTTAGTGTTGTCAAAAGTCTAGATATTTGTTGCAAATCCAAGCATCATTTTATTTTAAATGATGCAATAACACTTTTCTGTAGTATCAGTGGCACTTGAAGCAGTTTATTATAAGCAGGTTTCAGCTTGTTCATTTATCCACATTTTTTCATTTACAGTAACTTATGCGTTTTGGGTTTTCTCAATTTAAAGGTCAAGCAGAAGTCAGCCAGCAGGATGTTTGTGCATCTCTTTGTCAGCACATACATGTGCATAAGTTTTTCTGTTTCAACAGAAAGGTTAAATTACAAAACAACAAAAGACAAAATCATTGTTAGACTGACCTGATGAATGCATGAAGTGTATTTATTTAGTTCTATTTAGTCGTCTTTTTGGTTGCAATTTGCTTATTTGTTTTAAATAGACTGCTCGCTTGTCTTCGGTGCAGATTTTTATTTTATTTTATTTTATTTTATTTTATTTTATTTTATTTTATTTTATTTTATTTTATTTTATTTTATTTTATTTTATTTTATTTTATTTTATTTACTTGTTTTCAGTGCAGTTATTTTATTTTGTTTTATTTTAATTTTATTTTATTTACTTGTTTTCAATGCAGTTATTTAGTTTTATATTATTATTTTATTAGTTTTCAATGCAGTTATTTTTTTTATTAATTTAATTAAATTTATTTTTATTTATTTATTTTTAATGCAGTTTATTAATTTTTTATTTTATTTATTTTATTTTATTTTCATTCATTCACTCATTCATTTTCTTTTCGGCTTAGTCCCTTTATTAATCCGGGATCGCCACAGCAGAATGAAGCGCCAACTTATCCAGCACATGTTTTACGCAGCGCATGCCCTTCCAGCCGCAACCCATCTCTGGGAAACATCCATAGACACTCATTCACACACATACACCACGGACAATTTAGCCTTCCCAATTCACCTTTACCGCATGTCTTTGGACTGTGGGGGAAACCGGAGCACCCGGAGGAAAGCCACGCGAACGCAGGGAGAACATAACACAACTCCACACAGAAACGCCAACTGACCCAGCCGAGGCTCGAACCGGCGACCTTCTTGCTTCTTGCACTACCTAATGCGTCACTGCATCGACCTTTATTATTTTATTTTATTTTATTTTATTTTATTTTATTTTATTTTATTTTATTTTATTTTATTTTATTTTATTTTATTTTATTTTATTTTATTTTATTTTATCTGACAAAGAAATGTGAACAACTGGCCTGGCTGGATCAGTATTAAAATATCTTTAACATTGAGTCATGTTTGATGCTTTAATATTGGCAAATGACAAAAATAAGATACAGTGCTCAGCATAAATGAGTACACCCCCACAAATCTCTCATTTAAATTAATATTATCTATAGCATATATCTATAACAATATTATATTTGTGCATATACATTAGTTTAGTCAGTACTGAAGCCAAATCTGGAGCTTATCTAACAAAATAACTTACAATAATAATTCCAAAATTAGTAGCTCAAATTTATATGTTATAGAAAAAATATTTAGTAAATGTTAATATTTAATTAATATATTTAATATTAAATGTTGTAGTTTGTAATTTTTTCTATATTTTGCATGAATTTAAATTTATTAACTTTTCATTTCTAAAGATGTTCTGTGACTAAAATATTATTTTAATAAATATATCTGTTTAATAAATCTGTTCAAAATATATTACCCAAATTCACTGAGAAATGGATACAAATATTTATTTTCAACATGGGGTGTACTCATATATGCTGAGCCCTGTATGCATAAATAAATACTGCATAACTGAATTTCTCACTACAATACAACACCTTTACAAATATAGAGATACCATAAAATATAGCTTTTTTAAATACCACAATAAAATCATTAATTCAAATTACAAATAGAGTATCAACACTTTAAAAGTATTTTATTGAAGTTCTAAGTTGCTGTATTTTGACCATACTTAAATGCATCTCTTTTAAATGTGATAAAAGGTTTCGCGAGCGGAAAAGATACTGCAGTTCCTGCAAGAGCAGAAAGCACAGCAGGAGGAGACCTTGTTCTCCGATGAGAAAGAGGAGAAGGGATTCTCCAAGCCATCTGGAAGCCCGCAGAATCACAAGGTCTGTTCTGACAGAGCTAATAATCTCACAGCAGCACAAACTGTATCAATCACAAACTACTCTGAAACAACTCCACTCATCTGACTTCAGTAAACACAGACAGAGTGCTGACGTTCTCATTGTGTGGGGAAACTGTGTTATAAACTGAGCTCTCTTCATTAATACAAGCTATTTGTATACACTGGCATTCAAAAAAATTTGATGTGACAGATGTGGTAGTGTTTTTAAAAGAAGTTTCCATTTCTCACCAAAATTGTGTTACCGATGTTGCATGATCAAAAAGGCAATAAAAAGAGTAATACTGTGAAATATGACTTGCGTTTAAAGTAACCGTTTCTGTATTAATGTATTTTAAAACTTTATTTATTTCTGTTATTTAAAGCTGGATTTTTAACATCATCTTCATCAAGGACCCTTTTTTATAGTAATTGATCAATCTTGATAATTGCATTCATGTAACAAAGCATTGCATTTAAATACATTCTGAATTAAATGTTCAATCCTTTAAAAGTTTTGGTATGTAAAATGTAAATAATGATTAATAATTAATCAACAAATAAAAATGGTTTCTGAAGGTTCACGTGAAACATAAGACTAGAGTAATGATTCTGAAAAATCAGATATGAATTAATGGGGTAAATTACATTAAAACAAATTACCAAAAATTATATTTAAAAAAAAGTCAAAATATCACTGTTTTTATTGCATTTTTGATCAAACAAAGGGCATTTAATCATTCAATAAATTGATCAAAAATGACATTTGTAATATTACAAACTTTTTTCCAACTTTCATTAAAGGTGCAGTAGGTGATTGTCTTCAGAAACATTTTTGTTCCAATAGTAATGATTAAAGTAAATGCTCTAAATGTATTTATATGTGTTTTTATATTCTAAGGCATAAAACTAAGAAAATTTCTTCCAATTATATATTGTCGGGCTGACATTTCCCATAACTCTGATACGTAGCCCAAACTGTCTGTCAACAAATTGTAGATGTACATCTGTTCACGCAGGTCCGCCATTAGCGCTTGTATGCGAGCCACGCATTTATGTGCACACGAGACACAGCAGTAAAATCAAATGCTAAATCAAAACTTCTGAATCAGTGTTGGAGTTACTTTTGCATGCTGCAGGAAGGATGACACCATGGCTGAAGTATTTCTTTTAAAAGTCTTTTAGTCACGCAAAGCTTATATAGATGTTGTTGTTATGTATAGGTTATATGCACAGAAGTGTTGTTCAGCCACTGAAATCTTCCGGCGTAAGATTGATATGACTATTTTAATTTCATAAGGGACCTTTTACAACATCGATAATGTAGATTTCATTTAGTTTAACAACAAAACATCAGTAAACAGCGCTATTCCGCCTAGCCTGCTTTACTGAGGTGAAGTTGGTTTGTATATTCACATTGGTTCATTTTTGAACAATGACAGCCTCCCCTGTACTGTTTACCATGCTACTCTGAATATTCAGTCTGAAATAGCATGTAAGTATGGCTTAGTAATGTGCAATTCCTGCATGCCGACAGCCAATCACTAACAACATTTTTTAACTGACGAATCACATGAACTAGTGGGTTGTCCTGCTGTCCTGCGCGCATTTTTGTTTCAGGAGGCGTGGCTTTGGACGGCAGGGGTGGGACTGTGTTTCAAAGCTATTATACTAACCGGTTAGCATTTTGGCAGATCACCTACTGCCTCTTTAAGTATGGAAGAAAAAAATGGTTATAACAAATAATAATATAATTTTTACATTCTAGTATGTATAAAATGTCAGTTTGATGCCGCGACTTAGCGGTGTGCATGAGTTAGTGATTAGCACACCTACATATAGCGCAATAGTGCTTCAGGTATCCCAAGTTCAAGTCTTGGACCTTTCCAAACTCCTGTCCCCCCCTCTCTCTTTCTCCCACTTCACCTCCTGCCATTCTACTGTCCTGTTAAATAAATGCAAAATGCCATAAAAAAATCTATCTTTAAAAAAAAAAAAAAAGAAGAAATATCTAGATCACTTTATTTCAAAAACACTAAAAAAAAAAAAAAACCTGCGAACCCCTCTAAAAAGTGCTGAGTTCCAATATCGATATTTGTGTTGGGACAACATGAAAGAATTAAGTTATCTAATTAGTTTTTACAGATTTAAGTGGATTGAACATAAAACAATTTAGTTGTCCCAAAAAATTCAAGACCTGTGTTGTTTCAGCTTATTTTATATAAGTAGTTAAATCAGTTTTTCGAGTGCTGGCTTCCAAAATCGATTTGTGTTGGGACAACATGAAGGAATTAAGTTAACTTATATGTTTTTACAGATTTAAGTAGATTGAACATAAAAAAGTTAAGTTATCCCCCCCAAAAAATCTCAGGAATTGTGTTGTTTCAACTTATTTTATAGAAGCAGTTTGAACAAATAGCAAGCATTCATTGTAACAAATGCTGGGTTCCACACAATTGATTTGTGTTTTGGGACAACATGAAAGAATTAAGTTAACTTATTTCTTTTTACAGATTTAAGTAGATTGAACATAAATGAATTAAGTTGTTCCCCCCCAAAAACAGAAGAATTGTGCCATTTCAGCATATTTTATATAAGTAGTTTGAACAAACAGCAAGTGTAAAGTTTTGAACCCGAGTGTACAGCATATACATAAACAGATTTCATTTTATCTTTGAAAACTGTTTAATAACTAATCATTGTTTGTATTCTCTTTCAGTGCCAGAAAGAGGCCCATCCCCTACTACCGTCCCAGTCCCTCCGTCAGCAGCCGGTCCTCCAGCATCTTATCCTGGCGTCTGTTTCCTCTCACCCGCAGTCGAACTCGCAGCCGGTCGTGCAGTCGCAGTCGCAGCCGCAGCCACACATACTCTTCATACAGGAGCTACAGTCGCAGCTCTTCCTGGAACTCTTTATACAGCAGACGCAGCCGCAGTCGCAGCAGAAGCTACAGCAGAGCCCGACGCTGATTTACGGAGGACACCCCACCAACCACGTCTTTCTGGAACTGCAAAGTGAAATGGAGCAGCACTGAGAACATGCTGTGCTCGGATGCGGAACAGCAGGCGGTGACAGGATCATCTGTTCAGTGTCAGATAAGACTGAAGCTTTCCATATTGTTGTGTACTAAACTGTGTGCTTTCATCCATCCCGTTCACAAGGAAAGGAAAAACACCAATCACAAAAAGCCCGCTGGCGTAGGACGGAACAGACCAAAGGTTTCACTTCTGAGTTGTCCACCTTTTTCCACACTGCTGCTTTTCAAATTATGGGTTGCACTTCCGGTTTCCTTTGAAAACTTCCTGCTAATAATAAGGTTGCACTAGAAATAGTAAACAGAAACTAATCTGGAGGAACAAAACAAACTCAAAAGAGCTTTGGCCATAGATATGAGATATTTGCTCACAGATATGAAAATATTTCTGTACTTTCTGCATCAGAATCATGAACAGTTTATGTATTATTACTGTCATACAGTGTTCAGTCAATGAGGACCAGGGTTGCTAGGTCCAAGAAAATGTCAGTGCCCAATAACAACTCAACACCCACCAGAGTCGATTGCTGTTTTCCCACAAAGGGAAAGTTTTACCAGCGTTTTCTGCAGCAATATCACAGACATGCTGAATATTACTGTACTGTAGCAGAAATATAAACAGAAACTAACCTGGAGAACCAAAACATGCTAAATTCAAAAGAGCTTTGACCATAGATATGATCTTTTTCCAAAGATATGAACATATTTCTGTACTTTCTGCTTCTGAATCATGAACAGTTTATATATTATTACTGTCATACATAGCTTGAATAGGGTTGCCAGGTCCAAGAAAATATCCAAGCCCATTGACAACTCAACACTCACTAGAGTCAATTACTGTTTATCCACAAAGGGAATGCTTTACCAGCGTTTTCTGCAGCAATATCACAGACATGCTGAATATTACCGTTCTTTAGCAGAAAAGTAAACAGAAACTAACCTGGAGGAACAAAACACACTACACTCAAATGAGCTTTGGCCATAGATATGATCTTTGTTCACAGATATGAACATATTTCTGTACTTTCTGCTTCAAAATCATGAACATAAATAAATATATTATTACATAAATAATTAATAAATTTATTAGTGTATACATATGTATACAATATGTATACATAAATGTATTATTATTACTGTTATACAGTGTTCAGTCACTGAGGACCAGGGTTGCCAGGTCTAAGAAAAATTTCAACTCAACGCCCACAAGAGTCAATTGTTGTTTTCCCAACTCAAACACCCTAAACAACACTCTAAACTCAAAAGAGCTTTATCCATAGATATGCTTGAGATACTATAATGGGCTGAATTTAAACAAACTAATTAAACTGAGCTGTTTGACCTAATTTGTTTGTATTATCCAGCCCATATAAATTGTTGGCAACCACTTACCATAAAAAATGTAGTAAATCCAATGAATCATTTTTGTCAGTGTGCAAATACAACGTGAAAACTGATTGGGAAGTAAGTTCGGCGTTGAGCTTTATTTTTATCTGTCATGATAAATTTTAGGCTTGGTATTTTCAGGTGACATTAGTATCACAAGCATTTCTATAGTCAAAGCTCATTTGAGTTTAGTGTGTCTTGTTCCTCCAGATTATTTTTGGTTTACTTTTCTGTTCAGTACAGTAATATTCTGCATAAAGCACTGGTAGACTTTCGTGCAATTGACTCTGATTGGACAAGAAAAAGACAAGAGTGATTTTCATTCCTTTAGGGTGGGTATTGAATTGTCATTAGGCTCAAAAATGTCATGGATCTGGCAACCATGGTCTTCAGTGACTGCATAAATTGAATGACAGTAATAATACCTCAAATTATTCATGACTCTGAAGCATGACTGCTTAAAATTATCCATGACTTGTTTCCTCATTATTTTGTGCTTGCATTTGGTCACAGTACAGTATAATTCAGCAAGTCTGTGATATTGCTGCAGAAAACGCTGGTAAAGCTTTCCCTTTGTGGGAAAACGGCAATTGAGTCTGGTCGGTGTTGAGTTATCATTGGGCTCGGAAGTTTTCTTGGAGCTGGCAACCCTGGTCCTCAGTGACTAAACACTGTATGACAGTAATAATAATAACACATAACATTGTTCATGATTCTGAAGCAGAAAGTACAGAGATATGTTCATATCTTTGGGCAAAGATCACATGTGTGGCCAAAGCTTGTTTGAGTTTGTGTTTTGTTCCTCCAGATTATTTTCTGTTTATTTTTCTGCGACAGTACAGTAATATTCAGCATATTCATAATATTTCTGCAGAAAGTGCTGGTAAAGATTTCCAGCAATTGACTCTGATTGAACTAGGAGAAAAAATGCTTTTCATTTCTTTTGGGCAGGATTTCAATTGTTTTTGGTCTCCAAAAATTCTTGGACCTGGCAACCCTGGTCTTCAGTCATGCACACACTTTATGACAGTAATAATAATGCATAATTTTGTATTTTCTGCTTTAGAATTATGAACAATTTTGTTACAGAAAATCATGTGGCAAAAGCTTTTTTACATTTGGCTTTTTGTTCCTCAAAGTTATTTTCTGTTTACATTTTGCTACAGTAGAGTAATATTCAGCATATCTGTGTTATTTCTGCAGAAAGCGCTCGTGAAGCTTTCCAGAAATTGACTCTGATTGAAAAAAAAAACGGACTGGAGAAATGCACTTTTTTTCCTTTTGGATGAGTTTTGATTTGTCATTAGGCTCAAAAATATTTGTGGACTTGGCAACCCTTGTAATCAGTGACTGAACACTGTATAACACAATCATGAATGATTTTACGTATTATTACTGAAGCAGAAAGTACAAAATTATACAGCTACAGTAAATCATATATCTGTCCAAATCTCCGTTGAGTTTGGTGTGTTTTGTTCCTCCAGATTATTTTCTATTTACATTTGGCTACAGTACAGCAATATTCAGCAAGTCTGTAATATTGCTGCAGAAAACACAGGTAAAGCTTTCCCTTTGTGGGAGCCTAACAATAGATTCCGATTAGACAAGGGAAGAAAGCACTACTTGAGTTTTAAGTTGTCATTGGGCTCAAAAAAATTTGTGGACCTGGCAACCCTGGTCCTCAGTGACTGAACACTGTATAACAGTAATAATACATAAAGTCAGTCATAACTCTGAAGCAGGGAGTACAAAATTATGCTACAGTAAAGCATATCTGTGGCCAACGCTTTTTTGATTTGAGCTTTTTGTACCTCCAGATTATTTTCTGTTTACATTTTGCTACAGTACAGTAATATTCAGCATGTCTGTAATTATTCTGCAGAAAGCGCTGGTAAAGATTTGCAGCAATTGACTCTGATTGAACAAGGAATGGACTAAAGAAATGCACTTTTTTCCCTTTTGGGTGATTTTTTTTTTGAGTTGTTATTGGGCTCAAAAATATTTGTGGACCTGGCAACCCTGGAACACTGTACAACAGTAATAATACATAAAGTCATATATTATTCTGAAGCAGAAAATACTAAATTATGGCCAAAGCTCTTTTGATTTGAGCTTTGTTCCTCCAGATTATTTTCTGTTTACATTTTGCTACAGTACAGTAATATTCAGCAAGTCTGTAAGGGCGTACTCAAACTATGTACAGTTGCCTTGAACCGGGCCGAAGCACGCTTGTTCCCCCTCCCGTCTCCCCTGATGGCCCGCACTCACATTACATTCGGGCCTGGGCATGCTTACGTCATCGATGATGCGCTGTTCAGTAATCGCTCTCGCTCAGCACAGTGGAGATTTCTTGTTTTGGTTATTTGGGATGCGGTGACACGCAGTCAAATATTTCACCAGATCAGCCACTTTTGACACTCATAAACAATCATAAAGTCCTCGTGCTGCAGGAATTAGGAGGTTTGCTGAAGGTGCAGCTGTCGTGCAGTGAGGGGTTTGCGTCTTTAATAATCTACAACAGTTTGCGCTCATTGAACAGTAAGAACGATTAATAAATCCATATGAAACAGTCCCGTAAAAGTCACATCTTGCCTTCAGTCTTCAGCACAGCCCATCAGCCCAAATGCCAGCTTGGCTGAGTCCGAAAGCCTGAACTCAAGTGAACCGCGCTCTAGCACACCTCTTCCAACCGGGCCAGGGCCGGCCAAGTGAACCGTGCCTGAGCCCAATTCAGAGAACTCACACTTCTCAAGCGATCTGGAAAACGGGCCTGGGCACGGTTTGGATAGCATAGTGTGAGTACGCCATAATACTGCAGAAGAAACACTTATTGGGGCTCATTCATTGTCTCCTGATTGTAATTGGTTAATTCTAATTCACAAAAGTTAATTTTTAATATTCTGTGTTTCAGCTGGGATGTCTCCGCGCTGTTGAAATGTGTGAAATATTTTTAAAACCTTTCACTGATTGTTTCCAGTTAAACGAAGTGACTCTCATAATTCACGCAAAGCTTCATGGGGTGTTGGAAAAAGGTGGATGGGCTTACTCATCTTTGCTTATAGGTGACAGGATATTGTTCTCCATTTGTCAAAACAGCTGTGGTAGATAAAAGCGTCAGGTCACTCATAACCTTGACTGTAAAAGCCGATGTTTGAATCTATTGTATTTTTGTAGTGTTTTCTCTCTTTTTATAGGAGATGTCAAAAGCGCTTGAGGAGAAAGATTTATTGCTTCCATAACAGCTTTTACTGAGAGCAGCCGCTTCTGTGTTGCACACACCTTCACTTTGAAAAATGTGCCATCCGAATTGGCCCCACTGGCAAACGCACAGCCCATCAGCCCAAATGCCAGCTTTATTTATCTTCTGTTGAACTGGAAAACAATTCAAATGTCATCGGCTGTGATGGAGATGATGATGATGGTGGACAATCAAAATGCAGCGGATGTGCTTCACTGGTGGGAAACGATTTGCAGGTCCGTGTTGTGTTACCAAATATGTTAAATGACTTATTCATCTCGCAGACCTCAAGGGACGTTTTAATCCATGTTATCCGGATTCGAGGATACTTCTGATTAAGTGAACAAGGTACATTTTTCCTGTACTTCTGATTACAAGATTGATGCACTGATTTAACATTATTATTATTATTATTATTATTATTATTCCTGGTAGAATTATTGTCATTTTTAACATGAGATGCGATAAATTGTGTTTTTAATTATTTATAGTCATATTTGTTGTCATCTGTAATTATTTTTGTTGGATCTACAAATATTTATTAATCAAATCACTTGAATTATTTATAAGGTAAAACCTTTGATATTTATGTAAGACTGGTTTAGATCTGTTTTCAGTTTAAAGCGCTCCTATTATGCTATTTCAAAGGTATTTAGTTTTATTTTGAAGCTCTACTCCAAGGCGGCACAGTGCCTTCGTGGTTAGCACTGTTGCCTCTCAACAAGAAGGCTGGTTCGAGTCCCGGCTGGGCCAGTTGGCATTTCTGTGTAGAGTTTGCATGTCCTCCCCGTGTTCGCATGGGTTTCCTCTAGGTTTCCCCCACAGTCCAAAGACATGCGCTATAGGTGAATTGGGTAAACAAAATTGGCCATAGTGTGTGTGTGTGTGTGTGCGAATGAGTGTGTATGGGTGTTTCCCGGAACTGGGTTGCGGCTGGAAGGGTATCCGCTGTGTAAAACATGTGCCAGAATAGTTGCCGGTTCATTCCACTGTGGTGATGAAAAATGAATGAATTAAGTTTTACTACAACATGCTTGCATTCATCCAAGGTCAAGAAATACTTTAATTTCCTCTTAATATATATTTTACATCACCCATCTCTCAGTGTTCTCAAGCAGTGTTCTGTCTAAACGCATACTCTTCTCTGATTGGTCAAATGTTGCTTGGTCTTTTGCTGAGACCACCTCATTCAGCCGATCTCGGACTGATTATTTTGGCGTGGATTCGAGCTCGATTGCTGGATTCACAAATGCCAAACGAACCGCGCTAACTGGGCAAAGGAGACCTAAAAAGGTTCCTAAAGTCTAGGTGTGAAAGCACCCTAAGAGAACAGTTCAGACGCAACTTTCTGCATTCATTAAAAATAAGAGAACAGAAGGTCTGATATTTACTTGTTTAATATTATATATGTATGCTGTGCCTGCCGTGCATAACTCCATTTCAGAACAGTTTCGGCGGCTTGATGCGAGTGTAACTTAAGCTGTTCTATATTTACTGTAAAACACAGTTAACAGGGCTTGCTAACATTTATTTAGCAACCCAAGTTTCGCCATTAATATCCAAGTTACAGTAGATTCTAGGTTCCGTTTCTAAAATGAACCCTTATTATTATCCCTAAAATAAGAACGCAAATGATGTGATGCATTTTTAGCATCACTCTTGTCCAAATGTTGCTCCGTTTTCTTGAAAATGCTTTCAAACACCTCAGCCGCTGCACATCGCCATACCATGTTTTGTTTAGGAATGAATCTTTAGCTTTGATATGAGCTTTAGCCCCTTTCACACAGTGATACTGGTAAATATCCAGAAAATTTCCTGAACGACTCTGTTCACACAGGTGAGGACGTTCTGGAATTTTTGCCGGAATAGACCATTCACACATCCATTCCAAAATACTGGTAAATTCTGACATCATTAACCAGAAATGAGCTTTAAACGCCAGCGCTTGTATTTGTAAACATATAAGGGGTTGGCCTTTTCTTGATGGTTTCACTTTTAATTAAAGCTTTAGCATTCATGCAGCTGCTTTGTCCCTAAGACATCCAAAGGCAGAAACGCAAAGCGCAGCTAAATGTTTAGACACTTGACATTACAAATTCTGTGGATGGATAAGTATTGTGGACAACTTATATGAAAACATATGGAGAAACACTTTCATATGTCGAAATGTACATAATATGTGTGTGTGCTGGCGTTCACCGGCTCCTTCACGTGCACATGCGTCAAGCATCAGAAGCAGAGCTTGATGGAAAACAAACAGCGGTTTATCATAAGCATTTTATCAATAATTTTTTACACAGTTGGCATTAAGAAGAAACATAGAAACGTTATCTGACTAACGTCTAGCAGCTAAATGTGTCTGGAAAAATATTCAAAGACTTTTATCTTCATAAACCGCGCGGATGTGAATGCGTCTGAGTGTTCTGATTGGCTAAAGTAGATGTCTCACGTCAGCATGTTCTAGACGTGAACGCGTTCTTTCTGGCAATTTTCCTTCTGCGTTCACATAGTTCAACATACCAGCAAATTACAGGTAAAGTTACAACTTCTCTTTCCAGAAAATTGCCGAAACGAATTTACCGTTAATTTCAAAAAGGGTCTGTTCACACATACAGACCTTTCGGGAAAATGTACGGTAATTTTCCGGAAGGGTTTGTATGTGTGAAAGGGGCTAATGATTCAATCGTCCATTCGAAAAGACATTTGTGATTGAATCAGCTGTTCGAACAACTCAATTAAATGAATCATTCAATGACAGAGACGGAGACTTGACTTCACCTACTGGCGGTTTTAGTTTCAAATCTCATGACATTTTTATTATTAATTTCATTGCGTTCATGCCACCTCCTTCGCCTTGTCAAACAGTCAATTTATAAATAAACAGTTAATTAATCTAAATGCTAACTTAGTTTTTTTCTTTGCCATCTTTGTTGTGTCAAGAGGAATTTTATTGATTTAATCTGATTGTAAGATATTTAGATAGTAATACAGTAGTAGTTTTTCATCCACTTCAAATGTTGACTACTGTATATAGAGTATACATGAAAAAGCATAATAGAAGCACTTTAAAAATCAGCCCTGCGCTAATTTAAAGCACACACTTCAGCGTAAATGATGATGATGATATTTATAAATGCGAATGTTTAAAATGCATATTTATTGGTTGCACGTCAGAGCAACATCAGAGAAACTGTTACAGACTGGGAGAAATGAAGGCGGCTGTCAAAAGAAATCAGTCAAAGTGGTGAGATCAAGGACTTTTGTTTGGAATGATCAAAGTTTTATATTTGGTGTGCGATGCAGCTTGATGAAACGGCGTGCAAAAATCCTCACCTATATCACGACGGATGGTGGCAGTTTCTTTGTTTCCGTGTCATCAAGTCTATCGGAGTGCTTGTTAATGGAAGGCATGGTGATCTCTATGCACTGTACATTATTAGCTGTCTGACTGTTGTGAATCCTGACACTTGTACAGATAATTAGCCGTAGATTGGCACGGGGAAAAACTTAAAGCGTTTCGCGAAATGTTTCATCTTCTGGAATTCATCTTGTTCTCTCGTCTCGAAGCGTAAACGAGTGATTATGTAAATCTGTCGTGTAAATATGCAAACGTTTAGTGCGGCAATATTAGGCATGGGCTTTATGTATTGAGATGGAGTAGCGGTACTGACTGTTTACAAGGCTGGCTTTCTCATTTGCATTCCCTGTAAAAGCCAAACGTGCTGAAATGTTGCCATGAATTTAGGCTATTTGACGAAATCGAGTCAGAACATGCTACAGAGTTTGCTATTGGCTTCTGTGATTGCAATATTCTGTAATAGCAGTAACAGATTTAGTTTTGCACAGAATGAGCAGATAAAATGCTAGCGTGTCTTTGTTTTAGCGTTTCAATGCAAGACACAGGCTGGAAGAGCGTTCCCCAAGATCTCCTATTCTACAATGTATATACAATGTTGTCTATGTGCACAAGGATATGAGTGTCTCCCTTGCTCTAGTTCTCTGTGGTCTCAATCTGTAATGAGTTCTAAATAAATTATTCACCTAATATCTGGCTTATTTGCTTTTTTATCTCTTTGTATTTGTGATTTGGGGGGTGTGGGATGAGGTGGGTCGGTCGATAAACTAAAGTGTTTGATTTTTATGTCAAACAACAGGAAAGGCCCATTATTAGTAGTCATATTTTCAATTGAAACTGAAATATCTGTATGTGTTTAAAATACGCTCACTGGCCACTTTATTAGGTATACCTTCCAAGTAGCGGGTTGGACCCCCTTTTGTCTTCAGAACTGCCTTAATCCTTCGTGGCATAGATTCAACAATATTAATATTAACAATAAATATTCCTCAGAGATTTTGGTCCATATTGACATGATAGCATTATGTAGGTGCTGCAGATTTTTCGGCTGCACATCCATGATGCGAATCTCCTGTTCCACCACATCCCAAAGGGGCTCTATTGGATTGAGATATAGAGACTGTGAAGGCCATTTGAGTACAGTGAACTCATTGTCATGTCCAAGAAACCAGTCTGAGATGATTCGCGCTTTACGACACACGGCGCATTATCCTGCTGGAAGTAGCCATCAGAAGATAGGTACACTGTGGTCATAAAGGGATGGACATGGTCAGCAATAATACTCAGGTAGGCTGTGGCGTTGACATGATGCTCAGTTGGTACTAATGGAACCAAAGTGTGCCAAGAAAATATCCCCCGCACCATTACACCACCACCACCACCACCAGCCTGAACCATTGATACAAGGCAGGACGGATCCATGCTTTCATGTTGTTGATGCCAAATTCTGACCCTACCATCAGAATGTCGCAGCAGAAATTGAGACTCATCAGACCAGGCAACATTTTTCCAATCTTCTATTGTTAAATTTTGGTTAGCCTGTGTGAATTGTAGACTTAGCTGACAGGAGAGGCACCTGGTGTGGTCTTCTGCTGCTGAAGCCCATCTGCCTCAAGGTTCGACGCTGATGCTCTTCTGCATACCTCGGTTGTAACAAGTAGTTATTTGAGATACTGAACCAGTCTGGCCATTCTCCTCTGACCTCTGGCATCAACAAGGCATTTTCCCCCACAGAACTGCCGCTCGCTGGATATTTTATCTTTTTCTGACCATTCTCTGTAAACCCTAGAGATGGTTATGCGTGAAAATCCCAGTAGATCAGCAGTTTCTGAAATACTCAGAGCTGTCCGTCTGGCACCAACAACCATGCCATGTTCAAAGTCACTTAAATCACCTTTCTTCCCCATTCTGATGCTCAGTTTGAACTGCAGCAGATTGTCTTGATCATGTCTACATGCCTAAACGCATTGAGTTGCTGCCATGTGATTGGCTGATTAGAACGTTTTGTTAACGAGCAGTTGGACAGGTGTACCTAATGAAGTGGCCGGTGAGTGTATATACTGTTGTGTCTTTGTTAGGGTCCTTCTACTATGCGTTCCTGGTGATATATATACATACATACACACACACACACACACACACACACACACACACACACATATATATATATATATATATATATATATATATATATATATATATATATATATATATATATATATATATATATATATATATACTGTACTGTATGAAATGTCCAAACATTTTCATGGAATATTATCTTTATTTAATATCAATTTTTTTGGCATAAAAGAAAGATCAATAATGTGTATATATTGCCACTGTGTATATATTTACCACATAGAAGACTTCCTAGATATAATAAGGTTCATGTTTTTCTTTGCTCATCACATTCCGCCACATGACGAGCTCGCTCAGTCATCCGAAGAAGATCGGCGTGTGTGCGCTGCATTCCGTCACACCTCGCGTTTAGAGTATTATTGCTGCTCCTCATATGAGTGTGTGACTCCCCTCTCGGCCTTCAGCAGTGAGTAGTTTTCTATTATGAAGTGAATGAGTCATTTGGGGGAGGGAGCGACTGGACTCCCAACCCAGGGTCTAAACTTGGGTTGGAAGGGTCTTCAGTCAGCTGTCGCGTGTCGCCGAGTACTTTCTGGACTTTGTAGACCGCTGAATCACATATAAACCCGTTGAAAGAGCTCTAGCGACGGCAGAAAACTTCCCGAAGTTTACCATATGAGCAGGTGGTGCGCGTAAACTTAGGTGCGTAATCACGCGCCTGGAGATCTGAGGCAATATTTTTAAAAACTTTATCTGTGAAAAACAAGTTAGTTTTAGCTTTTAAAGAGCTTTTATTCGGATACCTCAACGCGACGCTTTAAGTAATAAAAGTTCGCCAAACACACTTTATCCAGAGTCTTACAATGGCAGAGGGAGATTATTATACTTTGGGAAACAGACAGAGGATTCCACGGGATCCGTTCCGGGAACAGTCGCTTGCTTCTCGGTTTATGGACGATGACTTTGGACTGCCACCCTTTCCCAATGAGTTGTCCATGGATTGGCCCGGCTGGGCTCGGCCTCGCCTGAGCCACCGCATGGACGCCCCGTGGACGGGCTCTTTGCGCTCGGGCTTCCCGCGGGCCAGTATGGGTTCCCCGCAGGGGTTCAGCTCCGTGTACACCGAGAGCCCACGACGAGCCAGCGCGCCCCCGACCGACTCTGACGAGCCGTGGAAAGTGTGCGTGAACGTGCACAGCTTCAAGCCCGAAGAGCTTAATGTCAAAACTAAAGATGGCTTCGTAGAGGTGTCAGGTGAGACAATATCTATCTATCTATCTATCCATCTATCTATCCATCCGTCTCTCCGTCCGTCTGTCTGTCTGTCTTCATAAAATAGGAAATGCACTGTAAAAATGTCAGGTTCCACACAATCGATTTAACTTATTTTATTTATTTATTTATTTTTTTACAAGTTTTAGTGGATTGAACATGAAACTATTAAGTTGTCCCCCAAAAGCTCAAGAATTGTGTTGATTCAGCTAGTTTTAAATAATTAGCATGAACAAGCAGCAAATCTCATTTCTTTAGAAACGTCAATTTATTTATTAGATCAAAACTTTGTTTTTCAGTCTGTAATTGAACAAAATTGAAAAAAAAAAATTTTACTATAACTGTTTGATATTTATAATTTAATTTGCCACAGCTTATTACTGTACGTTATCAGCTTAATAATTGAATAGAACAATTGACTTATATTAATTGTCTCCCTTTGTTTTAAAGAATGTCAAAAGTTACATGGAGGAAATATAAGATCAAATACATGATGATGATGATGATGATGATGATGATTATTATTATTATTATTATTATTATCATCATCATCAGTTTTTCTCAGTCACTTTGGTGCATTTCTCACAACACCATTTACATTTGCACATTAGTCATTTGTGCACATCACAGTAGCAGTTTCTCATTCCCTCCAACAAATTGGAAATGCTTTTGGACATGCATCCATTGCTTTCATACAACTCTCTGCTCTTTTATAACATTATCAGTTGCTTATGTCATGTCAGTCAAAATGAACTAAACTTGTGAATGCTGAATAGTCATTCCATATGATAGCAAGTCCTCATTTCATTACTTCAGTCATTACATACAAAAATGCTGAACTAGTTGTCAAAATCTGTCAAGCAAAATTTATTTTTTAAAACATTTTATATTTTTTCCTGAAAATGTCTTCTAAATTGAACAATTTGATGAATGATTTACAGACCTGTGTATGTTGTAGGTTTAGTTCCAATATGTACTGCAATATTGTTTACAGCTGTGCACAGCTCTACCCAAAGGAGGTTTATGTTTGTTGTAAATAAGGGTGTATTTATTCTTTTGCACGATGCTGTAAATAAATTAGAATTGCGAAGAGCATATTAAAATGTGAAACATACATATTCTTGTACTCAGATACCACACTAAATGCAGTGATGTCTAATTTACTGTAGTTTTCAAATGGCTGTGCAAATAGTATATAGTGCTGGCTTGAGCATTTTCAGGAAGTGGCATCAAAATAGGACTTTTTTTGCACTGGAAAAAATTTTGAGTAAACTTTGATTATCTTGTTCATAAACAATAGTATCAGGACTTTTTATCTTGATAACACTGACACTTTTATTGACATGAATACTTGAGGAATGAGCTCTCCATTTTGAGCAAGTGACACACTTTTGCAGGTTATCAACAAGGTTTTGCAGTTTGTACTAATTGTTTTGAGAAATGCATTACTGTTGTGCAAATGTAAATGGTGTTGTGAGAAATGCACCAAAGCGACTGAGAAAAACTTTATTATTATTATTATTATTATTATTATTATTATTATTATTATTATTATTATTATGTGTGACCCTAAACCACAAAACCAAGTGTAATTTCAACTTTCCAATGGTACAAAAGACAAAACAATACCAACCACACAATATACCTTAAATAAGAAAATTATGCCAATATTTCATTAAAGGTGACTGAAAACGCACCTCGGTAAGCCTAGGATGTAACAATAACATTAAAATTATATTCTGACAATTCTCCAATCAACAGAAACTTATAGATCAAATTTCTCATCAAAGCAAAAAAATTATCAAACACTCACCTTACAAAATATTTCACTTGCACTACACCATCTATGTTTTTTAAGATGAATCCTCATACAATCATTGTATGCAACCTCCAGCTTATATGGAGACTCTTTTTTAATTATACCACAGAGGAGCTCTGTATAAAGTGTGTGTATATTACTGTGTCTATTATTATTATTATTATTATTATTATTATTATTATTATTATTATTATTATTATTATTATTATTATTATGTGTGAACCGCAACCACAAAACCAAGTGTCGTTTTTTTTGTAAATTGAGGTTTCTGCTTTATAAATAATCTTTCTATCTGTGAATGGTTTGTTAGGAAAAGACAATATTTGTCCAAGATACAACTACTAAAATCTGGAATCTGAAGTCTTATTATTTAGAAATCGAATTATTTAGAAAATCACCTTTAAATTTGTCAAAATTAAGTGCTTAGCAATGCACATTATCAAAAATTGGGTTTTGATATATTTAAATTAGTAAATGTACAAAATATTACCACACAACATGGTATTTACTTAATATTTGTTTTTTGGGATCAAAGAAAATTTTATAATTTAGCAATTTTGACCAATACAAAGTATTTTTGCCAATTTCTACAAATATACATGTGCAACTGGAGACTGGTTTTGTCATTCAGGGTAAAAATTTTCTAAATATTAAAAAAAAAAAATTAAAAGGTATTGTACAGTTGAAGTCAGAATTATTAGCCTCCAATTTCTGCGGAGAGCAGATTTTTTCAACACATTTCTAAACATAATAGTTTTAATAACTCATTTCTAATAACTGATTTATTTGATCTTTGCCATGATGACAGTAAATAATATTTGACTAGATATTTTTCAAGACACTTCTATACAGCTTAAAGTGAAATTTAAAGGCTTAACTAGGTTAATTAGGTTAACTAGGCAGGTTAGGGTAATTAGGCAAGTTAATGTATAACGATGGTTTGTTCTATAGACTATCAAAAAATATATAGCTTAAAGGAGCTAATAATTTTGACCCTAAAATGGTTTAAAAAAAATAAAAAAAAGCTTTTATTCTAGCCAAAATAAAACAAATAAGACTTTCTAAAAAAAAAGAAAGAATAAAAATTCAAAGGGGGGCTAATAATTCTGACTTCAAATGTATATTAAAAAATTTAGAATTAAAATATTTTAAGCTCATATGTTTACCTCTCTGCTACACTCTGTCTACCATAGTTTGAGAATGGAAGGCCTTCAGCATGACTTGCACATGAGCAGCAAATCTCTCATAATCAGCCACCTGCTGAGTTCCCTTAAGGATCACTGCACACTGAATTAAACCTCCATACTTTTCTCTTTAATGACTAAACTTCTTTTACCAAAGCCAATGCGTGTGTTTATAAAGTGCAAAGGTCAAAGGACAGTTGCCGTCCACTCCAGAAATACACATGTGACCTCAGGACAGAAGTGCGGGGTTCAGGAGAGAGCAAAGGGATTTTTATAAACACTGCGACCGGAATGTCAGCTGGGTCACTCAGTCACAGCGGGACGAGGGTGGAGATCGCAAGACTTCACCTCTTTCTAAAAGTGTCTCGCATATGTGGATATCAAAGTCAAGTCGTGTATGCTCTGTTTTTACCAAAGGTCTCTTCAGATAGTTGACATTCTGGTGATCAGTTTTGAATATTTGAGAAGCGTTAAGTTCAGCTTTGTCCTGAGGGGAAAACACTGGCAAACAAAAGCCATGTTTGAAGTTTAGTGTTAAATAGGAAAAGGCCACTGCACAGCATGTCAGGAGGGTCAATGTGTGGAAGCTTTATATATATATATATATATATATATATATATATATGTGTATATATGTGTATGTGTATATATATATATATATATATATATATATATATATATATATATATATATATATATATATATATATATATGTGTGTGTATATATGTGTATGTGTATATATATATATATATATATATATATATATATTATATATATATGTATGTGTATGTATGTGTATATATATATATATATATATATATATATATATATATATATATATATATACAGTGCGTAGCTTAAATGAGTATACCCCTTACAGATCTGTCTTTTAATTTAATATTTTCTACAGGATGCTTTACAATAATATATTTGTGCATATACAGTTGAAGTCAGAATTATTAGCCCTCTTGAATTATTAGCCCCCTTGTATATTTTTTGTCCCAAATATCTGTTTAACGGAAAGTTTTCTGAAAATTTCTGTTTTCTTCAACACATAATAACATAACAGTTTTAATATCTCATTTCTAATAACTGATTCTTTTATTTTTGCCATGATGACAATACATAATATTTTTCTTTTTCAAGACACTAGCATTCAGCTTAAAGTGCAATTTAAATGCTTAACTAGTTAATTAGGCTAATAATATTGACCTTAAAATGGTTTTTAAATAATTAAAAACTGCTTTTATTCCAGCCGAAAATAAATCAAATAAGGCTTTCTCTAGAAGAAAAAATATTATAGGAAATACTGTAAAAAAAATTCCTTGCTGTGTTAAACATTATTTGGGAAATATTGGAAAGTAGGGCTGGGCAGTTAATCGAAAAGTAATCGAAATCGACATTCAGAACCAATAATCGATTGAATTTTTTCAAGTCAATTTCTTACCTCACCGTGTGTAGAGTCATGTGACTCCATGCTCTTTGTTACTTTTGTGTTACTTTGCACTACATTGATTTTCCATTACATTAACATTAGTACATTATTTTTTACAGAAGATGCAAAGAATGCACTGCTTAAAATATTATTTACAGGATATACAAGAGTTATTTTATTTAAAAGAGATACTACATTAAAAATAATTTATTTTGTTTCCAAAAGTGCAAGTTATTTATGGGCACGTTTTTATAGAATAATATGACTGTTGGTTTTAGGCAATGTGTGTTTTAATTTCAGTTGTTCAACATTGATGTTCAATAAATAATCATAGATAGTAGATAGTGTGTTTCCTTCAATTATTTTAAAATCTCTCACTTGTAATATGTAAGCATATTTACTGTATAAAACATGTGCGTAAACTATTCGAGCAAAATTCAAATTAAAAATATATAATTAAAAGAATCGTTAATTAATCATAATCGTGTTAAAATGTTAATTAATCGACATTTTAATCTTAGGCCAAATCGCCCGGCCCTATTCGAAAGAGTTTTAAAAATTCACAGGGCTAACAAATTTGACTTCAACTGTACATTAGAATAGTCAGTACTAAAGCCAACACTGGAACTAATGTAACAAAAATTAGTACACCCAATTTAATATATTATAACAAGACTGCATTTATTTCATCAAATATATAATACAAATTGTGAAATGTTATTGCGCTATAAAATAACAGTTCAAAAGTAGTTTATCATTTAATTAAATAAAAATTAATCATTTATTCTAGTGATTTTAATGATGCATTTTAAGCTGCATCACTCCAGTCTTCAGAGTCACATGATCCTTCAGAAATCCCTCTAATATTAATTATTATTTATTATTTTTGACATTTTTTATTGTTATTATTATTACTACTACTACTACTATTATTATTATTATTATTATTATTATTATTATTATTATTATTATTATTATTATTATTATTAATGGTAATTGTAATAAAAGCAATAATGACTGGAGTAATCATTTCAAATGCCGCCTTGATGCACAGAATATTTTTCTTTAAAAAAAAACTTTTGGTAGTGTTTATATAAATGTATATAATATAAAATATATATTTATATGTACAAATTGCTTCCAAGAGCATTTTAAACTGTGGAGTCATTACAGTGGCTGTTCAAAGTGCAGATTATGAGTGTATTTACAGCAGAAAAATCAATCAAATGTGCTCACAGTGTTCTCTAAAGTGCTGCTTATTGTAGATATGTAGGCCACAGCATGGCATGACTGGCATTTAGTGACCAACAGCTGCGGTGAATGAGGCCAAGAGGCTTTTAACCAGGCCTTCTTGAATGGAAATGGCACAAAATTTTATATAGTGAGTTAGAGTTAACAAAAAAAAACCTTATATGGCTTGAATGTCTGAGACTATAAACCTGCTGAGGTCTAATTTAATATCAGTGTGGGAAAGGTTACACTTCTGTTCTAAACATATTCACTTCAGTGTATCTGGATGTGCACTCCAAAACAGATTTTTGCTGCTTGTTCAAACTACTTATTTAAATTGAGCTGAAACAACACAATTCTTGAGATTTTTTTTCGGCAACTTAATTGTTTTATGTTCAATCCACATCAATTTGTTAACTTAATCGATTTGTGTTGGGATAGCGTGAAGGAATCGTGTGGAACCCTGCATTTCCCACAGTATGGATAGTTGACAAAACACAATTTCGGAAGAAATAATAGTTATACATATGTCGTTTTAAGTTTGATGTTAGAGAAAATGCATTTTTTCAGTGTTTTTTTTTTTCTTTTTGTACTTTTTACTGAGATGTATCTTTAATGTGCCCTATGGTGTGACATAGCAAAAAAAAATGAAGAAAAACAACTATTAATAATATATAAGTGAGAGTGATTTATCTGGATGCTTATCTTCATACCTTTTATGGTTGACAAAAAAAAAAAAGCCCTGCACTCTTTTGTATGTCACTAGAAAACGACTGAATCAGCTGGTGTGCGCGAGTCGAGTTGCTGTCGATGTTATAATTGTAATTTTAATAATGTTGTGATATTCAAGATCTATAAATACAACTCTGGATAACTTGAAACAGCGACCACAAGTACTCTCCTCCATCTTTAAAAGTTTGCTATACTCACATTGACAACCCAAACCCCGCTGTCACCTCAACAGAAACCCTCCAGTGCTTTCATTTGACTAAACAATGAAACAGAAGTAACACGCTTTTCCGCTCGAGCACACAGCACACAACGGCAAAACTTGAAGCGCGCTGAGCGAGCACAAGCAGAGCGTAAAACACTGGCTGCAGTCAGTAAACCATTTAACAGATGCCCCGTATGCAGCCAAACTTTAAAAATGTATAAAGCATATTTTAATCGTTTAACTGATACCATTCATCGGTTACAAACGCGCCCTTTCGGTTATTGCTTAATCGGTTATTTTGAGCATCCCCAACTAAACCGCATGTGCAAGCTCTATTTTTTTTTCTCTCACGGCCGCACGCCGGAGATCCGGCATGGTGCCGGAATACTTTAAGCCCTGGTAAGATCATGTTTATTACTAAGAAAACTAAATCAAAATTATATTTTAATTGAACACATCTGATCACATAAGGTACGCACAGAAAAGTCTGTTTAGTGTTGTGGAAAGGCAAAGCTGAATATCTGTGGTTAAACTGCCACCCAGCGGTCAAAAGCTGCTGGCGCACCAAGTACCGCTGTCGCCGCGGTATGAATGGCGCCAAAAGGAACACATTGAAGTAGTAACATCTGTATAGTGCTATTTATTTGAAATGAAATATAAAAAGACAGTGTTTCTCTCCATGATTTGTCAGACTTGTTGCAGATTTTCAGGGGTTCCGTTTTTATTGGTTCCAAAATATGTAAACAAATCTGAGACAAAAACTTAACACATAGCTCCTAACATTTATCTCCGACCGGGAGACTATACCAAAAAGATGAAGGCAGATTTTACGGGATGATGGCGGGAGATGGGTGTGAAATACGGGAGACTCCCGGGAAAAACAGGAGTGTTGGCAGGTGTGACTCGACATGTGCATGTCATGGGCTTCAGTCACATGATCTTGAAAGATCAGGATCTTCAGTCACGTGATCTTCAACTAATTAAAAGTCCCGTGAAGTGCTTTGAAATGTGCAATTCTATTCGATGTTGGCGTAATCTTAACCGATACACAAAGAGAGAGTGAGACAAAGTGTGTAGCTCCTCCCCTTTAGAATAAAACAGCCAATAGCATTTTGTTTTATCACCGATCTGCTAGTGAGGGTGTTTGAGATCAAGCTCATTACATGTGAAGCACCTTGAAGTGAGCAGGGCATGTCAGATACTAGAGAGCATTTGAATGGTCAAGATTTGATGACAAACTGAAGTATAAGGTGACGTGAATAAAGCTGTTGTTAAAACTAACTGCAAGCTTTACATGTTTATATCAGCTTTGTATCTCCTAAACGCAAATTTTGTCCCCTTTTGGTGCACATTAGCTTATAGATATCCTAAAAATGAACAATACTGATACTAACATCTAAAAAACTTTATTTTAATTTCATGGAACCTTAAAGTTTTCAGTAGAGTGGCCTAATTAAAATTAAGATAACGTGTCACAGCCAGAGGATATGGCTTTCAGTGTACAAAATTGTAACAAGTCCAGTCAATCTATGTTTTTTTTTTAGAAATGTATCGATGAAAAAAAAAATATTGCAGTTTATTAAAATAGGCGCTTAGTAAATAAGGCCTAAGATCTTCATTAATGTTTTTTATGATTTTCTTTTTTTATTTATAAGCGCTTTAATTTATTAAACGATGCTTGAGACAGTCACACAATGGCACAGTTTTGAAATTTGCCTTGAAAATGTAATAATGTAAAAACACGGCTGTTTTATAACAAGAGGTCCATGGAAGACAATGAAATGTTAACTATTTGCTGCATTTTAAATAATTGCGATACTAATTATATATATTTCTTATCATGTGTGACTGTGGAAATGCAACATCACGTCAACAACCCATTAATTATTGTATATTAACAATCTGTAAATATGAATGACACTTTACTCTGAATATACAGAAAATTTTATTTAAAAAAAATACAGATTAATTCTGTAATACCAAAATACTAGCAGTTATCTGCAAATTAAATGTTAGAATGTTGAAATATCTGAAAATAAGTATTTCACTGTGTATTGAAAAATACATAATTTCTATAATTAAATAGACAATTACCTGTATAAATTAATATAATATAATATAATATAATATAATATAATATAATATAATATAATATAATATAATATAATATAATATAATATAATATAATATAGAGCAGCACGGTGGCTAACACTGTTGCCTTAGAGCAAGAAGGTCATTGGTTAGAGCCCCGGCTGGGTCTGTGTGGAGTTTGCATGTTCCCCCTGTGTTCGCATGGGTTTTCTAGGTCAATTGATAAAGCTAAATTGGCAGCATCGTAAGTGCGTGAATGCGAGAGTGTGTATGGGTGTTTCCCAGTACTGGGTTGTGGCTGGAAGAGCATCAGCTGCATAAAACATGCTGAAAAAGTTGGCGGTTGATTCCGCCATAATATAATATAATATAATATAATATAATATAATATAATATAATATAATATAATATAATATAATATAATAATTTAATAATTTAATAAAAAAAAATTTCAGTGTAAGACAGTTTTGAGATTTGGCTGAAGTAAATGTACATTTTGGAGTCTTTACAATTGTAAAATGTAATTATTTAACCATTTATGGCATTTTAAATGATGACAGGACTAGAATATTCATATTTGTCATGTTTGACAGTGAAAATGCAATATCACGTCAACAACCCATATAGTGTCACCGTATTTTAAATTTAATAAGCTATTTTTTATGTCATTCTTTATATACATGTCATAATCACTATATAGTTTTATAGATCACCTGTCGGATGTTAACAACCATATTTTATTTCTCCCCAGGGAAACACGAGGAAAAGCAAGACGAGGGTGGAATTGTTACCAAAAACTTCACAAAGAAAATTCAGTGAGTAATAATGATCGTATCAAAAGTTTCCATGGGCTTCTAATCTGGAAGCTTCTAGAATGATGAAGCAACTTCCAGAGGAATGTCAGCCGGAGTTATTAAAGCAGCACAAAGCACTGGCGCTCCTCCACCGCCCGACCTCCCGCTTTCTTCTTGCACTTCACACAGTCAAACTGGATGAAGAGAATCAAAGATTGAGATAAAATAGGAAAGAGAGACTCTTGCTAGACTCAGACAACATATCAGGCGCCTCTGATGTCTGCAGTAATTAAGCGACATAGTGATTTGATTTGGTTTTCTTTTTATTAGTATTTTTGTCACCATGCTGGTGCTTTGATAGAGACACAGAGGGAGAAAGAGGGTCTAAAAACGGAGGAGCTTAATTATTGAACAATTTAGTATTCTAACATGCAGGATATAGCACCAAAGCTAAAAGTTTGGGGTCGTTGAGGATTTTAACTTCATTGAGAAGTTATGCTTTATTTTTTTTTATCCTTTTTTTCCTTATTTTAAAAGAAACATAATTTAATTACACAAATTAAAGGGACGGTTCACCCCAAAATGAATATTTACTCACTATTTATTGATAATATATGAATAGTATAATTTGTACACTAAATTGTATAATAAAGAAATTTTAGATAATTAAAAATGTAATAAATAAATAACCTATAATATCTGTAATACAATCATCTTATAAAAGATGAACACATTTAAAGAGATATTCATCCAGATATTTAAATTCTGTAATTATTTAGTCAGCCTTTACTTTTTTCTTCTGTTCAACACTAAAGAAGATATTTTGAGAAAGCTGAAAACCTGCAACCATTGACTTCCACAGAAAAAAAATAAGGGTGTACAAATGCTAGGCAAGATTGCCTTGAACCGTACCCGGGTGCGATTGTCCCTCCTCCCCTCTCGCTTTTTACCTTTAGAGCATGAGCGCGCTTACATCATCGATGATGCCACTGTTCAGTTAGGAAGAAAGTCACTCTCACTCAGTACAATGGAGATTGCTGTAGTTACGTTGTTTTGGATTATTGTAAGTCATTTGGGATGCAGTGACACAGTCAAATATTTTGCTGAACAGATCTACCACTTTTGATGCTCAAAAATGTTATTAAAGTCATCGTGCTGTAGGTATTAGACTTGGTAAGGGTGCCTATTGATGTGTATCTTTCATTACTATGACAGTTTATGTCCATTGAAAAGTAAGAATGAGTAATAAATCCATATGAAACAGTCCCTTAAAAGTCTTCAGTTTCCTGCTCAGGTGCACCAAAGTTCCTTTAGGGCAAGTAATTTCACTCAGTGGCCATCTTTGAAACACCTCTAGGGCAGTATGCTCAGGCATTCTGTCTGAATGGGGAAACATCAAATTCTCCAAAACTGTTATCCAAGCTTACGATTACATTACATACTTGGGATCACCAATAAAATTACTATACAATTATAAAACAACTGACTCATAAGTTTTAATTCTAAACATCCGAATCAAACAAAATCGGCATATTTTCAGGTTGCCCGAGCTAGTGCGCATGTGCACTCGAAAGAACCGAGAGACAACACCAACCTCATTTATGGCTGTTTTACACATTATCATGCTCTTGATAATAATCGTCTGATCACGCTGCTCTTCTGAAGTAATTCACAACTTGGTCTTAATGGCGAATCTCCTCCAGAAATGACAGCGATTGTTTGTTTACAAGTTTGTGGGTGTTTGAGTAGTTGCTGTCATGTGTGCACTTGACAGGATGGACTGTACCTCGCATTCGTTTCATACAGATTACAAAACCAAAAAAACCTTTGTTTTTAAGTGTACTTAGTTCATTTAAAAGTACAGATTTCAAGCTTTATGTGGATATATTTCTTATGTCTGTGAAGCGAGTATTCGCTGAGATTCCAGTGCGTTTTCTGACCACCAAACTGTTGTAAAGCACATGTCTGGTCCGAGCTTTGCCCCCATGAAACGTCAGTTTACAGCGATTGATGATTGTCTACTGTATTAGTAGGCAGGTCTTCATTCGCCATTTTGACAGGGAGTTTTTAGTAAGTTAAAGGGAGTTTTAGGGAGATAACGTAAGTCATAATGGTTTGATACAAGTAAAGGGAAAGTAAATGATGACAGATTTTCATCTTAAAAAACCATAATAATAAAATGTAATTGATTAAAAGTTACTTCATAAAGTTTTTCGTTGACTAAAACGTTATATAAAATGTGTAAGATGGAGAATCTCTTAAATTTAAAATATTAATAAAAAAAATTTATGTATTAATAAATTTTATTTATGTATATTCATACATTATTTATTTTTAATAATAAAAAATTACTTGAGAATAAAATTTTATATAAACAAATTAATTAATTAATTAATACATACAGTTGAGGTGAAATTGAATTATTAGCCCCCCTGAATTATTAACCTCCCTGTTTATTTTTTTCCCCAATTTCTGTTTAATAGAGAGAAGATTTTTTCAACATTTCTAAACATAATAGTTTTAATAAGTCATTTCTAATAACTGATTTATTTAGTCTTTGTCAAGATGACAGTAAATAATATTTGACTAGATATTTATCAAGACACTTCTATACAGCTTAAAGTGACATTTAAAGGCTTAACTAGGTTAATTAGGTTAAGTAGGCAGGTTAGGGTAATTAGGCAAGTTATTGTATAATGATGGTTTGTTCTGTAGACTATTGAAAAAATATATAGCTTAAAGGGGCTAATAATTTTGGCTTTAAAATGTTTTAAAAAAAATTTAAAGCAGCTTTTATTCTAGCCGAAATAAAACAAATAAGACAAGGCAAGGCAAGGCAAGTTTATTTATATAGCACATTTCATACACTGTGGCAATTCAAAGTGCTTTACACAAACAGGAATAAAAGAAACAAGTATAAGAAAAATAAAATCAAATAATAAAAATGGTTAAAAAAATTAAATAAATAAGCATAAAAACAGATAAAATGTGTTATAAAAGAATTAAAAAGAAGAGAAAATAAGAGAAAATAAGACTTTCTTCAGAAGAAAAAATATTACCAGACATACTGTGAACATTTCCTTGTTCTGTTAAACATCATTTGGGAAATATTTAAAAAAGAAAATTCAAGGGGGGTGAATAATTCTGACTTCAACTATATATACATGCATACATAAATAATGTATTTTAGTTCTGTATCAAATCAAAACAAAAACACAATTATAAATAAATAAATAACTTTTTGAGTCATTTTAGTAATCATAGAAAACTTAATATGATTGTAACAGTGAGGAATATTAGCATTCTGAATAAATGAACCTTTTTATCATTTGATTGATTGATTTGAGTCTGGAATGATGTCTCCATCTCTTCAGTAGCGGTGCTGTAATCTGTGATTCACATTGCAGGGAGGCTTTCGCATTGCTGTGTTAATTGAATAGTGTCAGGCCACTGAAGTCGACTGCATGTTAAGGTTTATATAAACTCTGCAGAAGCTTGGCAACAAGTGTGGAGCCTTCCAGCCTTATTTGGCCATGACAGCTGACAAAGCACAGACTCCTTCTCTCTCTCTCTCTCTCTCTCTCTCTCTCTCTCTCTCTCTCTCTCTCTCTCTCTCTCTCTCTCTCTCTCTCTCTCTCTCTCTCTCTCTCTCTCTCTCTCTCTCTCTCTCGCTTTCTCTCTCGCTCTCTCTCTCTCTCTCTCTCTCTCTCTCTCTCTCTCTCTCTCTCTCTCTCTCTCTCTCTTTCTTTCTTTCTATTATTAAAGAATAATAACTGTAGGGTATAGATCTGCTAACTTAGGTGGCATATTAAAAGCTCATAATAAAAGATCAAATGGATGCACTGCTGTTTGGTGTGTTCAGGGTCAACTTTATTAGAACTAGAAATTGATCTGAAATGTTCTCCTGAAGAATCTTGCTTTGCATCATAAAAACAAATGACATTTTAACCCTCTATTGGGCAAAGAACAATACTGTATTTGGTAACTTCACTGGCATTGATTACATTATACATTTTTAAAGTCATATAAGTTTTGTAAATCACCCTCAGTTTAGTTTATTTTCATTTAGTTTCTTTATTGTAATTTTATTTTATTTTATTTTTAATTATTTTATTTTATTTTATTTTTAATTGTTTTATTTATTTATGTTTATTTTAAATATTTTATTTTTATTTATTTGTTTAATTTTTATTTTATTTTCATTTCATTTTTGTTATTTTTATTCATTTATATTTTTATTTTATTTTAGCTTTTTTATTTTATCATTATAAGTTTTATTTTATTATTATTTATTTTTTTATTTTGTTTTATTTTATTTTCATTTCAGTTCATTATTATTTTTTATTTTATTTTATTTTATTTATATTTTTTATTTTATTTTCATTTCATTTAATTTTCATTTTATTATTATTTATTTACATTTTTATTTAATTAAATTTTATTTTCATTTATTTTTTATTTTATTTTATTATTTTTTAATTTTTTTATTTGTTTATCTTTATCTTTACTTTACTTTACTTTACTTTACTTTACTTTACTTTACTTTACTTTACTTTACTTTACTTTACTTTACTTTACTTGCATGATCCAACATTGCTTTCTATGCAAATCGTTACATGTAAGAATGGTCTGGGTTTGGTTAATCTGTTGCTGATAGTATGAATGTATTTATTTCCTTATTTACCATATCAAGTACAATTATTTATAACGTTGTGTTTGCAGCTCCAAAATCCCCCCTCAGTTTCATACTTATGCAACAGAAGACCAGCAGGAAGAGGCTTTGTATGATTTCACCGTTCATTCACGTTCAAAACAAGTTCCACCCTTTCTCTGAAGAGCAGATATGAATTTATGGTAATCCAGCCTTGGAGGCAGCACATTGAAACAGACAGTGAGAACTGCTCTCATTAAAGTGGCTTCAGTCAGTCTGCCTGCTGGATGATTAGACTAGTGTGTAGATGGAAATTTCTGGTGATAAACTTTGCATCAGGAGGCGATTTGTAATAATTGGCAACAGACTCTATTTCTGTGCCCAGCACCTGGAGCAGGACTCTCTCTCTCCCGCTCGCTCTTTCTCTCATTGCGAGTGATGGCAGGCAGAACATTTAAATGAAAACTGCGAAATGCATTGAGAATTATCTTCTAGCCACAAGCTGGCACGCAGAAAATGAAGTTTGTCGAAAAATTAGACCAAAATGAGAGTGCACAGAGTGTGAAAGAATAGTGTGTGCCGTTCCCACGATTACGGGTTAATATTAACTTTAGACTTGAGTTGGACTTCAATTAGTCTGGGTTATGTTCAGGTCTAGTCGGTATTATGAACTCTTAAATGCATGCCTTGGGTATTTAGAGTCCCAGGACATCATTTACTACAGCCCCCCTATTTTTGTAAGGTTAGAAATACACCTTACACTGTTAATGATTTTTGTAATTTACATAGTATTTAACTGTAGTATGTTACTGGATTTTAAAGTTGCATTTTACAGTAAAGATGCAGTAAAGATGTACAATGATGTAAATACATACAGAGCAAAATAAATGGTGCTGTAAATGTAAATACAGTATTTTTTTGTAATTGATTTACAATTAGTTACTGGCAAACTGCTGGCATTAACTAGACGTGTTGGTTAGTCTGCAGTCATAAAACGTCTTCAAGAAGTCCACGAGTCTGCAAGAGCCTATAGGAGTCTCTTATAGGTCTGCAGTCTGCGAGTTTTATCACTCTGAAAGTAAGTCTAAAATAAGTCTAAAATAAGTCTATAATATGTTTTAGGAGGAGGGAAGTGGCTAGGTGGAGATGGCTAAACAAAGCATGCAAATGAAGTAGGTAGGTAGGTGAATAAACTTGCCAAGCCACTGACCACACAAGTTTATCAACAAAAGGGTTTCTTTGGCCTGAAAGTATCACTCGAAGACAAAGGCAGAGTTGGTAAAACCCTGCCCGGAGCATTCGCATCACTTTGACTCAGCCAGTAGTCAGGAAGGTTTAGTGTTCCTCATAGCTGGGGTGTTAACAGTAGCTATGTTTCCATCCACCATTTTGGACATGCGCATAAAAAAACAGTTGATGGAAACGCCAAGCGCCGCATTTTGAAAATGCACATAATAAACATATGCGCATAACTGAGTAGGATAAAAAAAATTCGATTAAGAAAAAGATGCGCATAAACTACAATGAATACACATTTACCGAACAAATTCAACTATGCGCATTAAAAAAAAGTCCTGTAACTGTTCTAAGAGATCATGTAATCATGTAAAAATGTGTGTGAATGGACAAAGCAGCTGACTGAACACATTGTAAAACATCTGAAATGTTGTTTTGGTCATTCTAAAATGCCTGAACTGTTTCTGTATTAGTGTTATTATATTATTAATTACCTCCAGAATAGTCAAGACCGTCTGTGCTCCACGTCTCATGGCTTCAAACGCCACCAGGCATTCATTGCGTGTCGACATCGTCTTCTGAGATGCAAGTCATTTATTTAATAAAGAAAAGCTTCACACAGCTTCTCCAACCGCAGCAAACTCCGTTTTTACTGTTGATATTTGACCTTATTTAATCAGGAAGTGACAATTTTGTTCTCTTTGACTCGTTGGATGGAAACACTGCTTTATTCACACATCTTTTGTGCAATGTTCCAGCTTGTGCATAAATTTAATTAGCATTTTTTGGATGGAAACATAGCTTGTGTAGTCTGTTTTAAACAGTATTGCATGGAAACTAAATTAATTGATTAAAGTTTATGGTCAGATGTATGGCTGAGGTGACTAGAGGTGCTGTGTGTAGTAAACTCTTTCAAATTACAAAAGCCAACAATATTTGCTTTATTTATTTATTTATTTTCTAATTGCTATTATAAACCAGTAGAGATTTTTGCTATAACATTTGATATCCACACATGCTAGATAAAAAGATCTGGGTTGCTAAAGACCCAGATATGTATACGTGACAGGTTTATGCATAATTATGCAGATTTTTTTAGGATCACAGTTTTGACCGTTTTCTCTTTCAGAATAAGGGCCCTATAATGCCTCATTCACACTAGCAGCGACTTCGTAGCTGCCTGTCGCTCTGGGTGGCGATCTGCTGCAAACGCAGGTCTGTGTAGGTATATAAAGCACAGAGAATACAACCCATACAGCCTCTGATTGAGCTGAGAGAGGATCACATGAGCTTTGCTGGTGCTCCTATTGGCTGTCTATTAAAAAAGTCACTCTTCATTTGCATAAAGTTGAAGGATTCTCAACATTGTCACGTCGCTCGACATGCCCAACTGGTCACCAACAGTCACTTGTCACTAACGGTCACTTGTCGCTTTGCCGCTGTGAGTCACTCATAGTGTGAATGAGGCTTAATACCATCTCAGTGTGGTGCCAGTTGACGCAAGTGTTTTTTTTGTTGTTGTTTTGCTTGTTTCAGCCAAGAGCAGTTATCATTTTCACATCCTGCGCTACGTTCATTTTGTGTTCCCATAGTCGGTCCAACATGTACAAAGCGAATGGACTATTGCAAGATCGCAACTCCCTCTTAAAGCGAATGGTAGATTAGACTGGTGATTGGTTTAATGCATATTACACCAAAAACATGAATGAGGAGGACCCTTATAGACCATGCACTGGGCACACCGGATGTTTTTCCCTTTCTTAAAATAGCAAAAGTGGATTTGGACACACCCTTAAAGGCATCTGCACCATGCAATTTAGTCTATGTGGTAATAGAGCACAAAAACTAATAATGCAGTTTTTAGATGTCAGAAATTAAATCTTAAGTGTTGTAAAATTATGAATATAACCACCTAACTTTACTGAAATCCATTGACTTTAAAATGCCTTTTACAAGTACAATGGAGAGATTCAATGGATTAGATTTTCCAATGAAGGATCTTTACTATTATATAATACATAACCTTGGTTAAATTTATTTTTTAGGAACTGTTCACTGAAAGATTTCTTGTTGTTCCCAAAATAGTTCTACTTCTATTGCATCTCATTTTGTAAAACGTATTTTTTATATTAATATTTTTCCTAAAAAATCAGTCTGAACTCTCTCTTCTTTTGCAGAATCCCATTGGATGTGGACCCTGTCACTGTGTTCGCCTCTCTATCTCCGGAAGGGGTTCTCATCATTGAAGCCCGACAGACCCCTCCGTACTACCTCTACAGCAATGAAATGCCAGCAGAATCAATGGAAGAACCCGAGGCCAGACCTCAGGAGCCCAGCATGACTTCAACCACAACCTTTGAAGCCAGGGAGTGAACGGGAGATCGCGCAACTCTTATTTGTTCCATGCCCATGCTACAATCTAGGTTTATCAGTTACAAAAATATACTTAAATCAAAAAGTCATTAATCTGTAAGCAAATAGTCCATAAATCATCAAAAGTTACTCTACGTGATTGGGTCAAACACAACATCAATGAAAATAAATCAGTGTGACAGAGCTAACAGTCAAGTGACAGGGGAAATGTGCCAAATGAAAAATTATAGAAGCAAAATAAGCCATAAACATACTCTACAGAAGTACGTTGATGTGAACGCATGATCAATATTGGAGTGTATCGTATTTACTTAAAGGTATTCACACGAAAATGAAAACCCTTTAGGAGAATTTTGGAAACTGGAGGTCATTAACATCCATAGAAGGAAAATATGGTTGTAAGTGGCTGCTGGTTCCAGCATTCTTCAAATATTTTATTTTAGAAGATGTAAACAGGAATGTGCTTCCCTTGACTACTTGTGATTGATCTACCCAAACGCATCTTAATACCAGGTGTAAACAGATCTGTCACTGTACATCAACACAATTGAAATTTGTGCTGCTAGACGCTTTCACTTCTGTTCTGAACAAATGAAACCATAAATGTTTTAAAATAAATCATGTTACTGACGTTTTTTTAAGTCAGATTAGATCACCGATCAAAATAGCTTTGTCTCATAGCAGAAAAAGAGCATTTTCTCTCACCAGTCAAGTTTCCATCCTAAAGTGAAGTGAATCTTCACAGTCTGCAAACAAATTAATAAATAAAAAAATAAAAAATCTAGTAACCAATAGTAAACAAGGCAAGCATAATTGAGACGTCTGATTGGTCATAGGGGTATAATTTTTGCTGTATCAGAGTTTATTCAGCAAATGTGTTTCCATCTTCTATTATTCGCCTTAATGGTTTGTTGCGCAAATCCACCTCAAGGGAGAGAATGTTTATAAATTTAGAGATTTTTATTCAAAATTTGCCCTCCATCACTTACAGTTGAAGTCAGAATTATTAGCTGCCCTAAATTATTAGCCCACCTGTTTATTTTTTTCCCTAATTTCTGTTTATCGGAGAGAAGATTTTTTCAACACATTTCTAATCATAATAGTTTTAATAACTCATTTCTATTAACTGATTTATTTTATCTTTGCCATGATGACAGTACATAATATTTGACTAGATATTTTTCAAGACACTTCTATACAGCTTAAAGTCACATTTAAAAGCTTAACTAGGTTAATTAGGTTAACTAGGCAGGTTAGGGTAATTAGGCAAGTTATTTTGTAATGATGGTTTGTTCTGTAGAATATCGAAAAAAAATTGCTTAAAGAGGCTAATAATTTTGACCTTAAAATGGTTTTTAAAAAATTAAAAACTGCTTTTATTCTAGCCAAAATAAAAAAAATATATTATCAGACAAACTGAAAGTTTCCTTGTTCTGTTAAACATCATTTAGGAAATATAAAAAAAAAAATAAAAAAAAAATTCAAAGTAGGGCTAATAATTCTGCCTTTAACTGTATTTCTAATGCGATACTTCAAAATCAGCATTAACAAAAAAGGGTAACAGAAACTCCACTTCTCACTCTTAAGTGCAATAATGTTAGCATAATGGAGACATCTGATTAGCCACGTGGGTATAATTTTTGCTGTATCAGAGTTTATTCAGCAAATGTGTTTCCATTTACTATTATTCACTTTAACGATTTAATCTTTAAATCTTTAATCCAAACTTTAATCCAAAACTACCTCAAGGTAGAGTAAAAATGTTTGCGAATTTAGAGATTTTTATTCAAAATTTGCCTTTCCATCACTTATTTCTAATGGATACTTCAAGATAAACATTAACAAAGGGAAACTCAGCTACTAACTATCAAGTGCAATAATCTTAGCATAGTGGAGACATCTGATTGGTCATTTGGTATGATTTTTGCTATGTCAGAGTTATTATTCGCATTGACAATTTGACACAAAATGTTTGTGAATTTCAGGATTTTTATTTTAAATTTGCCCTTTCCACTACTCATTTCTAATGCGATTCTTCAAAATGTACATTAGCAAATAGTAATGTAAACTCAGCTACTGACTCTCAAGTGTAATAATGTTAGCTAGCTACTTGACTGACTGAGAAGTATCTTTCAGCAGAATAAAAACGTTTCTGCTTCAGTCTCTTCAGATTTAGAGATGTCACCACCTCTCAAAAGCCGCGGCAATATTTACATTTAGCACAGACAAATAATGTCCCAGATGTAAACAATGGCTGCCTTTTAGATTATTTCATCAATTAAAAGCAACAACCTTGATGACCAAATAACACACATATCAGACGGGTCGTCTTCTTTATGTTTACAGAAATATCTTGGGCCAGACAGAATGCGCAGACTTTTTTTTTTCGCTATTTCTGTGCAGAATTTTGTAGAAAATCTGCAGATTTATGCGGAATGATTTTGGGAATATCATAACTAAAAACTTAATATATGAAATAAAAAATATACCATTTTAACTTTTATTTAATGTTTATGTAAAATGCAAATCCAATTAGATTCCCTTAACAGGTAAACAAAGCAAGTCTCTTATATAATATACCAAAAGACTGGAAATATTACTTTACAAACTGCATTGTAAATAAATCAGATGAACACTTTCATATTTGTCAATATTATTACTGAAATTATTTTAATAACTGAATAAATATAAATGTACACAAGTAAATAAATAGACTCAATGATAGACTAAAAATCTGCGGAAATCTACTAATTTCTATGTGGGCCTAGAACAGGGATGGGCAAACTCGATCCTTGAGGGCCGGTGTCCCTGCATAGTTTTGCACCAACCCTAAGCTTTCTAGTGATCTTGAAGACACTAATTAGGATGTTCAGGTGTGTTTGATTAGTGTTGGAGCAAAACTCTGCAGGGACACCGGCCCTCGAGGATCGAGTTTGCCCATGCCTGGCCTAGAATGAATCTTTATTTTAAGTTTATTGTAAGTGAATTAGACAGGTTTGAACATTAGGATAAAAAGTGATTAGTTCACTTTACTTTTTAAAAGCGAATAAACCCATTTCTTTTAAAGCGATTAGTTGACTTTATTTTTAAAAGTGAGTAAACCCATTGGCAAGTCAATGAACTGTGCATAATTATAAAAATTAAGTCAACTTAACAGTTACAGCAGGTTTACTAGTCACTTTTTTAGAGTGAATATACTTAATGCACAATAATCAAGTTCATTTTTTTAAACAAAAGCATTAAATAAAGCAACTTTAAGATGCTTTTTCAAAAGTTTCTCCATCGTTTCGATCAAATCAAGTAGAAGATGATATTGGGAAAGCACACTGTAATAAATGTTGGGTTCCACACAATTTGTGTAGGGACAACATGAAGGAATTAAGTTAGCTTAATAGATTTTACAAATTGAAGTGGATTAAACATAAAACAATTAAGTTGTCCCCAAAAAAACCTCAAATATTGTGTTGATTCAGCTCATTTTAAATACTGTAGGTAGTTTGAATTAGCAACAAACTTAATTCTTTGATTGCAGCATGTTGCAGTGAATATTAATGAATTACATTCAAGATTAAATAGCTACTCTTTGTGTTGACGTACTTGTCTAAAGTGTGTTTTAGACTTTCTGTCCCTCATTTGAACCAAAACTTGTATTGGCCCTGAGTTCAGTTGGAGTTTCTGTTTGTAAATTTGTCACGGTGGACTGTTTATATGAAGGCCTTCTCTAAAAACCAGGCCTTAATGCTTTGAACTCCTTTTCAAGGGTTATTTGTTGTCTCCTTTTTTCATATTTGTGTGATTTCTTTCCTTTTGTGTAGGGATGTATGCTATGCATTTTTATAATAAATAAGATTTAAGAAAGCAAACCGTTTAGTCACGGCTCCTATATCCGCAAATCTCTAAATACACTGCATTGCGGAAATATACTGGATGTTATTAGTCCTGCAGCTTTACACCTGTTTGCTGAGCCCACTTATATAACCTCCTCCTGATGTCGTTCAAGAAGCAACTCATCGTCCCGCAATCCTCCGTCCTCCATCACATCTGAGCGTTCGCCTTGCAGATTGGCTGTGTGCTTATGGGAGTTTTCTCAGCGCGGTGGCTTTAATTGGGTGACAGATTAGTGTGGAGATTATTCGCAACGCTTTGGCTCGCTTTCAATCTCCTCGACAAGGATGTGGAGTGAAAATATTGAGGAAAACGGCACTCCAGCGCTGATTAACTGATGTGTTTGCCCGTTTTTTTTTTTCTTGTCAAATCGATCTGTGCTCTCTCGTTGTCTAATTTTCAGGGTTCGAGGTTAATGAATCAAGAACATAACCGTGCTCAAGAGGCGCCCGCATTATAACCATCCGAGTCAGATGAGAATTACACGATATTTACCAGAACTCAAGGGATGCAGTAGTTGAGTACTGCATAAAAGAGTCATATAACTTTATCTGGTGCGGTGCATTGGCATAGTGGGTAGCGCTGTCGCCTCACAGCAAGAAGGTCGCTGGTTCGAGCCTCGGCTGGGTCAGTTGGCATTTCTGTGTGGAGTTCTGTGCATGTTCTCCCCATGTTCTTGTGGGTTTCCTCCAGGTGCTCAGGTTTCCCCCACAAGTCCTATATAGGTGAATTGGGTAAGCTAAATTGGCTGTAGTGTATGTGTGAGAATGAGAGCGTATGGGTGTTTCCCATTGATGGGTTGCAGCTGGAAGGGCACCTGTTGTGTAAAACATATTCTGTATAAGTTGGCGGTTCATTCCACCGTGGCGACCCCTGATTAATAAAGGCACTAAGCCGACAAGAAAATGAATGAAATTTCTCTAGAAGCACAAGTTCATTTAGGTGTCAGATTGGATCTGTCGCCTAGAATAAAACATTTCTCAGCTTTCCCTGATTAATCACTCTTGTTGTTGTAAAACACAAGAAGAAGCTTCACACAGTCTTGCTCAGGTCTTTATTAGTGCTAAGAGGGTGCGTGTTACAGTAAACTCAAAAAACATAAATGGGAATTAAGGCATGTTTAATCTGGATACAATTGAAAGTGCATATATATCATGATTATTTGACCTTACTTTCAAAAAGTGAGCAAACCCAGCAGATTTGAATGTTATTACTCGATTAAATGGGCGTTATCAGCTGATAGATATAGGCTGGTAGGGGTTTTCTGCGCCTACTGATTGGCGATTATGATCCATCCACATGGTTAATCAGCTATAGATCACATATGGAAAGTTAATTATTTATATTATTTTCCAAATTTCCAATTAATTGTATTTTATTAACATCTACCCCAACACTAAACCCAGCCGTCACAGTAATGTAAAAACAGATCTGGATCTGGAGTCTTCTCTACACTCTCAGAAATAAAGACACACAAGCTGTCCCTTGGGTGATACCTTTTTAAAAGGTACCAATTTGTACCTAAAAGGTCCATATTAATACCTCAAAGGTACATATAAGTACTTAAAAAATACAAAAGTGTTCCTCTTAACATTTTTAGGGACTAATATATACTTTTTAGATGTCAATGTGGACAGTTTAAGTACAAATGTGTACCTTTTGAAAAGGTACCACCCCAGTGACAGCTCGCGTACCTTTATTTCTGAGAGTGTAATAGTATAGCTGATTAACCATGTGGATGAATGATAACAGCCTTCCAGTAGGTGCAGAAGGTCCATATCTATCAGCTGATAACCACTGATAATGCCCATTCAATCAAATTATAACATTCGAAGCAGGTGGTAAACCCATTGCCTTAAAATTGTGCATATATATAAATAGGTGCATAATTATCAAAATTAGGTCAATGTAACAGTTCCAAGTAAAGTCAACTTGTCACTTTTAAGACATCAGGTTTACACAATTGTCAATTAAAGCAGCTAATCACTTTTTACAGTGTGTTTTAGTTCTGTGAAAACAAAAGTTTAAGACTAAAATGCCATGTTAATATTATAAAACTGAGATACACTACCGATCAAAAGTTTGCGGTCAGTTTTTTTCAGTTTTTTTTTAAAGAAAATTATTCTGTTCATCAAGGCGACATTTATTAAATGTAATTTTTTTTTAATTGTTAAATATTTATTTATTACTCCAATAATTACTACAGGATTATTACTCTAGTCATTATTGCTTTTATTACTATTAAAATTAATAATAATAATAATAATAATAATAATAATAATAATAATAATAATAATAATAATAATAATACAATTATATTAGAGTGATTGCTAAAGGATCAAGACTAGAGTAATGAAGCTGAAAATTCATCATTAAAATCACTGGAATAAATGATTAAATTAAATAATAAACTACTTTTAAACAGTTATTTTATAGTGCAATAACATTTCACAATTTTACAATTGGTGCTGTATTTGTGATTAAATAAATAAAGCCTTGGTGAGCAGGAGAAGCTTATTTTAAAACATTTAAAAATCCTACTGACCCCAAACTTTTGACCGGTAGTGCATATAAAAACTGTATGATGCATAATGTACGCATGCTTGATTGTCTTTTTCACAATGTTGATAAAGAAAAGAGAAACTTAAACAGTCTTTATATAACATCCTGCAAAGCTAGATGACAGAAAATGTAGTCATACATAAAAAAAAAATAATAAGTGCCCAAGTTAAAATAAGTCAAATAAAGAAAAAAAATATGAATTCAAGAGATGTATTATTTTAGAAGTTGGACTTTTAACTTGAGCTGCATGTTTTCAGAGCATGAATGACTGCAAAAGATGCAAGAGCGTGATTAAATAAGCCTAAAAAAGCTATTACTATGAATTTTTAGAAAAAACAAGCATGAATGCCTGCCTCATCCATGCCAGTAAACACAACTGCTCACTGTAGTGTGTGCAGGTTTTATAAAAATGCACAAATTAATTTCTGTCATCATAGTTCTAAAATAGTTATGATATTCTATTGGTCAAACACATCCATCTTATGCTTTTGCATAAAAAAACAATGCATTTCTATGGTGATGAGAAACTTTTGGGAATAGTTTGAAAATGCCAGCGTGCACAAACAGCGAAATGCCATTTTCACATGTATCCAGATTAATGACGTACCCTAAGGATAGAGCTTGGGATTTAGCTTTTCTCTTTTTTTAGGGGAGCCTACATTTTCCCTGCATCAATTTTCTTTTGGAGCACCAGTTGAGGGTTGAACAGCTTCTGGCTTTGCCCGAAGGTTGATTGCTCCTCTCTCACCACAGCGGGGCCTGTACATCCTTCTTCCCCCTCCAGATCCCCAAGCTGGATGACCTCTGCCTGCTCTGCTTGCTCGGAGGTGATGGTGTCTGGAGTCGCAGGAGCCTGAGGCTTGTCTGCAGACTCTCCGTCTCGCTGGATGCCCTCAACCGTCTCCTGAAATCTGGCTTCTTTATCCTTCTCTCTGCCATCTATGGGTTCACCGACCTGCTCTCTTTCAGACACAGAGATACCAGATGCAGCTTCTGCGATGGACTGGGGTTGTGCTTCTCTGGATGGATCTACATCAGATACAGTATGCTGGTCTCTTTCGGTGACCTTTCCAGAATCTGGATGCCCAGCTGAGACTGAGGATTCAGGTGTTTTTCCATCAAATGATTCTGGTTTAATGCCGTCTTGAGGCTTGTCACCGTCTTGCTGTTTTCCTGCGATGGTTTGCGCCCCCGTCTCCACCTGTGGCAAACGTGAAACAATTTTCAAATGAAGTCAAGAGCCTTAAATGCCACATCAGCACCCTAAAATGCCAGGGTCACTGTACACAAAAAATGATTAATTTTCCGGGTTGTGAAGAAAGGCCAAACGTCGCCCTTAGGAAAATATGAGCTCGCGTTTCATCTCTTTGTTGGTTATTAGAACAATTATGAGCCTGGTAATTGGAATTGCAAGGTGATTAATTTATAAACTGACTAGGACTTCGGCATTTGACGTTTATAGGGCATTGTTGAATCATATACCTCTAATTATTTCTGCTCTAATGACAAAAAACATGTTGTATTTGCAGCCTTTTACGATAGCATAGCATAAAAGTGCCGAAAGTTCCCTTAAAAGAACACTACAGTTTTCAGAAAACAGGCTTATTTTATATCTTCCCTAGAGTTAAACAGGGGAGTTGTACCATTTCGGAATTCATTCAGCCAATCTCCCGGAGTTTAGCTTAACATTCGGATTAGACCATACGCATCTCGCTCAAAAATTACAAGAGATTCGATAATTTTCCAATTTAAAGGGTCATGAAACCCCCCTCTTTCAGTTCAAGTCTACCTCAGAATTTTTTTAAAAAATGCTCCGAGATGGGTTTTCTCATAGGATAAGAAAACTCAGCTATGAATAATAAGGAGAAAGAGTCATCACTCCACTAGCAGATTCGCGGTACGTCACCGATCTTGATCCCGCTTCAAACATTATTTTAAACCTGAAAGATAAAATTAGCTTACAAAAGCTCAAAATTATCCAGTTTTCCCCCAATTAAAGCTAACAGCTGCTAATGTTGTTTTAAATTATGCTCAATACACGCAAATCTGTTAAAATATTTTTTTTAAAAGTACTCCAGAGTGTCTTTAAAGCTTGACTCTTCTGTAGTTATAACCCAGAAAAGGTTAGAACATTATGGAAAATGCAAATAAAAAAGAAAGAAGTGATTGTCATGGTATGGGGTTGTGTCCGTGCCCTCGGCAAAAGTAACTTTCACTTCTGTGATGGCACCATTAATGCTGAAAAGTACATGGAGATTTTGGAGCACAATATGCTGCTTTTTTTTCCATGCATGTTTCAACGAGACAATGCAAGACCACATTCTGCACACATTACAAAGTCCTGGCTGCGAAGGAAGGGGATGTGGGTACTTGACTGGCCTGTCTGCAGTCCCGACCTGCCTCCAATAGAGAAAGTGTGGTGCATTTTCAAGCACAAAATGCAACAACGAAGACCCTCAACTGTTGCACACTTTAAGACTTTTTTTTGCAGAAAGAATGGGACAAAATCACACCTGAAACAGTTCATTACTTGGTGTCTTGAGTTCCTGAAGTGTTGTGAAAAGGAATGGAAACATAAAAAAGAGGTTTATTTTGTAAAAACATAAAAAATCATGAAGAACACATTAAAAATGTTTCTTGTATTGTCTACAATTAAAAACAAGCTAAAGTAAATCACTTCTCTTTTTTTTATTTGCGTTTTCCAAACTGTCCTTACTTTTTCTGATTTGGGGTTGTACTTCATGTGCTAAGACCAACTAGAAAATTACATGTTGCTATTTTCCAGGTTAATATGACTAGGAACTACTGTATACTCTCATTCTGGGGCCTGTTCTTCATACGTGGATTACTCAATTAGCTGGATTTGTTTATTGATGATTTGACACGATCCAGGATCGTTTAGTTCTTCAAAACTCGTCCGAGAGTTGTTGTCATGGCAAGACTTTCTAGATACAAAAGTGTACAATTTAAGGTACCAGCTTTAGTACGATTTGATAACAGACATGCACATACCCCTTTCGACTTTTTTTAAATTTATTTATTTTACGGGTTTTCACCTTTAATGTGATAGGACAGTGAAGGACAGATAGGAATGCATTGGAGAGAGGGGAAGGATCGGCATAGGACCTCGAGCTGGGAATCGAACTTGGGTTGCCGTGAGCACCTTGGTGCTATATGTCGGCGCACTTAACCACTAGGCTATTGGCACCGACTCAACTGTTTTTTTTTAAAGGAATAATAATTTATGGGAGTCTTGCACATGTTTTGACAGCTAATATGATGGTGATCTGACGCTTCGCAAAAGTTGCAGACACCTTTACCGATATCGAAATACTTTTTTTGATGCAAAATTAATTTATACAGGTAGTTATTCCTTACACCTTACACAAGAAACTTGAATAGGCCTACGATACTATAAAGAAAATCCTCTCTAAATGTAAAACTGAATACATTGCTAAATAATCTTGACACAGGAAAGTGTAAAGCCTGCAGCCCACAACAAATGTGGAAAGTTGCCTTTCATATTTAACAAACCGCTTACTACGAATTTTATGTAATTTTGTTCACATGCAAATTTAATGTTAATCTGCGCCTGAAAATCAGGTAACTACCATCTGTTTAACTAAAGTTACCTATGCTGGGGACTATTTTCAGGCACTGCATAATATCATTACGTAGTAATAATGCATTAATATCATTGCTGCAGTACGGCAGCAAAGTTCCTTGATTATTACATCTGAATGAGAGTATAGTTCCTAGCCATAGCCTAGAAAATAGCAACTTCATTCATTCATTTTCCTTCGGCTTAGTCCCTTTATTCATCAGGGGTCGCTACAGTGGGATGAACCGCCAACTATGTTACATATCCTGGACCAGGCCGTATCCTGAGCAGCTACTGTGGTGGTCATGGAGGAGTGGAGAACATGAGACTGATTCCTGTAACGCTCCAGGGACAGACAAGTCTTCGCTGAGGCCAGCTTCCAGCCTCCGCCGCTGAGACTGCAGCTCTGAACAAGACGTTCGGCCAGCGGAGAAATTAAAATGGTCGTGCCCAACTGAGCCTGGTTTCTCTCAAGGTTTTTTTTTTCTTCACTTTCGCCAATTAGTGAAGTTTTTTTTTCCTTCTCCGCTGTCGCCAATGGCTTGCATGGTTCGGGATCTGTAGAGCTGCGCATCGTTGGATTTGCTCTTCAGTGTTTGGACTGAGTAGTGATTTTTAAACCACACTGAACTGAGCTCAAATGAACTGAACTTAAACACTAAAAACTAAACTACACTGTTCCTATTTACTGTGACCTTTTATGTGAAGCTGCTTTGACACAATCTACATTGTAAAAGCGCTATACAAATAAAGGTGAATTGAATTTAATTGAATCAACTATTCCAGCATATGTTTTACACAGCAGATGCCCTTCCATCTGCAACCCAGCACTGGGAAACATCCATTCAAACTTATTCACACTCGTACACTACAGACAATTTTGTTTATTCAATTCACCTACAGTTTAGCTCATGTCTTTGGACTGTGGAGGAAACTGGAGCACCCAAAGGAAACCCACGTGAACACTGGGAGAACATTCAAACTCCACACAGAAATGCTAACTGACCCAGCCAAGGCTCAAACCAGTGACCTTCTTGCTGTGAGGCAACAGTGCTAACCACTGAGCCACAGTGTCACCCCAAAAATTGCAACTTTTCATTTTCAATTTCATGAAAAAACTACAGGAGACTCAAGCTTTAAATAGGAAAATTATTTATGCTAATGGTCTAATCCAATTCAATGATCTATGCTAAGCTAAGCTAAAAGTGCCAGCGATTGGCTGAATGGATTCGAAAATTGTTAAACTCAACTGTTTACCTCTAGGGGACTTTTAAAATGAGCCTATTTACCCCCCAAAAGTGAAGTGTTCCTTTATGTTGATAAAGACAATATATGGCGAGACAAATTCATTTGAATGACCACATCATATGCAATAATATACAAAGATCTGACTGAAATAATAGGTTTTGAGATGTCACCCTAGTTTTCCCTGCAAATGCAAACAGCTGTCAGATTTTCACCATCAGACTGGGTAATATTGCAGACACTTACTTCACCTGCTATGTCAAACTCTTATACAAGACCAATTAGGGAGAGGAAAATGTATGGGTAGTGTTTTTACAATAATAATAATAATAATGGTGCCATTTGGCTATGGATGACAGAAAGGACCACTTAAATATAATGGTGACACATTGAAGAACTTATAAACTAGAGCAATGGATGCCGTTCTGAACACCAAGTGCCTAATTCTGAGCTTCAGTAAGTAAAGAAGTTCAGTCTGTTTGAGTATACAGGTTAAACAGCTGCCAGAAGTAGTCAATATTTCATACCTGGATGGGGATAATGACATCAGCAGGGAGGGGCATGCTGGGAAAGGGTGCTTGCACTGTAAGGATGCCATCAGCAGACAGGCTTGTCTGGAGGTTTTCAACTTCAATGCCACCTGGAAGACTTAAGCAGTGGTGAGAACATTACTTGTATATCTGTGTTTATTGATCAACTACTCTGTGACTATTTTATGGATATGATTATAATCTGTGAAATGTAGGATAATCTTATTAGTATAAATATAATAAGCTATTCAAAAGTGGCATTAGGATAAAAAAATGACATTTAGATTAAAAAATCCTGAAAATAATGAGCCGTTAGACTGATAATAATTGGAACTTCACCACCGCATGGATAAATGACTTTTAAAATATATGATTAATTTATTTTATAATTCACATAAAATATATTAAAGCATATAAATGTACTTTTAAAAATATAATTTCATTTTAATTGAACCACTATGCACTGTTTAAATGTACTACCCTTTTGTTATGTTAGGAATGAAAACATCCACTGAATTAAACTGCTGTAAAAATGCATCAGATTAATATTGTTTTGCATAAATTTGTTATCAACCTCAGTCCTGATCAAAACTACTAAATGTTTTTAAAATTACAGGATTTTAACTCTTTAATTGCCAAATTCACAGATGATGTCACTGATTTGGTAAAAAACAAAAAAACAAATTGTGGACTGTTTTTTTTCCTTTTATTACAGTCTTGGACATGTGCATGATTTGTAACAACATTGGCTTTGATGCATTGTTAGATTTAGGGCTGTGCGATTAATCGAAAAAAGATCACGATCTCGATTCGACCCTACACACGATCTTAATTCAGCTTTTCTACGATTCAGCTTATTAAATTTTCATGGTCAGGAGAGAAGCTTAAAGGCGGCCGCACAAGTCATCACAGGAACATGAACACCTTCAAATGGCATTAAAAGTGTCACATACTGTATTTATAAGGTATAATTCACCCAGAAATTTCATTTCTGTCTTCATGTTATATTTGTATACGCGGCCACGAAATCACATGCGAGCTGACCACGAGGCTGTTTGTTTACTGCAGAGAACGCGCGCGCGTGCACGACAATGATGGCTACTTTAGTAGTGGACAGAACCTGTGTAAGCTGTGAATAACAGGTAATAAAGTTCAGTTTGTTGCACAGAGCGATCGCTCGAGAGCCGCGCAGACAGAATGATTTGCATGTGTGTGTTTTTTAATCACAGTGACTCCAGCCATGATCCGCGCTCGGAAGTGAAAATGAAACTGGCCGCACATCATTTAAATGATCATATCCAACACAATCTCACGGCAATTCGTAACTTTTTGATTTAGTGGCTAATTCGTATGAATTAGTACGATCTAATTCCTACAATTTAGTACGATTTGCTCATCTGCCAATGACGGTTGGGTTTAGGGGTGGGGTTAGGTGCCACGCCTCCTTTTTAAAATCGTACAATTTAGAATTCGTTCGAATTAGCCACTAAACTGTCAAAACGTAAAATACTTAAGTTTTCTCGTGAGATCAGGCTGTCATATCGCATTTTACGGTTATGATTACGACAAGCATTTGATGTGTTTTTTCTTTAATAGCTAACACATAGTGTTGTGCATGAAAATAAATGTTTAATAGTGTCAGTATACTCTAGCTTATAATGTTGAATATAATGCAAGAAGAAATCTGATAATGACAAATGTCTGATTTTACCAGTGAAAACAAATGGTCTAATAATGTTGTCAATGACAAATGACAAGCACGTGTCTCAAACATAATAATTCAACTTTATAATTATGAATAGTTGTATTCTGATGTGATAATTTTACTGTGAATTAACAAACAGGACATATTGAAAGTCTGTTCAAGTCCACCATAATGACTGTACAAAATTGAGCATTTTAAGCAACAGTAGACCTACACATAGGCCTATTATTATTATTATTGTTTACCATATCGTCACTTCAGAATTATAAGGTAATATCTGACATTTTTGTCAAAATTGCATTATTGACATATTCTTATTAAATGACAACTTATTTACAATATGGGATGTTTTTTATAAGTTGTTTACATTTTAAGACTAAGAAAAAAATGTTACACACATACTGTTTGCTATATGGATTGCAAAAACTTTGAAGCCCAATATCTCAAATTCATTCAGAACGCAGATAGAACCTTATAATTCCAAAGTGATGATATGTTTAAGAATTAACAATAAAAATAAGCTACTCATATTAACCTTTATTTTACATCTAAAGAATCGTCATCTTCATTTTAAGCCAAAAAAAAAACATGATTCACGTTTTAGCCAGAATCGTGCAGCCCTAGTTAGATTTTCATTTTTTTTCCTCCCTAATTTACGGTTGGTTGATGTTTTTGATGGTGCATAAACACACAGTCTTTGTTTTTATTTGCTCCATGTTGTTCTGAGAGCTGAGATGCATATTTTGATTTTCTCAGACACATCAAAGTAAGTGAGCAAAGGTCACTCTTACACACTCACAGACACACATAAACACATTTTAATTTGCTGTTATACTACATATAAAATCCAGAAACTAAGCTTTTTTTTTTTTTTTTTGCACAGGCATATCTGAAGAGTTATTGATCTGAAGAGTTTAACTGATGTATAACAGTACAAATTACGCATTTTACTACTTCCCAACAGGGAAAACCACCAACAATCAGAAAAGCATGATTATATGGTGTCATTGCTTTGTAATCGAAAAAATGTGGTTACAATGAAAGTCAATGGGGCAAAAACAGCCACCAACAGTAAATTAGGGAGAGAAAAAATTACTTTAATCGGGAACAGTGCGTCAAAGGCACTGTTGTATCACGTTCAAGACTGATAAAAGGTTAAAAAAATCCAATCCACAATTACTATTTGTATTGAAAATATGCCATTTTGTGTGTTTTTTTCACCAAATGAGTGGCATCATTTATAAATTTGGCAATTAACACAATAAAATCCTGTAGTTGTCTAAACAATTTAGTAGTTTTCAGAACTGAGGTTGATTTAACAGATTTATGCAAAAAAATAGAAAAAAATTATTATCTGATGCATTTTTACAACGGTTTAATTTAGTGGATGTTTTCATCCCGAACATAACAAAAGGATAGTAAATTTGCCCAGAGTGTATTGCTGAGTTTTTTTTTTCTTTTAACTCAAAGCATTTTCTCAAAATGTGTGTCAAAATACGATTTGTTACCAAAAATCATACTGCTAGCTGAAACAGAAAAATTCTGGCTAAATTAAGACTCAAATCATCAAAGTGAATGAAAACATGCCCAACAGCACATAAGGGTGCAAATATTATTTCAGTACAGTATATGACCATTTATTGAGACTTATTTTAGAAACATTCAAATATTTACTGACCTTAGATTTATAAAGAAGCAGTACACTTTTTTTCTAAATTGTAGTAATTTTGAAGTTTTAGTGTATATTTAATCAAACCAATGCAGCCTTAATTGATTAGCATAAAAGACTTTACAGTACATATAAAAACATACTTGTATTTTCTAGTGAAACTTCTAGCAATGAAGCCATGCCCGTCTTGTCTTTCCTCATGCTTTCCTGTAATCAAAGATGTTAACACAAACTTATTAAGATGTCAATAATTTAATGCATTTTCCAAAATCTTATATCTAGCTTGACTTATTCTGTTTTGTAGACTATGTATATTGTGTCATTCAAGAGATTACATGAAACCTAAATATCTTGTATTATGATATTTTCATAATACATTTCATAACATGTTTGTTTAATAATTAAAATGTGTCACAGGAGATATGCACTTCTATAATTTGACAAGTTGACTAAATGAGTTGGCACATTAAAATGTGTACTGTTGAATTTTTCCCTGACATTTTATTAAAAGATACTATTTAAGGATTACAGTGCAGTTCCAAATTACTAATTAAATGTCATTTTAAATGTCTTGCCACTATTTGAACCACTGTGTTTAACCCATTTGTTAGGGCGATTTGAAAATAGAGACTATTTTATATGGTCACTTCTTCTTTAATTATTTTAATCAATATAGATAAGATTAATTTTGTTTAATTTTACATAAATTATCTCTGAGTGTAATCTGAAACATTTCAAATACAGTTAAAATGTTTTCTTGTTCAAATATTTTACGAATGATGTTTAACAAAGCAATACATTTTTCACATTATTTCCTATAATATTTTTCCTTCTGGAGAAAGTTTTATTTTGGATAGAATAAAAGCAGTTTTTATTTTTTACAGGCATTTTAAGGTTATTAGCTCCCTTAAGCAATATTTTTTCTTTGATTGTTCACAGAAAAAATACATTGTTATGCAATGCCTTGCCTAATTACCCTAACTTGCCTAATTAACCTAGTTAAGCCTTTAAACTGCACTTTAAGCTTGAAAAATATCTAGTAACATACTGTCCTCATGGCAAAGAGAAAAAGAAATCAGTTATTAGAAATTAGTTATTAAAACTTTTATGTCTATTCATTCGATTATAACTTCATTCATTCATTCATTTTCCTTCAGCTTAGTCCCTTTATTCATCAGGGGTCACCACAGCGGAATGAACCGCCAACTTATCCAGCATATGCTTTACACAGCGGATGCCCTTCCAACTGCAACCCAGTACTGGTAAACATTCATACACACTCATTCACACACATACACTACGGACAATTTAGTTTATTCAATTCACCAATGGCACATGTCTTTGGACTGTGGGGGAAACCCACGCCAACACGGGCGACCTTCTTGCTGTGAGGTGACAGTGCTAACCACTGAGCCACCGTGCCAACCTCTATTATAACTTCAAATGTATATTTTGACATTTTATTTTCACAATTGTTATTTTTAAACACTTGAGTTTAATATGCTTTCTATGTAAATAAGACACCTTTTGTCTTTTTCTTTTATACCAACTCTAAAATGGCACATTTAATCTTTGGCCTGCATCTATTTTTAATTGTATAATTTATATTTGATGACATTAAGAAAAAAGAAAAGTCAAAAAGCAAGATATTTTATATAGAGGAACTTTACCTCCCCTGCTACTTATTTTTCTTCATTATTCATTTGTTTGTTAAATTTCTGGGGTATATTATGCACAGCTAGTGTTTTTCAGCCAATGATAAACATCCGGTTAAAGAGTAATGTGACGATTTTCAATTTCAGAAGGTTGCTTTTACAGCATTTATGTTGTAATGTAATTACAATACATTCAGTTAAATAGACTTAAGCATTCATTTAGTTGTTCAATCGTGAAATGAGAGGAAAGACCGCGTAATCGCTAGTGCCATCAGGATCAGCAGGCTAGCGCAGAAATTGTACTGAAAATACTGAGGTAAAATAAATTGTCATATTTTAAAGACATGGTGTGGGAAAATTTAATTTAATACAGAGCTTCTTGTCTGAGACCCACTTTATATAATATATCTATCAGGCAGTGAAGCTTACTGATTTTTAAAGAAATCAGACCTTAAACGTAACAATTTTGTAATGGAAATACAGTTCAACGGAAGCGCTGAGGCTGGCTGATTGAAATTAAAAGTCCGTCTGTATCTACCCCATTATATAATTTTGTTATAATTATTAATGTGGATGGAAGGATTGATTGTGAATGTAAATTGATTGGTATCTCAGTCTTTTGTGTAATGTTAATAGTATTAGGGTAATTCTTTAACTACGGGCACTTTTATGTCCTTTAATCATATATCCAAAAATATATATAATTTTGTTCAAATTCCTCTTTCTTTGTCAAACTAACAATAAAACCTGCTTTAATATTTTTTTACTAGCTTTCTATTATATATTTTTTATATTATTCAACCTCCTTTTAGGTGTCAAAATCACCGTTTTCACCTTGTCGCACACCCAGAGTATTAAACTTCAACAATGAAAATAACATGAATATATATATATATATATATATAACATTAAAATAACATATAAAATATTATTTATCTGGTATCTGTTAATGTATCTTTATGAAACACTAGTGAAATAATTTAAATATTTTATAGTTATTAATGTGAGATGATTATCAATATTATTTTTTATACACAATAGAGCTGTCGCACAGTATCAGTGTCATTTCCACCCCATCACTGTAATTTCGCTTTAAAAAGTTTTTGTGGCAGATTATTTAGGTGGTTTCTATGAAAATGAATAGTGCCATCTGAGAACATGTTCAAGATGGAGGGAATTTAAATTTATATCAACAACACTTGAAGAAAAATCAAGGGAAATATTGCTTGATAGGGAAATACATTTATTCTACGTCATTTCCAAACACGTTGTACCTTCAAAGATGTTTTTAAAAACCAAACAAAATGAAGGTAAATAAGAGTGTTTTGTATTCATGAAAGGCTAGTATCAATTTAAAGCTAATCTGTGAAGCTATTTTTCATTTTTTCACAATAAACTGTAGAAATGTCATTTCCACCACTGTCATTTCCATCACCACACATTAAAAGTGTATTCATAATGTATAAGTTCGTGCTCTATTTAATATACAATTTCAGTTTATTTATTTTCTAATAAACTCTTAACCAAATTAATATTAAATTTTAGAGTGTGATAGGTGTACAACTCAGCATACAACTAATTTATTTCATTGACAAATGTATAATTATTATATATATTGTGGAAAAATTGGTTAACTAGATATAAAAATTATCTTAGGCAATGTTTGACTTACATTATTCATTTCATTTTGAAATAAAGGCTGTATATTGAGATGTGGTGGAAATGACATTTGTTCAGTTCACAATGGAAAAAATGTTTCTCTTCTAATCTAAGTTTGTCCTCTTACAGATCTTAAAACTAGACAAATTGTTTAAACTTATGAGGCGTTACGTTAATTTTGGACAAGTTTTCTTACTGTACTTCACAAGGCTAAAAGTGCCCGTAGTTGAAGAATGGCCCATTAATGCCTTTCTGTTATGGTTCAAGAATTGTTAATAATAATAATACAATATAATTTAAATAAGCAAATGACTACATTGAAAAAACAGAATACTCACTGGATAAATGTTTTTAAGTTAGCCTAAATAGTTGCAAACAATTTATGTGCGCTGAATTTAAACAAACAAATTAAAGGTAATAAGGTTCAGCTTCATTGGTTTAAATTCAGCCCATAGAAATTGTTTGCAACCACTTAGGCTTCCTTAAAAAATTAGTAAAGCCAATGAATCTTCTTTATTCAGTGGTTATTTAATTTACAAGTATCTCTCTCATACCTGCAATTTCCAAAAAGCCATGTTGTATTTTAACGCTGATCTCTGCGGGAGCGAAGTGATTGACATCCAAACTAATTTTCCACATGCACGTCTCAGCGGCCACTTCCGACACTCCTCCACTCAACTCCCGGTGCGGCTTCGAGAAGACGGCCGGTCCCTGGGCCTGGAGCAGCGGGGCGAGAAAAGCCGAGCGCACGTACCCAGGCCAGGACGACGTTCCCAGCCTCCTGAAGATATCCTCCATCCAGCTGAGGTCTCGGGGCTCCAATAACGGAGGCAAGCCGAAATGTTGGTTAAAAATTACACTGGGCCACCGGCAGCTCAGGGGGATCCAGGATACATCTTGACAATATTGAGGTGATTTAGCATCCGCCATGGTGAAAGCGATTTTTGCTTTTGAAAGATTAAGAGAGAGAAAGATAGCACAAAAAGAGATGCTGTAGAGATAAAAGCGAAGTCGAATGTGGCTGGTGGATATTGAGGAGTCTGCTTATATAGAGGCCATGGAGTTTTTAACACTTACCAAACACAAACATTATGCTAGCTGAAGAGAATGTAGGCATGAAGTGATGCCTAGGTGGTTCATTCTGCGGGTGGAGGGACTCTTTGGGAGACGCTAATTAAGGATATTAATAGATCTAAAAGGGAAGCTACAAATAGCTGTTTAATGAGAATGGACTGATAGGGCTGCACAATATGTCGTTTAAGCGTCATTGCTATACGTGCACATCTGCAATAGTCACATCGGAAGATATTTGCAATGTCTAGTGAAATCTTGTCGTTTGCATTTGTTGACCAGGCAGTGCTGACAGGGGGGCATGATGCACATTTTACTGAGGGTGGGCAAACGCAAACAGTTTAGGAAAATCCAAACTCTGCACTTTACTTCACATTATTCATAACTCATTAAAACATATCTGTTAATTAACAGATTCCGTATTTTGCGATCCACACGTGTTTATTTACTGTTGTGAATTCTATTATGGGATTGTATTGATCTCTGCTCGGTCAACTTTTGATGTTGAAAACGCTACAGTTTAACAAAGTGACTTTTATTGACAATTTACTTGTTTTTAATAACAGAATATTTAGAAAATAATATGCAGAAAAACAAGTCTGTAAAATACCAGAAAATGAGCTGGCAGTTTTTGTACTATACTCAACACCTCTGTCGGCACAGGACGTCAACATGACTTCATATTGACGTCATATTGACGTTGTAACCCAACGTACCTCAACGTTTTGTTTGGAAATTAAAATCAGGTTGACGTCAGAACGCAACGTCAGGCCGACGTCATTTTCTACTATGACCACTATGACATCTATCAGACGATTGTGGTCACTTTCCAACACAATCTAAAATCAACGAAATACAGACATCCCAAGTCTCGCGGAAATTCCGGGAGTCTCCCGCAAATGCATAGAGACTCCCGGATGCCCACAAACAAATATTAATCTCCTAGAAATCACACGTCTCCCGCTGGGTCCACAAATACTTTGCGCACCCCCTCTCCACCGCATCCCTCCCCGCTCTTCATATACGTCGCGCTTTACGCCCATTAGACATTGAATTTTAACGTCCTATGATGTTGTGTGCTTGCTGGGACCAGACAATATATCACTTTAAACTATTGAAAATTTTAATAAAAGTAAGTTCAAGGTTAAATGTTGCTGGAAGAAAGATCAAGATCCCATAATGCAATTGAAAAGCATAAATAAAGCGTAAAAATAAAAACATGAATCACAAAATACAGGAATCTGCTAATTTACGTGTTGGTGTGGGTTTTCTCCAGGTGCTAAGTCCAAAGACATGGATGAACTAAATTGGCCATAGTGTATGAGTGTGTGTGAATGTGTATGGGTGTATGGGTGTTTCCCAGTACTGGGTAGCAGCTGGAAGGGCATCCGCTGTGTAAAACATGCTGGAATAGTTGGCGGTTCATTCCGCTGTGTTCAACTCGACAAATAAGGTGCTAAGCTGAAGGAAAATTAGTGAATTCAAGTCCAATTAGAACTATAGGACAGATAATATTACTTTAAAATTGCCATTGTACTCAGATATTCATTCATTCATTCATTCATTTTCTTTTTGGCTTAGTCCCTTTATTAATCCGGGGTGACCACAGCGGAATGAACCGCCAACTTATCCAGCACATTTTTACCCAGCGGATGCCCTTCCAGCCGCAACCCATCTCTGGGAAACATCCACACACACTCACACATAAACTACGGACAATTTAGCCCACCCAATTCACCTGTATCGCATGTCTTTGGACTGTGGGGGAAACCGGAGCACCCGGAGGAAACCCACGCAAATGCAGGGAGAACATGCAAACTCCACACCGAAACGCCAACTGAGACGAGGCTCAAACCGGCGACCCAGCGACCTTCTTGCTGTGAGGTGACAGCACTACCTATTGTGGTATTGCATCGCTCCATACTCAGATATTCTAATATAAAATAATAGAATTTAAATATATATTCAAAAAATATTCTTACAGAATTATTTGATTACAGCTTTGTTTTAACCCACTGGTCACAATAAAAAAATAAATATGAATTTGAAAAATTTTATTAAAATGTAAAAATTAATTAAAGGGCACCTATTTTACCCCTTTTATAAGATGTAAGATAAGCCTTTGGTGTCTGTAAAGCTTCATCTCAAAATACCCATCAGATAATTTATTATTGTCCAGAATCTGCCCATTTGGTGTCTGAGTACAGGCTAGCTGTTTTTGTAGCCTGTTATTTTAAATGCAAAGCAGCTGCTTCTCCCTGCCCACTGCTCCCACATGTGTGTCTGCTTCTCATCATGCCTTACGTCAGATAAACAGCAGTCAGTGACAAAGACAGACTCAGATGAAGCTGAAATACAACTCAGTAGTTAAAAATACCGGGTGAGTACGGGAAGTTTATTCAAGCATTTCACACAAATGCTGTTTGCAGTAGACACACACACACATATATATATTAGCGTTTACTGACACCATTCGGCCGTTGTGATTATAGCGGTTAAGAATTACATGGCGATTTTCCTGTCTTTACTACAAACATGCTGTTTTAAAAAGGTTTTAAACTTATAAAAATCACAGAGTAGTAGCAAATATTTTATTCCCAGTTTATTTGCAAAGAAATGTTCTATGGACATGTGAATACATGTTCTTATATAAACATGACATCTGTCAATCAAATCAATGGACGGGGAAACCGCACTCCTACGTCACGTTGTGGTGGGACTTAAAATCACTGGGATTTGGGTCCTATTTTAACATCAGGAAATAAAAAAAAAGAGACTTGTTGGGTTTTTATTACTCCAATATGACAGTGAACACACTATACATACAGTTAGATCTTATTTTCATCATAGGTACTAGGGTTGGACGATATCGACCAATTTGGCATAGTACGATGTCTAATGTGAAACATTGCGATAGCATCATCGTCATAGGTGGCAGTGAATTAATTATTTATGAATAATTAATTAATTCATAATGAATTAATTATTTTGTAACCTACTGTTTCAACTACCTGACCCGCATGGTCTTTGTTTTACGCATAACCAAATCATAAATAAATAAAGATCAGTTACACACAAATTACCACCTGTCAATCACTTTTTCCGCGGGACTCTGGTACGAATACGCAGAGTGGTCTGTGTTGTTATAATGGCGTCGACTAGGGCTGCACGATTAAACGTCTTATTATCACAATAACGGTATTTGTTGATTTTACAGTCAAGTCGTCATTTTAATGGGCGGAGTTTACGGATTGTACCGTATCACAAGCATGAGGAGACTGCATCCAGATTGCAAGTGTTTTTTCGAGGAATGCAATGTTAATCAAGTAGCTTTTGTTTCTGTTTAGTCCAAACATCCCAAGGTAACACAATAAACCTCATTAACCACCCTAAAAACCATCACAAAGTGGCTGTCATTAGTGGGTTATTGAGCACAGGAGAATTCTGCTTTGCATTTGTCATTAACATCACTAAACTGTTTTATTAGTTAACCAAATTTTCGCGGACATTCAGCCGTTCTAACAACGAGCTGCTCAACTAAAATGTGCAACTCTTGTTGGTTGCACCTGCGGGATGCAGAATGAACATAACACGCCATTCTTTTCATTCGATATTCGAATGTGAACCAACTGCAGATGCTTTGTCATGTTGGTCGTGACACTTTATAACCTATTAGTTTATTACAATAATTACACTTTGCCATAATAATAATTAGATTTGCCATCATTCTTCACCACATGTAGCCACTCTTTTGAGCACATCTTGCGGTCCATCTCTAAACAAATGTTTAGATTATTGAAGGTGCTCTCCAGTGGCAAAGTTCCTGGCAGAATAACGAATGAAAAAAATGTGCATGCAGGAATTGGACAAGAGGAATCAAAATTTGAATTATATAACAAGTATTGGATTCTTAATATCTAATCCTCGCCCAGTTTTATTGCAAGTTGTGTTTTTTTATATTTTTGTGGCTGTGAAGTTTAATAAGAATATATATATATATATATATATATATATATATATATATATATATATATATATATATATATATATATATATATATATATGTGTATATATATATATACATATACATACATATACATATATATATATATATATATATATATATATATATATATATATATATATATATATATATATATATATATATATATACATATACATATATATATACATATACATATACATATATATATACATATACATACATATGCATATATATATATATATATATATATATATATATATATATATATATATATATATATATATATATACATATATATATATATATATATATACATATACACACACACACACACACAAAGGAATAATCGTCTTTATTAATCGTGATTAACATTTTGAGCAAAATAATCGTGATTATCATTTTTTTCTGTTATCGTGCAGCCCCAGCGTCGTCAAAATTGGTTGGACAAAAGGTGTCCAACCAACAGTATCTGAGGTTTTCGCTAAAATTACTAAGTACAAGCTTGAAAGCGAAAGATTGAAGCAGTGTACTGACGCTGTGACACGTTTCCAGATATATTCAAAAGACAGAAGAGTCGTTAGATAGAAACAAGATTAATTAAATATCACGTTTAACAACTATAGTGAGACGCAATCCAGCGGTACATCCTTGACAAACTGTCCGACATGCACTGCTGTCTGGGGTTTTGTGCTCAAAGCACCCGCTGACTGCTGGAGCTCAGACGCGTACGTACACTGCAGGGCATGAAAGAGTGTGTGTCTGTGTGTGTGTGTGTGTGTGTGTGTTCGTGCGTGCGTGCGTGTGTGTGGTCACGTGATATGCATTTTCAGTGGTATAGTGTGAACGGAGGGCTGTTCAGAAATGCAAGGTAAAACACCAGTGTGCACGTGGATCGTTTTCATTCTAAAACGCCTTTTTAAAACTAACATGTATTAGTGTTAACGGGACCTGAATGTCTATTTTCCGTGACTGGGTTGCTGCTACGACGGGGAGGGTCTGTCGGCCATCGCGATGGACGATAGCATTGTCTATTGACCCAAGCCTAACAGGTACTAACAGGTAAAAAACATTAGAAATGAAGGAGTTAACTATGTTTAATTCATTTGACAAAGTGAAGTCTATATAATGGTATTTTTCATTTTATTATTCAATATCTGTACCTGAATACTGATGAAATAAAACTGTTTAATATAAAAAATACCACAAAATCACAGTATTGTGCAGCTGTAGACTAAAGCCCCTGGATAGACCCTGACGGGCAGAAAAGGTTTTATTGAACTTATCCTTAATGATGTTGTAGGAACTATTAAAGTGTTGAGGTGTCTATATAGAGGCTGTGAAGGCGTCTAAGTGCTTGTTAACTTTATTTCCTGGAATCAGAATGAGAAAGTGCACAGGGGACCTTTCTTTAATGGGCCCTGCGCAGTCGACTCACCCTTATTAATCTCAGTGCCGTATTGCTGACTGCACAATTATATTTGCTCAACACTTTATGCTTCTTTCAGGGGCTGTTTAATATTCTCGAATATCCAAGTTTGTGCATTGTGTGTATAATATAATTGAGAGAATATGTAATAGGATATTATTTCGCTTAAGATGCTTGTTATTTAAAAGCTATACACTGTATGACTTGTGTGTGCAGAATCTGTGATGCACAACGCTGTGCTAATAATCCAGCCAGCACGGCTTCAAATGCTGTGGTGTTGACAGGTTCAGGCTGCTTTTTAAATTGTCTTGTTACCAGTGGAAACCAAACGGCCAACATTAGGCTGGCATTTCACTGCAAGGTTGAAGACTTTAGGTTGAAGATTGCTCTAGCTTTTATGGGTCTGACTTAATCAAAACTATTGTAAAGGTTTGTGGTGGGTCACTCTTAATTTACAATTCATGCTATTAACAACCCATTTATTACGACTGTTAGCTTAATAAATTACTAATTAGCTGTTTATTAATAGTTAATAGGTTTAGTTATTGGGTTAAATTAGGGATGTCAAATAAGATCATACTTTATAAGTGCTAATAAACTCTTAATATTATACACAGTTATTCAGCAAAATTAATGTTAAAGTGAGCGGCGTTCATCTGACAGGTCCATTTGTAATAGCACCCTCCCAATGGATATTGGATAAGACAAAATGGCCAAGCATCCAGCCCCAAATATACAACTATTTCATTGAAGCTCCAAGTGTTTTTATAAGAGAGAAGTTAAAGGACTACAAGTCTTTGGATGCTGACAATTTTGTTCTGTGTGGTCATGTGCATGAAATAAGTTCCATGATTACCAGATTCAAAACTTTGTAGTGCTAAAAACCGAGGTTCTGCCTAGCCAAGGACAAGGAAAAAAAGACGGAGCTATACAAGGCCTGGGTAATCAACAACAAGCAAAACAACTGCACTCTGACACCGAACTGCACTTGTATGGCAGGGTATGTGAACTTGCATGTTTACATTTCATTCTAAGCATTCAGTGTCCGCAGTTTAATTCACCATATTTAACTGTTTTTGCTGAAATCATTGCTGCAATCACAAACGAGTAATGTGTATGATTCAGCATAGCATGAACTTACTTGATATGAAATGAGAACTGCAGAGTCGAGCATTTTTAATTAGGTCCTCACTTCATTAACTGCGGTTGGCATTAAAAGCAGTGTGGTGTACGGTAAAAGTTAAGTTCGAATTTGGCATCCTACCGCACATCACGACATGTTTGCTTTGTGACATCATGTGTGACGTAGGTTGGTAATTCGTCTATAGTGCTTCACATTTTCTTTGTGAATTTCCAACTAAAAACTGGACAAAAGGTGGATTGGAGTACTTGTTGGTGAAAACTGATTGCACTGGATCAGTATGTCGTGTGGTGTCGTGAGGAAGGTAATGCTGTGATTTAAATCAGATGAGGTGGAAAACATACGTATCATATAATTTCATCTATTTGCCATTTAATTACAAAATATAAATAAAATATTATTTTGACAAAATTCTGACAGAATTAATTTTGCTTTGATTTTTTTTGAGACACGGTTATATAGATTATATACGCTTTATAAATTTACATTCAATCCAGATAAATTAGCTTAACTTAAAATAATAAGTTGTAACAACTAATTTGCGCAATATTTTTTTCAGTGTATAATATTACTGAGTAATATCAGCAAATGTCTTTAACACATTATTTCTGAATAAACCTTTATTTAAAAAGAGGACATCCTCAAAAGTTTTGAAAGGTGGTGCATCTGAATTTGAATGTACTGTACTTTAAAATGTTTTCTCTTTAAACCTCAAACAGTGGAAATGGCACTTCAGAGCGACGTCTCTTTTTCTTTCAGGATTCTGGATCATGTGTGGTTGGCGGGCTGTATAAATGTGAGATGTTTTGGGGGAGATTTGACCGCAGACAGGAGCCACTGACCCGTGGAATCTACAGTTCAGTCAGAAGGAGCTAGGCTGAGGATGCGCTGGAGGAGACACTTCACCTGAAACCAGAGAAACTCATCATGAATGATCTGAGACAAGAAGACAAGGTAGTAAATCTCTGCAAGACATCACAAGAATATTAATAAGAGCTGTTTAATGACGTTTCATTCCAGAGAGTTGGATATATAAGAACATTAATTTGTGTATTGTGTGCTTTATTTTGTAGCTGAATAATGTGGTTATTAAAGGGATATCAATCATTCAGTTTCCTTCGGCTTAGTCCCTTTATTTATCAGGGGTCGCCACAGCGGAATGAACCACCAACTTATTCAGCATATGTTTTACATTGCTCTTCCAGAGGCAATCCAGTATTAGGAAACACCCATACACTCTCATTGACATACATACACCATGACGAATTTAGTTTATTCAATTCACCCATAGCGCATGTCTTGTGTGGAGGAAACCCACACGAACACGAGGAGAACATGCAAACTTCACACAGAAATGCCAACTGACCCAGCCAGGACTCGAACCAGCGTTCTTCTTGGTGTGATGTGACAGTGCTAATGGAAAATGAATCAATGAATATTTAGCCATTATCTTACACTCAATTGGTTTCAAACCTTTAAGGATGAAATAAGACATTTTGAAGGATTTTCAAAACAGGTAGCCATTGACATCCATAATAGGAAACACAAATACCATGGATGCCAATGGCTACTTGTTTGTCAACTGCTTTTCTCACGTAAATCCACTGTCGACTGACTGACTGACCAACCAACCGATCCCCCCGCTCACCCCCTTACCTAATCCCAACCGATAGTGTTTTAAAAAGCCTCAATTGACCAGCAACCACCCACTTCCCTAAACCCAACCCACAGTGTTTTGAAAAGCAATCCAGAAAAAGAAAAGCCCTCATGGCAGCCTAATTTTTACCACGTTTTCAGATTTTACCACATTCTCACCCTGTTATTTACTTGTTATTTAATTTTTTGGCTTTTGTTTTTGTCTTCCCCGCTTTCTGGAACCGTTCTTCGCCGGACTCGTCAGGGTCAACTCTTCTCTGCATATAAAATGATCCGATGTACGGGACGAGCCACTGGGCAAACTGATAAAAGGGAAAAAGCCATCCACATGGAGGTAAGCGTTCTGCTGGTAAGCGTGAAAAGGAACAGCATCATACAACCCTGTAGTGTTTGTTTTAAAGGCGAAAATCAGCCATATGTTCCTCTGGCTACATAATTTTCGATCTCCAGAAATGTATATAGTGCTACATTAGCAGAATGAGCCTACAGTATGTTGATCTTTTGTGTTCAACAGAAATAAAGACACACAAACAGGTAAGAGACAAGTGAGGTGTGAGTAAATGATAACGTAATTTCTATTTTTGAGGGAACTATCCCTTTAATCTTAATATTGAAACATGCTAAATGGCTCAATTTATAGTCAGGTTTATATTTTAAATGAATTAAAGCTAACAAACAAGCATGTGTGTTGTTGAGCTTTAACCATGTCATGGAAGAATTTAGACATGTTTGATTGAATACGCAAGCAGCCTTTGACCAACAAATGACAAATGACAGTGGAACCATTTCCTCCTCCCATTTGGAAGTTAATTTAATTTACTTCGTAATTTATTTTTCAATCATATCTATGCTCAATTAAATGGTAAATTTAATTTGTCTCTGCTTTTGCAACACTTTGTTGTGGCCAGTGCCATTTGAGAACAACTACTGCACATTAACCCTGGAAAGCCCAATCAATATAATAAATAGTAAATTGAGTGTGTATGTGTGTGTGTGTGTGTACCTGTATATGTGGTTTGTAAGGACATGAAATTGTATAATGACCAGGGTATGATCTAGTTGTACTCTTTTTAGGCCTATCACAATAAACAATATATCGACTTACCATGCAATATATGGAGATGACCTCAATAATCTGGTCACTCAATATTTATCATCCATCATGTTTCAAACAAATATATTCAACATTTTTGCATCTTGTGCAGCTTCTGTCATCTCGTCTAATCTCCATTAGAGGTGTCAGTGAGCTTTTTTTAACAAATGATGCTTACTAACAGGTAAAGAAAAGGTGAATTTTCACATTTTGATCCTGAAAACTTCTGTGAGTTTAAAATAATGTGTCCAAATTGACTCAAATTTGCAGCCCACTTCTATAAAAGTGATGATTCACGAATACTGTAAGTCATTTTACAAGAACATTCAATTACATTTGATTTTTTTTTGTCCCTTGAATGTGTTTGTGCCTATATATATGCTGTTATATATGCTTTGCTATATATATTCTATAAAAAATTTCTCTATATTAAAATCAAATAAATTCAAGAAAAGCATACACAAAGCATGGCTTAAGCCAATGGTACATTGTTGAAACATTGTTAAACTGCTTTGACACAATCTACAAAGCACTATAGAAATGAATATTAATTGAATTGTTGGAATAAAACTGGCAAATAATGAGAGGGTACAATGTGCCCAAAACAGAACTGTATAGAAATGACTCAACAAAGTATGCTTATTTATCTTTGTTGAATTTACATAATTTGGTTAAGCAGACTTGAATAATTTCATATGCTAAATTTTACTTGATTTTATGTTTGTGAAACAAATTTAAGTACTAAAAATGAACTAGTTATCGGATGACTGAGGGCATGCAGACCATTTCGTGCAACAGGTTTTTATCAATGATTGGATTGTCTTTACATTTTAGCGCTATTAGCAGTGGATCAAATATGAGACATTAGGCTTTGGACAAAAATGTTTTCATTAAATAAGACAAAGCTTATTGGATTGCTTCATATTTAATTCAGTGTTATTGCTGGTTCTCCATAATTACAAAACAAAAAATGTACTACTAAAAACTAAAAACTCACCGCGCCTTGTAGGTCTGTCATAATCAATATATTGACTTATCACACAACACATGGACATGACCTCAATCATTTTTGGTGATGCAATATACACTCACTGGCCACTTTATTAGGTACACTTTACTAATACCGAGTTGGACCCCCTTTTGCCTTCAGAACTGCTTTAATCCTTCGTGGCATAGAGTTAACAAGGTACTGGAAATATTCCTCAGAGATTTTGGTCCAGATTTGCCGGCTGCACATCCATGATGCAAATCTTTCATTCCACCACATCCCAAGGGTGCTGTATTGGATGGAGGTCTGGTGACTATGGAGGCCATTTGAGTACAGTGAACTCATTGGTACAAGGCAGGATGGATTCATGCTTTCATGTTGTTGATGTCAAATTCTGACACTACCTTCCGAATGTAGCAGCAGAAATTGAGACTCATCAGACCAGGCAACGTTTTTCCAATCTTCTATTGTTCAATTTTGGTGAGCCTGTGCTTGGGACTTGGATGTTAATAATGCATTAGTTAATGTTCAATTATGATTAATAAATGCTGTACAAGTGTTGTTCTTGATTAGTTCATATTAGTAAATGCATTAACTAATGAACCTTATTGTAAAGTGTTACCATATTGTTTATCACAATATATGTTGGTGCAATATATCGTACAACAAAGGATATCGTGACAGGCCTAGCACCTTCAAAATAATCCAATATGTGCATAGACCAAAAATTTGACGCTCAAAAATGAATCTTTTGTATTTGTTTTTCTCTTTAGTAAACTGGTTGTCAATTAATGTTTTTAGTTTTTTGATACTTAACAGTGTACAGACTTTTCTTCAGTCATTTCATTCTTTTGGTTCTCCATAATTACATATTTTTGGATTTCAGTTTATTGTTAATCATCAGTTTAGGGTTAAACGTGTATTTTTTCAGTATTTTTCTTTAGGTGAGGACAGACAAGTTACTTTTAAAAACTTGAATCATTTCAACTTTTTCCCCCTTTCATTTCAACCCTCTTTTTAAAAACATAACTACCTTTCTTTTTGACTCTGATGTGATTAGTCTTGTCTCATGGCACACTGTTCAAACTCTCCTCACCTCTGTAGGCCGTACACATCTGTCTCGATCCTTGGCCCAAAGTACTCCAATTACTCTTAATGGACATGGATACGGAGTAAATTAATGACACTGACAGCATCACCTGTGATAAGGGCATCACCCTTCCCCACTTTGCACTCCGTTTCTCTTGTGCTGAGACAGTCTGTTCCATAGAGGCTTGTAGACATGGCAAGTGAACGATGCTCTCTGGTCCTGCTGAGGAGTTCAGCAAGGCTCTATGTTTCTCCCAGTGGTTTTACTTAACCGTAGATATAATGAATAAAACACAGAACCTGTCGTCTTTAGCACAATTACACCTGCGATGAAAAATAATGTTTTAAATTATTTTTACTTTTCTGAAATTTTTATTTGCTCCTTTACTCAACTCCAAATGATTCCAAACTTTTATGAACTTCTGTCAAACATAAAAAAAATATATTTTGAAGAATGTTGGAAGCCGGTGTAGCCACTGACATCCAAAAGTACTATTGAAGTCAATAGTTACCAGTGGTGAAAAGAGTACTAAAAAATGATAATCAAGTAAAAGTACCATTACTTGCCTAAAAATGTAGTGCAAATAGAGTAAAAGAGTCTGTTGTAAATATTACTCAAATTATGAGTAAAAACACCTTTCAAAAGTACTCAAGAGTAGTGAGTATTACACTATAAAAAGCTGATGCATTTACATGTAATTTATGGATGTGTGTAAAATCTGTAGTGCATTTAGTTATTGCCCAGCAGGCACACAGCTTGACGTTAATAAGACGTTAATATTAGGTTAGATTTAGGTTGTGACGTCAGGTGACCAAAATTCATTGTCTAGCCAGCGTCCAAGGGCAACGTTATTTTGACCTCCAATAACGATGTCAAATGATGTTGATATTTGGTTGATTTTTGGTTGTGTTATAAAGTGACCAAAATCCAACGTCGAGCCAACATCTTAAACCAACATCAACTTGACTTCAAATACTGACATTTATTCATCAGATTTGGCAACCAAAATCCAACATGACGTCATAGTGGTTACGTCCACACAACGTCAAGCTGTAACATCATTAGATGTTGATATTTGGTTGATTTCAGGTGGGACATTGGACATTGATGCAGGCCTGACGTTGGGTTCTGATGTGAACCCGATTTTCATTTCCAAACAAAATGCAATGCCCCCATGACATTGGGGTACAACGTTAATCTGGCGTCATGTTGACGTCTTGTGTCTGTTGAGTGTTTAAGGCCATTTCAGTCATCATATAGTAAACATCTGTCATTTTTACATTAGTGACATGCATCTAAATAGTCTCTGGGTCATTGCGTGTGATGATTTTAGACATCTTCTTGAACACTTCCAAACTGTTTGCTGCAATTATAAATTGCCCATGTCTTGAGGTTGGTTATTATGAGGCGGTTTACCTTCTGTGTGTGATTTGATCAGACAGCAATCACAGGACTAATTTTTCTAATCCCCATAGAGAAGAAAAAATAAAGTAGTGACGTCAGGTTGAGGGAAGGTAGTGGAGTAAAAGTATCGATACAGCACTAAAAATGTACTCAAGAGAAAGTAAAAGTACACATTTTTAAAACTACTTAGTAAATTACAATTTCTGAGAAAAACTACTCAAATACAGTAGTTTGTAATTTGTTACTTTACACCACTGATAGAACATTCTTCAAAATGTATTCTTTTGTGTTCATTGGTACACTAAAAAATCTTGATGCCTATTTTTTTTGTTAAATCACATGAACTTTTCTAGTCATCTCAACTGATATCAATCAAACTGTATATTAAGTTAAACTATATAAATATTAAGTTAAAATTTGCATAACTTAAGAAATGTAGCTGATTCACTTATTGAAATAAGTTGAAGTAACCTAAAAACATTTGTAGTCATGTCAAATCCCCCCGGCTCGTTCCTGCTGTTCCAATCACCGTTCTCCCTCTCCATCCACCTCTCACCACACCTGTGAACAATGACCAGAGTATTGATTCCTTGCACCTGCACCCACAATCACCGCAAACCTTAAATACTCACCTCCTACACTCACTCTTCGGTTGGAATCGAAGTTGGATGGTTCACCTCGCCTTCTTCCGTGGATGTCTCTCTTCACCTGTGGATGCATATGCAACAAACAAGGGAAGTGACTAAGCTATTCTAGTGGTTGACTGAAGATCTGGGGCCTCATGTATCAATGCTGCGTGCGCACAACTTTGCGTACGCCATATTACACGCTCATGTTTGGATTTACTAACAATGAAATTAACGTGAGAATGTGTGTTGGTCCACACCAACTTCGTCTTGTGTGTGTTTGTTTTATTTCCATTGGCGACTCCTAGAGGCAATTATGTTAAATTGCACACTACAAAGTATCGCACAAATAAAGTATCCTGGCAACTGGTTCTTTCCAAAGGGAACTGGCAGACCGCTTGGGGTTAAGCCAGTCGTCTTTGAGCTGTGCAATGCCAGCTGTATGGGACGGGATCATCCGCATGTCTAGCAGGTAAATAAGGTTTCCATAACCAAGTCAGCTTAACTGTCACACTCTATTTTTTTTATTTTGTTATTAATTCTGGAGGACAAACTTGCAAATAACACAGTTTTTCTACCTCTGATAGGAGCACCTCCAATTCACATTCTGTGAAGTTTCTCTTTTTGCTTGCTTTTGCCATTGCTTTTTCGTTTGGTTTTGCCAAAGTGGAGTCATTAAACTATTTAGGGAGGAGGCAGGAAGGGGTTTTGCACTTGTGCACGTGCGCTCAGTTTCACAGTAATTTGGCTGACAAAGAGAATATGTGGGATTCCACGTACGCAGTGTTTCATACATCTGATTTTTTTTACTGCGTACACACATTTACAGCTTTGTCCGTACGCAATGTTTTAGTATGAATTCAACGCAAGTCTTTGTACATGAGGCCCCAGATGTTTACCTTGTGTACTGTGTGAGATCACTCTCACTCTGCTACACCACTTCCCTGATTATTCTCTGTGCATCATCTGCATTGTTTTGAATAAATACCCTGAAAAGATAACCATTCTTGTCTTCCTTGTGTGACCGTGACAAGTCAAGACTTTTTGGTTTATTAAAATCATTGCAAAGACTCATATTTACAACTTAACATCTCAAAAACTAGAGAGATGCTTATTGGTTTTCGCCGTAAGTCTATTTCTAATGCTACTACAGCTACTATAAATGGTACTGTTGTTGTCGAGACAGTGAGTAAGTATAAATATCTGGGCACCATCCTGGATGATAAACTGAACTTTGAGGCCAACACAAATTTTATTTGTAAAAAGGCGAATCAAAGATTGTTTTACTTGAAGAAGTTGAAAGGATTTAATATGGATAGGCCTCTTTTTAGGACATTTTATTCTTCGTTTATTGAGTCTCTTTTAACTTTTGCAGTAATATGCTGGTATGGTAATTTGAGGGTGACAAGTAAAAACAGACTTTCAAAAATTGTTCATCTATTTTTAAAAGTTTTGGGCACAAATCTTTATAGTATGGGACACGTGTATGAGGTGAGAGTCATAAAGAAGGCTGTATGTCCAGCAGATGAGAACCACCCACTTTATTCAAAGTTTTGCCTCCTGTCATCAGGCAGAAGGTATACTTATTCTAGATGGGCAAGGTCCAACAGATACTTGCATTCATTTGTTTCAAATGCAGTTGGGTTACTTAACAAGCTTTAAGTTGTTTGTTTTTTAAAAAAAATTTAACTTGACTATTTACACCTCTTTTTGGGCAGTACGGTGGCGCAGTGGGTAGCACAATCACCTCACAGCAAGAAGCTCGCTGGTTCGAGCCACGGGTGGGTCAGTTGGCATTTCTCTGTGGAGTTCACATGTTCTCCCCGTGTTTGCGTGGGTTTCCTCTGGGTGCTCCGGTTTCCCCCACAAGTCCAAAAATGTGGTATAGGTGAATTGGGTAAGCTAAAATTTGTGAATGAGTGTGTATAGATGTTTCCCAGTGATGGGTTGCAGCTGGAAGGGCAGCCGCTGCGTAAAATATATGCTGGATAAGTTGGCGGTTAATTCCACTGTGGCGACCCCAGATTAATAAAAGGCCAAAAGAAAATGAATGAATGAATGATTAATTTTATTGTTTACTGTTACTTCTATGTTGTCGAGTGTAACCTGTTGCTGTTAACTGTCGGCTATTGCTGTAAACCTAAATGCCAATTCCAAATCCAATTCCAATAGTTTACAGTGTGGAAAGTAACTCAATCAGGTATGGAACCACTTGAGGATGAGTCAATGATTTCATTTTTGAGTCAACGATCCCTTTAACTCACTTATCCAATAGTATTATTGATTGTTTAGCCATTTATATTTAGTATATTAGCCTTACTTTGTTTTGCTCTTTCTTTGCTTAAAAAGTTAATTCTGAAACGTAATTTTGAAGGGCTTTTAAAGTGTATTCTTTACCTAAAACAAGTAAACAACACAGTGACATACAGCTAATTGAACACAGAAATGTCAATACTTGGTACACAACACACAATATAACAAATAAACAAAAAATACAGCTGGAATCAATAAAAATGTAAAATATATCAGAAACTAAAACACATTATTTTGATATTTCCTCAAAGAATCATTGTAAACATAAAGAATTCCATGAATATACCTTCAATTTTAAGGTTTAAGTTAATTCAGCAGTTTTCTTTTCTGTATAATGTACTTCACACATTATTTTTGGAGAATTGGGCCCGAGCAATGGCATAATTACATGTAGTTCACCCAAAATATACTCATTATTTACCCTTCCTCTTTCTTCTGTTGAACACAAAAGAAGATAATTTGAGGAAAGCTGAAATAGCCTTTGACTAGCATAGTAGGAAAAACAAATACTATGGAAGTCTATGGTTACAGGTTTCCAGCTTTCTTCAAAATATCTTCTTTTGTGTTCAAAAGAGCAAAGAAAGTCAAACAGCTGTGGAACAATTGAAGGCTAAATGATGATAGAATTTTTAGTTTTGGGTGAATTATCCCTTTAAACAGTTAATTCATAATCCAAGCTGATCTGCAGAGTCTAATACATCTCAGGAATGTCCCATTTCAAACAAGTGCGGTGAGCGGCGAGCTTTGCATTTATTATCATTTATATTTTTAGGCATGTACAGGAAGGCTCTTTTTGTCAGTATTTAAAGTGACATAACGAGGACTGTTATTAGATAGTCTTGCAACGGTAACACTAATGTTGCTATATGATTGTCAGTAGTGCTGCGTATCTTATATCTATTGTGCATTTTTATCACATTCTCTTATACTGTTCTCCCAAATGATCTGTCTAGCACTGTAGTTGCATAATCTTTGTTTTAAACATACATGTTACATGTAGACATTTCTCTTTGCAATGATGATTTGATGCTTTTTCGGGTGAAAAATGTTATATGGTAACTTCACTGACATTGATTAAAACACTTTTTTTTACATCATTAAAGTTTAAAAGGCGGCACAATGGCTCAGTGGTTAGCACTGTCGCCTCACAGCAATAATGTTGCTGGTTCAAGTCCTGGCTGGGCCAGTTGGCACTTCTGTGGGGAGTTTGCAAGTTCACCCCATGTTCGTGGGTTTCTTTAGGGTGCTACAGTCCAAATACATGCGCTATTGGTGAATTGAATGTGAGAGTGTATGGGTGTTTCCCAGTACTGGGTTGTGGCTGGAAGGGCATCTGCTGCATAAAACATATGCTGGAATAGTTGGCGGTTCATTCAGCTGTGGTGACCTCTGACACAGAGATTAATGCAAAGGAAAATGAATGAATGAATGAATGAAGTTCAAAAGTCAAACCAGGGATTTTCCAATACATTTCAATGAATGCCCTATAAGGATTAAACCATTACACTAGTAAGAGGTGGCAAGATACTGTACTTATCATTGAATCATTCATTTCTGTCAGTTTGTTTAAAACAGCTGATTCTGAAATTAAAACAGCTAGTGCACGCTGTGTCCAAAATTGGCCCTTATAGTCCTAAACAGACATTTGAAGTGGTCTTCTAAGCCCAATGCTAAAATCAAAGTGGAAAGTATCAAGTATTTAATCACATAATGCAATACTATAATAAGTGTACAACAGATTAACAGGCTTGAGAGTACTGTGAATGCACTGTGAGGGTCATGCTCAATGAACTGACGCATCAACAATTATTAATGTTTTTGGGTAGGTGTAGACATTAAAGCCATAGTTCACCCACAAATTAAAATTCTGTTGTCATTTACTGTCCCTCCACTTGTTCCAAACCTGTTTGAGTTTTTTTTTTTCTTCTGTTGAACAAAAAAGAAGATATTTTGAAGAACGTTGAAATCTGGTAGCCATTGACTTCCATAGTATTTTTCTACTATGGGTGTCAACGGCTAATTGTTTCCAACATTCTTCAAAATATCAAACCGCATGTAGGACAGACTCTCTCCTCTCCATATGCACCGGTCAACACGCTATGTTTCTGGAAAATATTGCGCAATTCTTAGTGTTCTCCACACAGGTGGGGAGGGCTTGACAAAACACTTATATTGTAGGAGACACTCTCTGCATACGCACCAAACACTTTCTTATGAGCACCCCATGCTACTTGGAAAACATTATAAAATTCTGAGTTTGCTTCGCATAGGTGAGTGAGTCTCTTCTGAAATTATGTGCTATTTATTATAAATAATCTTTCAGCATTTCTAATGCTGCGTTCTCACCAGATGCGGAAGAAGCGTCAAGCGTGAGTGATTTACATGTTAAGACAATGCAAAGACATAGATAAACATCCTGCGACACAATATGCGTGAATAATGCGTTTCGGCCAAATGAAGCAGTGCGAGTTGAGTGTTTTGCGCGATTAACATGTGAATTGCTAGAATTGGAGAATCTGAACTTCAGCAGGCATTTGTGCCACATTAACCAATCAGGAGCTTTCTCTTGTAGGGGTATGACCATAATGTAGTGCCTGTTGTTGGTGTCCCGGGGGAAAATCCTCTTGCCGACACCAGGCGTACAGTTTATCAAACTGGACTCGGCTCAGTCTGAAGCACGGCTGAAAGCTTTCATCAGCCAGGTGTAGTTTCTGGAGGATTTTATGAACTCACAGAGATGGGTGCACCTGTGAATGGATCTAGCGGACTCAGGCACAGCTCCAAATGAATCGACATTGTTTTTCAGTCTCCCTAAAGCACATAAACACAGTTATTCTCTCAATAAAATCCATGCCATTTAACAACAAAGCTAGAGTCACCAGGCACACAGAAGCCCCGCCCATGATGCGAATCCACGTCTATTGTGAAGTTAAACTGTCGCGCGAATTAAGCAGATTTGGCGCGCAAATAAAACGAGTAAACTTAAAAGGTTCACAGACCTATTTACGCGTGAATAGTGCGATTTATCCGCACGTACCACGTCTGGTGTGAACACAGCATAAGAGTTCTTGCTTTTCTTTTTCTCAAATTGCCTATAATATTGCCAACACAAGTTCATTCTGAAAACGCACAGCTATATACATTTCTGGAGAGCTCCAAATATGTCCCAAGAGATACGTTCTTTTACATGTTTTTGTTTTTCGTGAATCCACAAGAGGCCGTTGTGTAAGCTTTTTGAGATCTTAAATTTCTCTCGCGAGTGCCTTTCGCGACTGCTGTTCTCACGTAAATCCCCTAGGGGCCGCTGTCGAGTGACTGACTGAGCGACTGACTGACCGATCGACTGATCCACCCTCTTCCTTAAACCGAACCAATAGTGTTTTCAAAAGCACATATTGACCCACTTCTCCAAATCCAGCTGACAGTTTTAAAAAGTAATCCAGAAAAAGAAACGTCTGATTTTGATCACGTTTTCAGATTTTACCACATTCTTACCTTGTTATTTACTTGTTTGTTTTATTGTTTGGCTTCTGTTTTTGTCTTACCTGCTTTCTGGAACCGTTCTTCGCCGGACTCAAACCTCGTCGTTGTGACCAACTCCTCTCTGCATCTCAAGTCCACAAACGTACATGTCGAGCTAACTGGACAAACTGGTAAAGAAAGCCGTCCACACAGAGGTAAGCAGTCAGCTGGTAAGCGCGAATAGGAATGGCGTCATACCGCCCCATAGCGTTCGTTTTAAAGACAAAATGCAGCCATACATAATTGTGGCTACATAATTTGCGATCTCCACAAATGTATATAGAGCTACATTTACAGAATTAGCCTACTGTATGTTGAAAATTGTCTATGCGTACTGTATATAATATTCAGGTCTGGACTCTGTGGAGGCCATTTCATGACTGTCTTTGTTTCATTAGATGTTTTTCTCTCCAAATGTGAGCAGTGTGTTGGGGACCATTAACATGCTGAAAACTAAAACTATTACATATTAGGTGCTTTCTAATTTTTCAGCATTCACAGTCCTATCAATTCAGGCAATATAGACAACACCTCTGGCAGAAATGCAGATCAAACCAAGACAGACACTATTTTCCTTCATTCTTCCATCTTTTTCCAACTTTTTCTTTCTTTTTGCAGATTTTAGTTTTCGCGAATCCACCAGAGGCCGCTGTATACGCTTTTTGAGATCTCAAATTTCTCTTGCGAGTGCCATTTATGCCTGCTTTTCTCACGTAAATCCACCAGAGGCCGCTATCAACTGACTGACCGATCCCCCACCCCCTTCCCTACACCCAACCAATAGTGTTTTCAAAAGCACCAAAGCTGTCCATATGCAGGTATCCTCCCCGTAGTGTTCGTTTTAAAGACAAAATGCAGCCATACGTACTTCTGGCTGCATAATTTGCAATCTCCAGAAATGTACATAGGGCTACATTTTCAGAATTAGCCTATGTTAAAAATTGCCTATGCATACTGTATGTAATGTTCAGGTCTGGACTCTGTGGAAGCCATTTCATGACTGTATTTGTTTCATCAGCTGTTACATTACTACATTACTGCTACATTGGCAGTGCATTTGGGATTATTATCATGCTGAAAAATAAAACTATTACAAGTTAGGTGCTTTCTAGTAGGAATTACATTACAAATTAAAACCTGTCCCTACTTTTTAGCATTCAAAATCCCATCAGTTCAGGTAAAATTTACAACAGCTCTGGCAAAAATGCAGATCAAGCCAAGAAAGAAACAATTTTTCCTTCATTCTTCCATCTTTCTCTAACCCTTTCTTTCATGTGTCTTAAACAATTAGACTCAAAACATCCAACTGGGACCTGTATTTTGTGAGTTGTATTTTAATAAAGAAAATGAGAAGTAATATATAATGTGATTTGATAAGGATTATTATTAGAAAACATGCAGAGGGTAACTCTAGGATTGTTGTAATATGATTGTAAGTAGTAACGCAGCTGCTGTCATGATATTTCCACTGTGCTTTTTCAGACAAGTGCTCTTAAAGTATCCTTCCAGATGGTCTGTTTAGCATTCTAGTTGCATAATCGCTGTTGTACACATTCCTTTTGCGATGAAACAGAGTAGCGCGAGGCTTCTCCAAGGATAGACTAAACAAATGTCCTTTGTGCTCCCGTGGTGTGCTTTTTATTTGCCACCTGTGTGCTCATTTCTCAGAAGCATTGAAGCGAATGTAGGCATGCTTGTATCTGCTTGAGAAGTATTTTGATGTGTTCTAGAGGACGTTTTGATAGATGGTGTTTTTTGTTAAGGTATAAACTCTTTCAAGTTTTAAGTATTCCTCTAATAGTGTAGCATCAGAGAAGCCAGCAGTTGGGTAGTACACAAGCTGAAGCTACTTGTAATTAAAAGGAATTCAACTAAAGCGACTCTTTAAAAACACGACTAAGAGGATGGGATTATTAGAAATGTTTAGCTGTCAAGTGCTTTTAAATTATGAAAGAAGAGATAAATGCTTCTCAAATGGGTTTTTTCTAGCACAACATCATTAAAACACTCTCAAAATAGTGTTGAACAACAGCAACATTGCTTTGAATCAGCTTAAATGAATATGATCATAGAAATTAACTCTTCCATTACACAAATTTTCTTTTCCCTTTAAAATGATATCAAGGTGGCATTTTGTTTTACCTTTGTGAAAGCATTTTTCCAACCTAATTAATTGTATATGTCATGTTTTATGTACTGTATAATTCTTATATAATCACTTTCGCCAATTGGTGAAGTTTTTTCCTTGCCGCTGTCGCCACTGGCTTGCATGGTTGGGGACATGTGGATCTGCGCATAGATGTATTTGCTCTTCAGTGTTTGGACTCTCAGTAATGAATATTAAACCACACTGAACTGAACTAAACTGAACTGACACTGTTTCAATTTACTATAATCTTCTATGTTAAGCTGCTTTGACACAATCTACATTGTAAAAGTGCTATACAAATAAAGGTGAATTTAATTGAATTATATTTATAAATGGGGTATATGCACACAGACATTTAATTTTAGCCAGCCAGCCTCAGCACTTCCGGTCTTTCCATTGTAAAATTGCTATGTTTAAGGTCTGATATCTTAAAAAATCAGTAAACTTCACTGCCTGATAGATATACAATATAAAGTGGATATCAGACCGGACAAGAAGCGCTGTATTAAATTAAATTTCCCCAGTCATGTCTTTAAAATATGACAGTTTATTTTACCCCAGTATTTTCAATGGAGTTTCTAAACTTGCCTGCTGATCCTGACGGTGATAGCGTTTACACATCTCATCTTTCATCTTGTTTTACAATTGAACAGCTAAATGAACGCTTGACTCTGTTTAACTGAATGTATTGTTATTACATTACAACATTGATACTGTAAAAGGAACCTTATGAAATTGAAAATAGTCACATTAATCTTTCACCAGATGTTTATCATTGGCTGAAAAACACTAGCTGTGCATATACCTCATTAAACATTTTAATTAAAGTCATACACTGTTGATGGCAAACTATTATCCATCCTGTGAAAATTGGATTTTATTTTCAAATAATTCCCAAGTGCTGGAGAGAACACATTTTAAAAATAATACGTTTAATAACTAATATCTATCAACTAATTTCTTTGCCATGATGGCAGTGCATAATATTTTACTAGTTATTTTTCAAGACACCCTGCTTAAAGTGCAATTTAAAGATTTAATTAGGTTTACTAGGCAAGTTTGAATAATTAGGCAAATTATTCAACAGGGTTTGTTATGTACAGATAAGTACAAGTGTTTTACGGCTGTGAATTGCATTGTGGGACCTTTGATCTCAGCTCTGTTGACTTTTGATGTTGAAAATTTAACTCTACAGTTTAACAAAGTGACTTTTATTGACATTTTAGTCGTTTGAAACAATACAATGTAAGAAATAATATATAGAGAAATACGTCTGTAAAATAACAGAAAATGTACTGGGAGTTTATCATTTAATTAAAATATTTAAAAAAGAATAAAAAAATCACAGGACAGCGAAGAATTTTGACTTCAACTCTATTCAGTGATCATAATAAGACACACTCCTGCCTGTTATCAATCAAATCAGCTGATGACAAAATTACAAAAACAATACAAAACTTGTTTGCTTCGTTTAGCACATTTAAAAACTACAGATGTTGGCCAAAGTGCTTTACAAATTCAACCAACTATATTTGTATATGTAAACTAAATAAAATTAAATACAATCAAATTCAAGAGACGAACGATAATTTTTTTTAATGGGATTTAAAAGCACAGAGAAGAGCATGACCTGATATATAAAGGAAAATCATTCATTAAAGGCAAACAAGGGGCTGCAACAGAAAAGGCCATGTCTCCTTTTGATTTTAATCATACCTGCCAACATTACCGCAGACATCCCAAGTCATGCACCCACATAGTCTCCCGTATTTCAGACCCATCTCCCACCACCCTCCCGTTTTGTTATTTCTCCCGGAAAAGTCTATAACACCTCTGGATTGCCAACTTTGGTATAGTATCCGATCGTAGCGGCTGCCTGAAACCCGGTACATAGTACAGCTACTTAGCTGTGTTATTCAAACACCTCACCCCCGACACCTAGACATCAAAAAAAATTCTTTTTTTGAGTTTTTTCCCATATAAAGCTGCGTGTCATCTGCGTAAAGATGATAGTTTACATCCACTTGAAGTGTTATGTTCTATATTCATTTACACAGACATCACTGCAGCTTAGTCATGAATGCATTCACACTATAATTACAATTACTTATTAGATTCATGTTCTAAAAATATACTGTTGAAGTCAGGATTATTAGAACATTTCTAAACAATTTTGATAACTCATTTTTAATTACTGATTCCTTTTATCTTTGCCATGATGACAGTGCATAATATTTTACTAGATGTCATTATTCAGATAGTATTCAGCTTAAAATGCAATTTAAAGGCTTAAGTTAGTTAGGCAGGTTAGGGTAATTAGGCAAGTCATTGTATAACGATGGTTTGCTCAGTAGACATTTAAAGAAAAAAATATTGCCTAAGTGGCTAATAATATTGACCTTAAAATTATTCTTATTTTTAATTAAAACTGCTTTTATTCTAGCTAAAATAAAAGAAATAAGACTTTCTCCGGAAGAAAAAAATATTATAGATAATACTGTGAACAATTCCTTGCTCTAAGCATAATTTAGGAAATATTTACAAAAGAAAGAAAAATCACAAGAGGGCTAATAATTTTATTCAACTGTACATCTAATATATATTTAAAAGGTTTTTAAGCAATGCTTTCAAGTAAAAAACAGCAGGTGACAAGTCTCTGTCATTGCTGAACCGTTTATTTGATCAGTTCTTCGAAACAGCTTATGCAGGCTGCAAAGAAGCAAGAACATCTCATGTTAACCTTTTTTTCACCTTGTAAACATAAATACACAAACACGCATTTAGTCTTCAGTTTTACAGGCTTGCTCTATTGACTGAAGGAATTAAAAGCAGCATTTTACAAGCTGGTTTTTATTGTGATCGAAGCAATCGTGAGCTTTAGTCGGGTGCACATTTTCACAGTATATGTAAATGATAAAGTCACACTGGAGACCTCTGGAATTGTTTATTTGATCAGTAAAATGATGTATTTGCTTCAACTATATAAAGACTCCATGATTAAATTGGATCAGTCTTTTCAATGAGTTTGTTTGTAATGCATCACATAAAATAAGTCAATTTACAACATTTTTGCAAAAGAGTCTCAACTGGAGGCCCCAGGGTTCCTGTCCTGTGCAGTGCTCTGTAATCCGTCCTTGATTCATCCTCTATTACAAGATAAGCCAATAAAACCTGCAACCACCCTCTGTCATTTATGTCATATAAACATCAGATATATTAAGATGGCGTAGTCCTTTGGATTTCAGTCTGGAAAGTAAAATTATTTATCGTTAACTTCCAATCATAACATGATTTAAAACAAACGGAAAAAGTTACAGTGGTTCTTCCATATACATTTAAATGTTTTAGTGCTCACAGTTATACATTTTTACATTTCATATGTAAAATATAAATTCATATATGTGGCGAATCAGTGGCGCAGTAGGTATTGCTGTCACCTCACAGCAAGAAGGTCGCTGGTTCGAGCCTCGGCTGGGTCAGTTGGCGTTTCTGTGTGGAGTTTGCATGTTCTCCCTATGTCTGCATGGGTTTCCTTCGGGTGCTCCGGTTTCCCCCACAGTCCAAAGACATGTGGTACAGGTGAATTGGGTAGGCTAAATTGTCCATAGTGAATGAGTGTGTATGGGTTTCCCAGTGATGGGTTGTGGCTGGAAGGGCATCCGCTGCGTAAAACGTGCTGGATAAGTTAGCGGTTAATTCCGCTGTGGCAACCCCAGATTAATAAAGGGACTAAGTCGAAAAGAAAATGAATGAATGGACATGTGTTTATATATATATATATATAATGGACAGCCTTCACAAAACAGCCCAGTAAAATACGGGGTGCCTCAAGGATCAGTTTTAGGCCCTTTACTGTTTACAATATACATGCTACCCCTGGGAGACATTATTAGAAGACATGGGATCAGCTTTCACTGCTATGCAGATGATACTCAATTATATATTTCAACTAAACCTGACGAGACGTCTAATCTGTCCAAGTTAACTGAGTGTATTAAAGATGTTAAAGACTGGATGACCAACAATTATCTTCTCTTAAACTCAGACAAAACAGAATTATTACTTATTGGGCCTAAATCCTGTACACAGCAGATCTCACAACTCGACCTACAATTAGAGGGATACAAAGTTAGCGTTAGCTCTACTATAAAAGATCTGGGTGTCATATTAGACAGCAATTTAACTTTTAAAAATCATATATCCCATGTCACAAAAACTGCTTTCTTTCATCTGAGAAATATCGCTAAGTTACGAAGTATGCTATCCATTTCAGATGCAGAAAAGCTAGTCCATGCTTTTATGACTTCTAGGCTGGACTACTGTAATGCACTGTTTGCTGGCTGCCCAGCATCCTCTATTAACAAACTTCAATTAGTACAAAATGCAGCTGCCAGAGTTCTTACCAGGTCTAGAAAATTTGATCACATCACCCCAATTTTATCCTCCTTACACTGGCTGCCTGTTAAGTTTCGTATTGAATTTAAAATATTGCTTCTTACATATAAAGCTTTAAATAATCTAGCTTCTGTTTATCTAACCAATCTTCTGTCTCGCTACAATCCAACTCGCTCTTTAAGGTCTCAAAACTCAGGGCTTCTGGTAGTACCTAGAATAGCAAAGTCGAGTAAGGGAGGTCGAGCCTTCTCATTTATAGCTCCTAAACTCTGGAATAGCCTTCCTGATAACGTCCGAGGCTCAGACACACTCACAATTCAAAACTAGATTAAAGACCTATCTGTTCAGTAAAGCATACACTTAGTGCACCACTTAGGGGGCTTCCACACAGGTTATGCATCTTGCTGATATACACTGTGAACATCAGCTACGCTAATTATTTTCTTTATTCTCCATTTCCACCTGGGGATACTCTTCCCGAGGCCCTCAGACTATGCAGAGTCACTGATTCGATCCAAGACCAACGACGAGATGATCCCAAGGTTTCCATATCCTGGACCTGGCCGAATCCTGAGCAGCTACTGCGATGGTCATGGAAGAGTGGAGAACATGAGACTGATTCCTGTGACGCTCCAGAGACAGACGAGTCTTCGCTGAGGCCAGCTTCCAGCCTCCGCCACTGAGACTGCAGCTCTGCACAAGACGTTTGGCCAGCGGAGAAATTAAAATGGTCGTGCCCAACTGAGCCTGGTTTCTCTCAAGGTTTTTTTTCTTCACTTCCGCCTTTAGTGAAGTTTTTTTTCCCTCTCCGCTGTCGCCACTGGCTTGCATGGTTCGGGATCTGTAGAGCTGCGCATCGTTGGATTTGCTCTTCAATATTTGGACTCTCAGTAGTGATTATTAAACCACACTGAACTGAGCTAAACTGAACTGAACTTAAACACTACAAACTGAACTACACTGTTCCTATTTACTGTGACCGTTTATGTGAAGCTGCTTTGACACAATCTACATTGTATAAGCGCTATACAAATAAAGGTGAATTGAAATAAAGGTGAATTGTATACATATAGGTGTGTGTGTGTATGTGTAGGCCATTTATATGGATACACCTTAATAAAATGGGAATGGTTGGTGATATTAACGTGCTGTTTGTGGCACATTAGTATATGTAAGGGTTTTTTTTTCTTGTGACATTGCCAATAAGTTTATTAAGGTGTATCCATATAAATGGCCCACCCTGTATATATAGATCCACAGTTTAAAAGTTATATAAAAGTTATCATTTAACTTATATAATTTAAGTTATATAAAAAATATAATTTGGCCTTAATATAAAATTATTAATTAAAAGTAAAATTTTAGGGTTTTTTCACAGTATATAAAGTACACTCAAACTAGAGACAACACAATCCTTGAATTAAATTGTTAAGTCCACTTAAATTTGAAAAAACTTAATAATTTACCTTAATTCCTTCATGTTGTCCCAGCACAGATCAATTGTGTGGATTCCCAGCCTGAAGTATTTTACGTTTTGTCAGTTTATTGACTAATTAGAACAGATTCGTACGAGTTTGGTCGAATGAAAATGTACGATTGTAATAGAAGGTGTGGCACCCAACCCCGCCCCTAAACCCAACCGTCATTGGGGAATATGCAAATCGTACTGAATTGTACGAATGAGATCATACGAGTTAGCCACTAAATGAAAAATTTTGGAGATAGCATAGAGATTTTAGTGTTTTTACAATGTAGTTTATTAGTTCAAAACATTAAATATATTCCAAATGGTTTAAATAGCCCATCTTTGATTATAGTCCAGCTGAATTAGCTTTTTTTTAATTTTAAGTAGACAATCACGGTCAATGTTAAGTTGATATGCCCTTTAAAGTAACGGATCCTTAAACTGTGTTTAAATGCAGCTCATATGTTGTGGCTTTAGGCCCAGTAGGGGTAGAGCAGTATGCAGTCGGTTGAGGCAGAGCTCTCTGGCATGTCTGGCTCGGACACAAGCTGATTTACTGCAAATGAGATCATCTATCAGCAGGGGAGAGGAGGATGTGGACAAGGGCATGGAGGACATGAGTGAGGGAGCGGCCGGAGCACAGACCTCTGCCCGAAAAAAAAGACACATTCTTTCAGCTCCTCTCTCCAAACTCTGCCTCAGTTTACCTCTTTCCCAGGATTATGACCTGGTGTTTTATAGTGGACAGACACTGTTTTCGTTGTATTGTTTCAGAGCTATTGACATTATTTGACAGTAATAGAGATTTAGTTGGGAAGAACAATGGTACTGTGGTCCAGCATTTAAAAATGTCTATATATATATATATATATATATATATATATATATATATATATATATATATATATATATATATATATATATATATATATATATATATATATATATATATATATATATATATATATATATATATATATATATGCTTTCCTCCTATGTTCATTACCCAATCAGACAGCAATTTTAATGCAGGATAGGACTGCATGATTAATCAAAGCAGGTTTTCATGCACATTTTGGCAGTAAAACCGGCTCTGTAATCAGCTGTAAATGCTTTGGAGCATTGTTCACTACACAGAGACATAGTTTAGTGAAAAGATACACAGGCTCATTTCCGGAGACTGCGAAATATGTACCGGAGTATGTCTGGCTGCATTTTGTCTGCAAAACGAATGCTATGGGTTTGTTTGATGCTGCCAACAGCTTCTGTTAATATTCATGGTACCGCTGACTGCTTACGTGTGTATGGACGGCTTTCCCAGTGTTGCCAGTTTGCCCAGTAGCTCGCCATGTATGCCGATGGACTTGGGATGCAGAGTGGAGTGGAACGCAGTGCAGGGCTTTGAGTCCGGCGAACAATGGTTCCAGAAATCAGGTAAAACAAAAGCAAAAAAAAGTACAAACTGAATCAATAACATGCTGAACACGTGGTAAAATATGAAAACGTGGCAAAAAAAAAACGTGGCTTCTCTAGATTGATTTTGAACACCCTATCAGTTGGGTTTAGGGAAGGGGGATGGGTGGGTCAGTTAGTCGGTCGTCAGCAAGCTGGTTGGCTAAAATGCATTTTCTGGCCCCTGATAGGGTTGTCGCGATACCATTAATTCATCTTACGATACTAAACCAGCTGAAGTATCACAATACCAAGTAGTATTGCGATACTGTAATTCAAAACTCAAATTATAAAGAAAATTGTCAGAAATACTATATGTTATATGTTAAGCCTACTTGAATGTAATTCATAATTCCTTTATTATTGAAAAAAGTATTATTTGCACGTCACTTCACCTATAATGTATTCATTCTTTTTGTTTATTTTGAGATAACTGACCAACAAAAATACATTAAAATAAGATACAAATTATACCAAATGATATACCAAATTATACCAAATTTGTTACAAAAGAACATTTTTCCAACAAAATTAGGCTATATGTATACATAGCTAAAAGTGGTCAAAAATTGGTTTCAATGTTTCCTTTTGATATATATAAATTTTTTTCAGTCTTATCAGGGAACAATCCAAAGTAATTCAAAGTTTCACTTTGTGAGTCATTCTTTTTAAGAGTTTGTCGTGGTTTTTGTAGCTACCAAATCATATTGAGATGAACAGACATGAATCGATCTAGATGTGCATTTAAAACATCAGAAAACATCAGAAAATGTGCAACCTTAAAGGGCTCCACATACTATTGAAATAAAATGGTCTATTGTTGCACAAATGTGTGAGCATTTAGTGACTTTTTCACATGCAATGTTATCTATTGTAGATAAACCATTAATGACGATACTACCGTTTACAAACTACAGTGGCACCGCCAGTATTTTGGAGCCATAGTATCACGATACTACCATAGTACCGGTAAACCGTGCAACCCTAGCTTCTGATGAATTTACATGAGAAGAGGACATGCAAATGGCACAAGAGAAAACTGAGATCATCAAAAAGTGTACACAGCGGCCTCAAGTGGATTTGCGAAAACAAAAAATGCGAGCAGACGTAGCTCTGGGTATGAATTTCGTGGTCTCCAAAAATGTAGACCTGGGTACGTATCCACAATGAGCCTGGGTTGCAAAACAATGTGGAAAATCTAATTGGCACATCCTGAAATCGAAGAGAATCATTCTGCAATTTAACAGCTGTTTGCAACTCTTTTTCAGTGAACTATGGCTCTGTTTATTCTGATCTGAAAGCACGTGAATATACCATATTTAATAACATGTTTTTACATTTGCACATTCCTTTTTCTGGTCTTCTATCGGGTTTGAGTCGTTTGTTCATCACGTGAAGGACAGAGGAATATGCATTTATTCATTCATTCATTCATTCTAACCACTGCACCACCGCGCCGCCCATATGCATTTAGAGCCGGAAAAAGATTTGAACTGTTCATTTCTCGAGTCCTCGGTATGAGTCCTTCGTTCATTATGTGAAAGACAGAAGCCATTCATATGCATTTAGAGCCGGAAAGATATGATCTGTTCATCTTTTGAGTCCTTGGGTTTGAGTCATCTCTCTTTACATGCTGTCATGTGATGAACGAACGACTCAAAAACCAGAAGAACTCGAACTAACCAAGGCTCCTTTCAGCTCAGACTGTGTGCATTGATTAAACTTATATGGGACTGTCTGTGTGACATGAACGAATCACTCAAATTTGAAGACCTTTGTTGAAGAAATTTGTTGTGTGATCAATGTTTGGACTAGTTGTAGATGAGTTTGGAGGCAACTCTTAACATTTTAGTGGAGCACGGTGGCACAGTGGGTAGCGCTCTCACCTCACAGCAAGAAGGTTGCTGGTTCGAGCCTCAGCTGGGTCAGTAGGTAATTCTGTGTGGAGTTTGCATGTTCGCATGGGTTTCCATCGGGTGCTCCGGTTTTCCCCACAAGTTCAGACATGCGCTATAGGTGAATTGGGTAAGCTAAAATGTATGTAGTGTATGTGAGTGAATGAGAGTGTATGAGTGTTCCCCAGTGATGGGTGGCAGCTGAAAGGGCATCCACTACGTAAAACATATGCTGGATAAGTTGGCAGTTCATTCCGCTGTGGCGACCCCAGATTAATAAAGGGACTAAGCCAAAAACAAAATGAATGAATGAGCGAAAGGAAAGAAATTTCTCATTGTTCATTTCATCCGTTCATGTCAATGATACTTGTTTATTATTTTTTTTACCTGCTTTCTGGAACAGTTTTTCACCAGAGACTCGAACCCTGTCATTGTGGTAAACTGCTCTCTGCATCTTAAGTCCACCGACGTACATGGAGAGCTACTGGGCAAACTGGTAGCAGCGGGAAAGCCGTCCATACGGCGGTCAGCTGGTAAGTGTGAAAAGGAACGGCGTCACACCACCCCTTAGCATTCGTTTTAAAGACAAAATGCAGCCATATGTTTACTTCTGGATACATCATTCACGATCTCCAGAAATGTATATAGGGCTACGTTTTCATAGCCTATGTTGATGAGATCTGATCTTGGTCTGAAACTGTTTTCTGATTTTGATCAAAGTTAGTTTTTAAAAATCTTGTTTATTAACTAGATTAATATACAATTTTACCTGTTAGGATAACTTCAAACAGGTCTAAACAGTGAACTCAGTCTAAGCTTTTATCCTCAACTGCTTATAAATTGTGGTAAAAGATTAAATTAGAAAATTGCAAAATCGCATGACTGTACTTGTCACGAGCTTCATTATCACTAAGTGAAGAAAAACTTCAAGCCCATTGCCTGAAATGAACTTTCAGGTATGTCGTAATGTCACATCTTCTCTGGAGTTTGTGGGCCCTACTTTAATTTACATTTCTATGCAACCGTGCTGGCAGCACAAAATCATCCTGAAATGATTTGACTTGTGATTTTGTGCTAGGTGGTGATGGAGGAGATCTCTGAAGCTGATGACGATCTCGTTCACGAAACCCCTCCACATTCTTCACAGGAAAACGAGGTGTGAGGCTTTATCGCACATACCCAATGATTATATCTTCACATTGCTCCTCTTTCTGCAGCTGAGTGAAAATTATGAGACTGCACACGGCATAGGTGCAAACAAACATTTTAATTAAAGTCATAGGATTCATTGTGTGAATTGGTAAAAGTTCGATGTGGGACGTCAAATTCTGAGTAATGTGCTCAACTCTTGCCGGTCAGATTAAGGTTAACTTTTAGAGTCATTTAAGACCACTGCCCTCATTTTAGGGTTGCATGCTTTTTCTGGGCTTTTATGAGTTGTTGAGCTAAACAATAAGGGTGGACAAGGAGAGGTTTGGACCATTAGGCTAGTTTTGATTCATTGTGTATGATTATATACAGTATGTATAAATGTGAAAGTTACTTTAAATTCTGCTTTAAATGTCATATATCTATCTATATCTATATATATCTATATATATATATATATATATATATATATATATATATATATATATATATATATATATATATATATATATATATATATATATATGATTATTACTTTTATAGATGTGCACACTTACTGGCCACTTTATTAGGTACACCTGTCCAACTGCTCGTTATCGCAAATTTCTAATCATCTCAGACTGGTTTCTTGAACATGACAATGGGTTCAATATATATATATGTGTGTGTGTGTGTGTGTGTGTGTGTGTGTGTGTGTGTGTGTGTGTGTGTGTGTGTGTGTAAAATTACATTTATTAAATTAATTTATAAAATATATTTGATATATTTCATAAATTTTTTAAGTAACAAAATTATATAAAGAAATACAGACTTGTTTAGCATAAATGTCTTTTTTAAAAGCATAAACACGTAAAAATTATATCCATTTAGCACATTTCAGAGAAGTTTAAGGTAGCGCTTCAGTATAGGGACTAATTCTTACTAGTAAATAGTGGCTTATTACACAACATATTGACTGTTAATTAGTACTTAAAAAGTACAAAATTTGCATGATCTTATTCTACATTATGATTACATCCCTAATCCTTGTCACATAAGGACACTGGAACCAGGCTGGTGAGTATAGAGACACTTTATTATATAATGAATGGCAGTTGGCACATATTGAACCAGAGACACATGGAAACTGTTGCAGGATGGAGATGGTGTGATCGGATAGATAACAAAGGGTAACCAGGAACACAGATAGCCAGACACAGGGATTTGACGAATAACAGACAGGGGACCGGGAAATGAGGAAGACTTAACACTTAGACCAGATGGATACCAGAAAGGGGACCAGTATGGATCAAGCACTAGAAAGGAGATGCAGACACTGGAGATCACAAGAAATAGGGAGAGGTAAGTAAACTTTGTAATAGTATGAATCACTGACCGTAAGGAGCTTGCTATCTTATGTTGAAGCAACGAGGTTGGACACTGAGTGAGGAGTGACTGAGGATTTTATGAATCTCGCGTGATGAGTGGTAATGACGTGCAGGTGTGGAACTGATTTTGGGGTGATTGAGGAAGGGGAGAACCTGGCCTAACTGAGACATTCCTATCCAAACCCAGCTACTACCTTAATAACTATTAATCATTTATGGATCTAAAAGTCAAAGTTAATGGTTTGTTTATTGCTAAATTGAACCTTAAAATAAAGTGTGACCAAAAATAACTTGCTAAAAATATTGATCGAATGAAATATTGAACAAATGCAATCATAATCCCTTCGTTGACACTGTTTTTTATTGCATTTTTTAATGTTTTTCTTTGTATCTTTTTTTCCTGATTCTTTTGTTTTCTTAGAAATTCAGTACCAAAGAGGCCCCAGTCATGGAAAAGAGAGAACATGGTTTTCCAAAAACATTTACGTCGTACAAGGTTAGGATTCGCACTGTGCACTAATTATTGTTTATGTTTGCGTAAATGGTGCAGTTTAGCTCCAGAAAGCACCATTCACAGACACTGTATATATTTAAGCACTGCCAAATCACTAGATTGCTTACTGCATGAAGTATGAATATGCATATGATTATGCTTTTTAGAGCTGTTTATTGACTTCACAAATCCCAAAATCGCATGCTTGCAAGATTTCTTGTGTAGCAATTAACATACTACAATTTTAGTGCTGGTGTGCAATATTGACTGATAATATTGTAAATTATTTGTTGTTTTTATGACGTGCAAGCTGACATTATTGAGTATATGCTACTCATTTTAGAAAAACAAAACAATTGACATGTTTACAAATTTTTTATTAAAATGCATTTGAACTTATGGAACCCAAAAAAGCTTGTATTTTTTAAAATAAGATATGATATAATCAAGTAAAATCACACAATCAAAATTCAATATCCTGAATTTCACTGCATGAGAATGATTACTAATATGATACTGATTTTGTATAGTAGTTTATCTAATATTTCAGTTCATTAACTGGAGAGTTAATTACCAATTGCAGCATTGACTCATTCTGAAAACTATAGACATTTCTGGAGATCGCGAATTATATAGCCAGAAGTACGTATGGCTGCATTTTGGTATGATGCCGTTCCTTTTCACTCTTACCAGTTGACCGATTGCCTCCATATTGACGGCTTTTCCATTGTTGCCAGTTTGTTCAGTGGCTCATCACGTACATCGGAGGATTTGAGGCACAAAGTGGAGTTGACCACGATGATGGTGTTTGAGTCTGGTGAAGAACGGTTCCAGAAAGCAGGTAAAACAAAAACAAAAGCCAAAAAATAAAACAAACAAGTAAATAACAGGGTGAGAATGTGGTGAAATCAGAAAAACGTGGTAAAAATTTGGCTGCCGCAAGAGCTTTTCTTTTTCTGGATTGCTTAGGTTTAAGGAAGGGGGTGGGCGCTGGTCAATCAGGGTTTTTTTAAACACTATCGGTTGAGTTTAGGAAAGGGGGTGGGTGAGGAATTTACGCAAGGTCTGCAGGCGCTAATGGCACTTGTGAGAGAAATTTAAGATCTGATAAGCATTTGGAAGCATTTGAGATCCAGAAAGTAAGGTAAAACAAAAACAAAAGCCAAAAAATAAAATGAACAAGTAAATAACAGGGTGATAATGTGGTAAAATCTGAAAACATGGTAAAAATCTGGCTAGGGCTTTTTTTTTTCTGGATTGCAACCAACAGTGTTTTCAAAAGCACCAATTGACCAGCGCTCACCCACTTTCCTAAACTCAACTGACAGTTTTAAGCCCTCGTCTGACTTTTACTACGTTTTCAGATATAACCACATTATCACCCTGTTATTCACTTGTTTATTTCATTTTTTGGCTTCTATTTTTGTCTTACCCACTTTCTGGAACCGTTCTTCATTGGATTCGAACACCGTCATCGTGGTGAACTCCTCTCTGCGTCTCAAGTCCAACGACGTACATAGCGAGCTACTGAACAAACCTGGTAACAGCAGGAAAGCTGTCCATACGGAGGTAAGTGGTCAGCTTGTAAGCGCGGAAAAGAATGGCGTCATATGACCCTGTAGCGTTCATTTTAAAGATGAAACGCAGCCATACATCCTTCTGGCTACATAATTTGTGATCTCCAGAAATGTATATAGGGTTAATGAGTATTCAGTATTGTGAATGAGCCTGTGTTGAAACAATTAATAACATTGCAATTGTTTAGGAGTTCTCTGTTAATAAGTCCTTGTTGTTTATTGAGGCCAGAATTGCTAGTTGCATTCATAAATTATTTATTTGATTCAGCAGGGTGCAGGATGGAAGATTATTAGCAGTGACAGTAAAATCATTATTCATCCAAAAATGTAGCAAATGTAGCATATCACAGTTTACACAAAAATAGTAAGTGACCCAGCAGTTTTCAGGATTGATAATGAAGACATATGTTTCTAAAAATGAAAGAAGACCTGCTCAAGATAATTATATTTCAAAAATATAAAGCACTGTTGTTTTAGTATAATGTTTGAGTTAATTTTTCTGACAGCAGCCCGCTCTAATTACCTTTAAAGAACAGTAAGATATTCATTTTTTTCAGCGATCAGCTCTGTGTTCCTGCAGTAAGAGCTGTTATTATCTGTTCATCCCCGTCTCTCTCTGTCTTGCCCAGCGGCTATGGTTTCAGACCTGGCAGGCATCACCGATGGCATTTTGTTTGTTGGGGAATTTAACACAGTCTCACCACGGGCAAGAGAGCTGTGTTTGCGTGTCTCTCTCTCGCTCTCTTCCTCTCCTTCTCTTTATGTGCATCACAAAATGGTTGACATTTATGACAGACACACAACCATAGCCAAGCGTGCATGAAATATTCATACTCATTCTCATGAAGACTGGCATTTTTGAAAGGAAAAATGCAATTATTGTTGCTGCTTTCAATGAAACAGTCACCAGAGGATGAGGTCACCACTGTTGGGGAAATCAAGAGGGTTTTTTTGTTCAGTGCTGCTTTGGTTATTTTGTTATCTTTAGTTCTGGCCTTGATGAAAAATGTAGCTGATGGACTAAGTAATAAAAAAATCACCTAAAAAGTAGCATCTATTGTTTACTCATGCTCAAAATAAATAAAGTAAATCATCTTTGAAACACAACTTAGGTACTTTTTACTCAAATCACAGAGATTTCTGCTCCTTCATTGAAAGTATGTCCACTCAAAAATAAAAATAAAAATAATAATACATATTAATTAAGAGGTTTATTTCAGGTATTTTCAGAATTAAAATTAGAAATAGCTTGATTGTCAGTTATGTTTCCACATAAACAGACTTTGTTTTGTTGACAGAAGCTTCCACAGTGCATCAGAATAACAGAAACACAGATACTAAAGGAATTAAAGGTCTCAATTTATATTAGGTGACTACTATGCAACCCAGGCTCATTCTGAAAACATAAATACATGTGTAAATCCACTAGAGGCCGCTGTTGACTGACTGATTGACTGACCCACCCTCCTCCTTCCCTAAACCCAACTATTAGTGTTTTCAAAAGCACCAATTGACCCAATCACCCACTTCCCTAAGCCTAACCGACAGTTTTAAAAAGCTGTCCAGAAAAACCCTCGCCTGATTTTTAACCCCTTTTTAAGTTTGACCACATTCTCACCCTGTTATTTACTTATTTATTTTTGTTTTTGGCTTCTGTTTTTGTTTTACCTGCTTCCTGGAACCGTTTTTTGCTGGACTTGAACCCCGTCATCGTGTTCAACTCCTCTCTGCATCTTTGCAGCCGGTAAGCGTGAAAAGGAAGGGCATCGTACCGCTCCGTAGCGTTCGTTTTAAAGACGAAATGCAGCCATACGTACTTCTGGCTACATAATTCGCGATCTCCGGTAATGTATATAGACCTACATTTTCTGAATGAGTCTATGTTGCTACTATGTACTTGCATCAAAAAATAAATACAATGTACTTACTGTGTTCATAATGTATTGCAGATCTTTTCTGGTGCTCACAAGGTGAGATACAGGTAGGGTTGGAGAAAGTTTTGATGGTATGGTAGGTTTAACAGGGTATTAGTAGGTTGTCCGCTGGGTATTAAAAAGTCTTAAAATGTCTTAAATTTCAAAAACTAAATTTTAGGTCTTTAAAAGTCTTAGATTCACTGAAATATCATGTTGTAGGTCTTAAATTATTTTAAATGGGTCTTAATTTGGCTTTGTCCAAGTAAAGCTACTCAATCTGACTCAATCAATCACCAACAATACACCTCAATAAAACCTATAGACATTTTTTACAGCAAATTCCCAATTAAATTCCCTAATCAAGGAGAAAAAAAACTACAAACAATTATATGATTCTTTATGATAATACCAGACCATTAGAAAAAAAGACCTAGGGCTCTATTTTGACGATCCATGCGCAAAGTGTAAAGAGTGTCAGAATCCACTTTTGCTATTTTAAGGACGGAAAAAACGCTTTGCGCCGTGGCGCATGGTCTAACAGGGTTGAGCTTAATTTCTTAATAAGTTATAGGTATGTCTTGAGAATAAACCAATCAGAGTCTCATCTCCCATTACCTTTAAGAGCCAATTTCGCCAACTCAGGTAAGCTGTAAAGAATGTTTTTATTCATAACTGTTTAAAGCAAAAATGGCACAAGGAATGCTCTCTTAAGCTCTCCTCGCTTTCTCGTGTGGCCTTCTGGAAGCTCTTAAGTACCGTCTCTTTGTCCCAATCACTGCAAAGTTACAGGTGTTAATAGTATAACAGCCAAGAATATTTTGTTAATAGTTAATATTTAGTTAATTTTGTTAATAATGTTGGTTTATACAAAAAGTTCTGTCATGACACTCTATGCTAACGCAGGCTGATAGGTCACACCTATGCTGTGATGTTGCAGTGCCTTTTTTTAAGATCCCTTTCTACCCCAACTCCACCTGTGTTTAGATCTGCTACAAGGGTTACATATATATTATGTTTGCAGCAATGTGTTTTATTCTCAGACTGCATGTCTGTGAATATACTGGCAATAATAGTCTTTGTATTTATATATATATAAAACTATACTAATTATCTCCAAGATTTGTCATGACAGAACATTAACTGAAGGTACTGTATCTTATTGTAAAATGTGACAAAAATATTATTATAAAATTTGTTAAAATTAATATTTTGGTCACACTTTACAATAAGTTACAATTAGTTAATGTTAGTTTATGTATTAACTAACATGAACAATACATTTATTACAAATGTAATATTGCAATAATTAGTGTTTTTTGCTGTTACTTAAAATACAGTCATTCATTGTTAGTCATTTCAACATGCACAACTTTGGATTTTAAAAATGCATTAGTAAACGTTAAAATTATGATTAATAACTATAAATAATAAATGCGGGCTAAACAGTGGCTCAATGGTTAGCACTGTCTCCTCATAGCAAGAAGTTTGCTTGTTCGAGTCCCGACTGGATCAGTTGGCATTACTGTGTGGAGTATGCGTTTTCTCCCCCGTGTTCACATGGGTTTCCTCCGGGTTTCCCCCACAGTCCAAAGGCATGCGCTATAGTTGAATTGAATAAACTAAACTGGCCATAGTGTATGAGTGTGTATGGATGTTTCCTAGTACTGGATTGCAGCGGGAAGGGCATCCGCTGTGTAAAACATATGCTGAATAAGTTAGCGGTTCATTCTGCTGTGGTGACCCCTGATGAATAAAGGGACTAAGCTGAAGGAAAATGAATGAATGGATTAATAAATGCTGTAGCGCTATTCATCCTTTGTTCAAGTTGGTTATAATTAGAAACATCAACTAATGGAACACTATGGTAAAGTGTTACTAATATTTATAATATTATCTAATACTATATAATATAATATATCTAATACTATTAATATTTACATGCAATGTGACCATCATATTTTGGTACTTTGAGTTTTAAAACTCGTCCACTAAAATAATATTTAGTTTGATAATTTTTTATATACAAAAAAAATACCAAGCATGTTTTGAATAAGAATCATTAGAAGATCTATTAAAATCTTCAAAATGCTGATATTTAAAACCATTATACTAGGTTTTACCACTTGTCAACAAAACTTTTGTAATAATTTAAAATGTACAATAATAGAATCTCTCACTTATTCTTTTATACTGTATATATTATTAAGCATGAGTCAGACTAACATAAATATAGGGGTTTACCTAAATATATTTAATGCAGAATGACCATGGAGCATTATTTCACCCACATATTTGAGATTTTCAAGTTATTAAACATTAAAGTAGACATTTTACCTGCATTGAATATGCTTTATGCACATAAAATCACTTTTGTAGATCACCAAAATGGGACACCTTGACTTTGACCCACATACGGTCTGTATATGCTGGGTAAATCCAAGGTAAATTAGGCTTGCAGGAAAGTGATTAATCATTAACTAAACCTCTGGTCATCATCATATATTTGAAACTCAGATACACACTTTTTTTCACACAAGTTTGATTTCAGTTAAATATAAATAGGAGAAAAAGTTAGTTTTTTTTGCCATTGAAATGTGTAATGACTGTCTAATTACCATATGCATCCAACAGCTGCACAACTGTCCTAGATGTCAGGAAAAGTTGTATGTTTCAACATGATTGCATGCATTTGCACTTAAATGCATCTACCATTTTTTCATTCACACTCACTAAAATAAACACAGCTGTTTTATCAGGTGGTGTGTGATGTTGCGGCATCTTTCTCTACAGAGTGGAAACCAAACATAATGATAATGCACTCAGCTTCTCCATTTACAACTGTCCACAGATCACTGACTTTAACACCTCCTCACCTACCGCCTAGGTATGACCAGACCATCCTTTTACTCTGTATTTAGTTGGTTTTTGTTTTATAAATGTTTATGGACATATTTTTTTATAATTATTATGCTTCTTTTAGATACACTTTTTTGTAAACTGCTTGCTTGTCAGGTGGTCTTGTCCAGCCTGATCTCACGAGAAAACGTAAGTATTTTACATTTTGTCAGTTTGGTGGATAATTCGTACGAATTAGTACGAGTTCATTCGTACGAAATTGTACGATTTTAAAAAGGAGGCGTGGCACCTAACCCCACCCCTAAACCCAACCGTCATTGAGGGATGAGCAAATCGTACTAAATCGTACGAAGTAGATCGTACGAATTCATACGAATTAGCCTCTAAATCTAAAAGTTACGAATTGCCGTGAGATTGTGTTGTCTTTTCCTGTTTAAAAGGATAGTTCACCTAAAAATGATAATTTGATGTATGTGAGGTTTTTTTCTTCAGTAGAAATGTTGCATGTCACAGACTGACATTTAAAAACATATACAGGAAAATAAGCACAAACTGGATCAAAATCTTGCCATGGGTTGCCACAGCCATGTCACCCAGGGGTGCATTTCCCAAACAACGACATAACTCGTGGCTGAACTATTATAGTATGATGCATCGTTTGGGAAAAAAACGATGTAGTGAGGAGTGTTTCTCAAAACCGTAGTTTCTCTGTCGCAGATCCATCGTGTGAACTACGTTAGTTATAACGTGAAACGCCCATAATGACGCTCTAAACAGGGTGGAGTAACAACTTCTTTAGAGAGGAACCCCATAACTTTTTGTGCAAATTGTTTTACACGCACACCGATTTTTTTTTTTATTTTAATCCAATATTAGTTCTAGTAAAAAAATGCACTCGTTTTCTATATTCATTGAAATATATGTAAATGGCACATATAGGGCCTATATTAAATATTCTATTCTAAACCATAAAATTACTTTGCTTACACATATTCTAATCTCATATATAAATCATCAATTTATATTAGGCTATTTATTAAGAAATAAAAAACAATATCCTACTTAATAATCATAAAATTAAAACAATAGACCATTTTGAAATAGTCTATTGTTTTTTGTTTTTATGTCAACTTTTACAACTTTGACACATTCAAACCACTGCAGAAATGTTTTAGCTGGATAAGTTGGCAGTTCATTCAGCTGTGGCGAACCCAGATTAATAAAGGGACTAAGCCGAAAAGAAAATGAATGAATGAATGAACATCAGTAGGCCATTTGTAACGGTGTTTCGTAGATTGTAGGCAACCATCAACCATTCTGTCAGAGGATGACAAGCTGACAAAACATTGCTGTCACTCTGATACAAGTTTTATTTATGGAGAAAATTACAAAGCACTACAGTGTTTGGGTGTTCTGTGTTTATGTGAGAAAATTAGTCTTGCCGAAATGTGAATATTCCATACAAGCTGATGGTAATGGGACAATTCTAGTGACGTGACTCGCAGTGCACTTGCGGGATTCATTGGTGCGAGTGTGTAATGCAACTTGTGGGCGCAAGCCGCACACCTGCATTGGAAACAACAAACTTGTGCACTCTAGAAATACGCAATATGAAATACACGATATGTGAACGGCCCCAAAAGGCCACCGTCATTTGCGATTGGTCTTCGATTGGTGCAGTTGGTCTTCTTGCACAGCCATGGTGCATTCACCTGATTTTTTGACAAATAAATATGCTAAATAAATACACACATTACATTATGGGTGAAAATTATAACGTTAAGAGGGGAAAAAGTTTTTTGTTTTTTTTCAAATGTATTTTTATGGAACAAAAATGTCAGAAATTTTCATTGAATAATAAGATAATAATATCAATTATAATCATTCGTGTAATTTGAATCCTGATCCCCAACAAGAAAAAATTATAACAACAATAATATAAATAATAAATACAATTAAATTGTAATTAAATTAAATAAAAAAAAAATAAGTACATGAAATACAAAATTATTTTACAAAGAGGCAGATTACATTTCTTTTGTCCAGGCTGAGTCTAACAGACAAGCTTTTAGTTTTAGAGACTTAGAGGTTCCTAGATAATCAAAGAAAGGATCCCAGGTCCACTATATGTCCCAGGTCCCAGGTCCACAATAAATAGTTCTTCATAGCTGTGGAGAAAGCCTTATGTTGCAAGCAGCCATTGATTTAAACTGGGGGTTCTTCATTTTAAAAGTAAACATTTCTGAGCAAAGTAAACCAAAATATGTAGAAGGTCTCTGTTCCGAAAATTAGAAGGTATATAGTCATTAAGTCCCAATAAGCATGTCCTTGCTGGAAAAAAAAAAAAAAGTCTTTTTAAAAGAAATAATGCAAAATAGCCTATTTATATAAACCGTAATGTTTTCATGCATTACAAACTTGTATTTTGGTTTCTTTTGCTACAAAACAAATCCTGTCCATGTAACTGTATTCAGAACAGTATAAAAGAAGTATAAAACAAACAGAAATAGGTGGCTTTTCCTTTACAGTCTACATTAATTATAACTGTCAAGCCTAAACTAATTTATTTAAAGCTAAACTGGAACAGAGAAATGCACAATACAAATGCAAATCTCATTCAGTATCAAAACTAAATATGCATATTTTGTTTACGTAAAGGTGCAGTTAATAAATTTTTCCAATTGATGTTGAAATTTGAAAACACAAAATCAAACACTGCTGATTGGCTGCAAGTGTTCTGGGACTTGATCCAAAACTGTGGTCCATAACATTTAATATAGCTTAGTGCATTTTTAATAGTTATTGGATTTTAAAATGCCACTTTGGAATATAAGTCACATCATGTTCCAGATAATAATTAAAACGATGCAAACTATATTCCAGAAAACAGTTAAGCAGTTGGACTATCAGGTTTTATGCCATAACTCAATGTTTTGTGATTAAAACATTCGGTGTCACATTTCCAGAAGGATAGTTGGAGAACTGACACATCATGTCAAATAAACTCACATTTTATCTGACATTAAAATTGCAATCACGCAGACATCAAAATACATTAAACAAGAGAGAAAATAGGAAAATAATGCCTTTCTCTGCTGGAATGAGCCACAGCAATCAGAGTTTTCTCTGTGAGGGTCTCAGCTTCCAGAAAAACAAAATTCTTTCAGCCATCAGTCTCGCCCAGCAGGATGGAGCGATTACCCTCTGACTAGAAGGATCTAATGCAGCAAAATGAAAAGAAAAAATAAACATGGCTCATTTACAGTGTCTCTTGATGGAATGTAATGCCATGCTGGAGTCAAAGTACATCTTCGATGCATCATTACTTCTTTGATAACCTATTTGCATTTTCTGCCTGCACTTGTAAAACCTTTTTTTTTTTTTGCTATTGATGGAGTTTGTGGTGTAGTTACCTCTAGTGACCTGAAGGGGTGTAGGCTACTAATAGGATCTAGACTTTTAATGGAAAGTCTGTACATACCATTCAAATTCAGTGGTTGATTTACCAAGCAGTTGGTTGACTTCAGGACATGCCATTTCATTTGATATTTTGAAATTACACTGATGTAGTCTTTGGATGTAAACAATATGTTACATAACTTTACAATTACCTGAGGAGACCCATTCAGTCAATGTAGACTTATAGTTTTGTGTCTGTGTCTGTGTGTGTGTGTGTGTGTGTGTGTGTGTGTGTGTGTGTGTGTGTGTGTGTGTGTGTGTGTGTGTGTGTGTGTGTGTGTGTGTGTGTGTGTGTGTGTGTGTTCAATTCAATTCAATTCACCTTTATTTGTATAGCGCTTTTACAATGTAGATTGTGTCAAAGCAGCTTCACATAAAAGGTCATAGTAAATTGGAACAGTGTAGTTCAGTTTGTAGTGTTTAAGTTCAGTTTAGCTCAGTTCAGTGTGGTTTAAAAATGACTACTGAGAGTCCAAACACTGAAGAGCAAATCCAATGATGCGCAGCTCTATAGATCCCGAACGATGCAAGCCATTGGCAACAGCGGAGAGGGAAAAAAACTTCACTAATTGGCGAAAATGAAGAAAAAAAAACCTTGAGAGAAACCAGAGTCAGTTGGGCACTACCATTTAATTGCTCTGCTGGCCAAACGTCTTGTGCAGAGCTGCAGTCTCAGCGGCGGAGGCTGGAAGCTAGCCTCAGCGAAGACTCATCTGTCTCTGGAGCGTCACAGGAATCAGTCTCATGTTCTCCACTCCTTGATGACCACCACAGTAGCTGCTCAGGATACGGCCTGGTCTAGGATATGGAAACCTTGGGATCATCTCGTCGTTGGTCTTGAATCGAATCAGTGACTCTGCATAGTCTGAGGGCCTCGGGAAGAGTATCCCCAGGTGGAAATGGAGAATAAAGAGAATAATTAGCATAGCTGCTGTTCATAGTGTAAATAAACAAGATGCAGAAACCTGTGTGGAAACCCGGTGGTGCACTAAGTGTATGCTTTACTAAACAGATAGGTTTTTAATCTAGTTTTTAATTGGGAGAGTGTGTCTGAGCCTCGGACGTTATCAGGAAGGCAATTACAGAGTATAGACAGATATATATATAAAATCGGCCACTTTATTAGGTGTTCAACTACTCGTTAACGCAAACTTCTAATCAGCCAATCACATGACAGAAACTGAATGCATGTAGACATGGTCAAGACAATCTGCTTGCATGGTTGTTGGTGCCAAACGGGCTGGTCTGAGTATTTCAGAAACTGCTGATCTACTGCGATTTTTACACATAACCATCTCTAGGGTTTACAGAGAATTGTCTGAAAAAGAGAAAATATCCAATGAGTGGCAGTTCTGTGGGTGCAAATGCCTTGTTGGTGCCAGAGGTCTGAGGAGACCGCTTGTTACAACTGTATGAGGTGGGTGGACTACAGGAGCAGAAGATCACACCTGAGCACCTTGTGTTATGGAACGGGTGATTCGCATCATGGATGTGCAGCTGATCTGCTGCAACTGCGTGATGCTATCATGTCAATATGGAATAAAAGGAATATTTCCAGTACCTTGTTGAATCTATGCCCTGAAGGATTAAGGCAGTAAGTCAAAAAGTAGTCCAACGCGGTACTAGTAGGGTGTACGTAATAAAGTAGCCTGTGAGTGTATATATAAACACTATAAATTCTATACTTTTTTAAAATATACACTATATTGCATAATTACATTTTTATTTTCAGAGTGATTGTTAAGTGATTTACTTATTAATTAGTTATAACTTGAGTTATAACTCAATATTTAAATAAATGTTAAATTAAATAAATAAAAGCCAACTGATTAGTCAGTGAAATTTGTCAAGTAGATAATTTATCAGAATAATTTGTTGCAGCCCTACTAATAATATTTCATCAGTCACTAATAGTTTATCCAAATTTTTGATGATGATCCAGAATTTTATTTATCCAAAAGTGAAATATTTCATGAGCATCAATGTCATATAATATATCAGCACTGCTGTGACTGTGACCAGTATAATATTGCATTTATACAGCAGTTGGCATTTAATTTATATAAAGTTCAAAAACAAAACATTACTCTCAGTCAAATCTGTTTACTCTTTAACAAATAACCAGATTGAGACCAAAATTTAAGATTAGATGTACCCAAAACAAGTTTTATTTCATGTTTAAACTCTAAAGAGATATACAACACAGCAGTAGATTCCAGAACAAGTGTCCGCCGCTGACATGCTGGAGCTCAGATCTCTGAAATCAATGAAAGGCATTATCAAATAGATGCTGTCCATAAATGAACCACACATTTAAAGTCTAAGCAAATACATTCTCACCTGAAAACAAAACAAAAAATCTAAAAATGCATCATATTAAGCAGTAGTTTAGTCCTCGATCACTCCAGTGCATAATTGTGGAGTGATTGTGAGTGGATAAGCTTAAATTGAGCAGGTTGGTGCAGACACCTTACAGAATGATTGATCATTTTGAGGCATTTTAATTAAAATCATGTTACTAACAACTTCCAAACGTGCCTAGTCACCTCTGCTTGAATGCGACCAAAATAGCGACCCTGTTCCATCACTTTCATGTATTTTCAGCCAGATATTTAACCCACGTGTGCCATTGTGGCTGACTAACCTGTATGGGTTCCGTGAAGTCAAGAAGCTTGTTGTCTGCCAACAGTGAGTAGGTGGATGTCACTCATTGGAGGTCTGATTAAACATCTTAACCTTGATGTTCAAACAGAAAGCGGAGAGCAGAGCGATGGCTTGACTTTGTGTCGAAGAGAAAGTGAGAGGAATTAATTTATACGTGAAGATGGCCTTGAGATGTTAGCTCGCAACAAATGAGCCAAAGCAGTCAGGGAAGCTCTCTCTATCTGTCTTTCTCACTCTGTTCCTTTCTTTCAATCTGATTTCTCTTCCAACGTTAAACAAAGGGGATTAAACACTGAATCTATTAACGGTGGATTTGATTCTCGCAGTTTTTGCAGAGAGTGCCCTCAAAATGTGTCAATAGATATGTTTACACACATGAGGATTATAAAAAAGACTTCGAAAGACTCACATCAACAAAAATGTGTGAATATTTTGTTCTCACAAAAGCCAAACTTTTCTATTAAGACTGTCTAGCTAATGTTTCAGTTAGCAGACAATTTTCTGAGAAAAATAAATCAATACATTTTATATACACTCATTAGGTACACCTGTCCAACTGCTTGTTAACGAAAATTTCTAATTTTCCACAAAAGTAGACCACAACGGGTGCCAATCCTGTCAGCTAAGAACAGGAAACTGAGCATACAATTCACACAGGCTCACCAAAATTGAACAATAGAAGATTGGAAAAACGTTGCCTGGTCTGATGAGTCTTGATTTCTGTTTTAACATTCGGATGGTAGGGTCAGAATTTGGCATCAACAACATGAAAGCATGGATCCATTCTGCCTTGTATCAACGGTTTAGGCTGGTGGTGGTGTTGTAGTGGTGTGGGGGATATTTTCTTGTCACACATTGGGCCCATTCATATCAATTGAGCCTTGTGCAGCCTACCTGTATTGAGTATTGTTGCTGACCATGTCCATCCCAGTATGACCACAGTGTACCCATCTTCTGATGGCTACTTCCAGCAGGGTAATGCACCATGTCATAAAGCGCGAATCATCTCAGACTGGCTTCTTGAACATGACAATGTGTTCACTGTACTCAAATGGCCTCCACAGTCACAAGAGCTCAATCTAATAGAGCACCTTTGGGATGCGGTGGAACGGGAGATTCGCGTCATGTATGTGCAGCCGACAAATCTGCAGCAACTGTGTGATGCTTTCATGTTAATATGAAGCAAAATTTCTGAGAAATATTTCCAATACTTTGTTGAATCTATGCCAGGAAAAATTAAGGCAGTTCTGTAGGCAAAAGGGGGTCCAACCCAGTAATAGTAAGGTGTACTTAATAAAGTGTATGAGTATACAGACATACAAACTTATGACATTTGCTGGATGAAACATTTGCTTCATAGCACAGTTCAGCTGTCAAGAAGACTTTCAGGGTATACAAAGCTTTTGATTCTGTGTCTGATGTGATTTGTTCAGTATGTTGTTTTTTGAATGAAAAGAAAGCTTTCAGGTTCTGTGTGGAATAGCATGTTAGCTGTTGTACATCAACTTATAAACTAAGCAATTATAAAATATTTCCAAGCTGAATGTTGTCGACACAAGGTTACATGCTGCACTCCACAGAAAAAAAGACTTTTTTTGTATTTCATAAATATGATTTGCTATATATACAGGATGCTTTCCTTTTTTTTTGTCCTAGTGAGTATGTATATCGTCAGTTGTGCTGTCTGAACCCGCTGCTGGAGTCACTGACCCTGGAACTACTGTATCTGGAAGATTTGGACCTGTTACTATCTGTTCAGATGTAAGTGAGCAAAAATAAATATATAAAAGTCATTGCCAAAAGATGTCTTTGCACTTATGTTGCGCTTCAGTGTCAAGCGTATGACGAAGCGGATGATGAAGGAGACCAGAATAGATAAATAGATAAAATCAATAAATAAGGATTGGTGTCCAATTTTAAGAAAAGACACTATACAAATACACAAGAACATTGTAACATGTATAAAAAAGAATAACACAAGCTATATAAGACCAACAGAACTGCATTGAAAATATAAAAGCTGTGATCGCCGCTGCTGTTTATCAGTGTTTATCATCGGTGAACAGCGCCAGAGCGTTAGAGCCAATCACAGTCCTTTCTGTTGAGCGCATAGTCAATCATAGGGGTGTACGAACGAACTCACTAGACAAGGCTCAGAAAGCGAGTGGGATATTTATACTTGTTTCTTTGCTATAAATGCTCATGTTGTTCTGTGCATGTACTTGAGTTTTTAAAGGTACAGTTTATATATCTGACTGTATTAAAGGACAAAATAGTATTACGAATAGTATATAAATATAAATTATTGTTGTAATGTGAAGAAAATATAAAACTGTGAATGGAAAGCACTGTCAATGCACCGTGATGAACCGAGATATCGAATTGAACCGAATCGACGGCATGATAATCGTAACCGAATTGAACCGTGAGACCAGTGTAGGTTCACACTTCTAATTAGTACACAGTTTAGTACATTATACACGTCGAACATAAGTGCATTTCTCAAACAATGACGTAACTCCCAGCTGAACTACCCAAGCATTGTTCAGGATTCTCTTTATAATCATTGAGTATAATCCATACTTTATTCCTAAACATAAAACCACTTACAAAAAGCTAACTCATACTCTAATCTCATATTTAAACCACATATAGTCAAAAATAATGATGTAAAAACTAGTTTCATTTATTTGTTGCCTATAATTAAGCTACGTTTACAATCAAGCTATAGCTTTCATCATGACTCGCTATCTCTCTGCAGAATTTTGAAAAAAAATCTGCGAATTTATGTGGAATGATTTTGAGAGTATCGTAACTAAAGACTTAATATATAAAATTACATGTTTTCAACATATTTAATTATTTTAATTAAATAAAAAAACGTAATTATTTAATTTTTACAATGCAAAATTTAATTAGATCCACTTATTTTGGTAAACAAAGCAAAATAAATTAATAAATCATATGAACAATATTCGTATTGGTCAATAATATTACTGTAATTAATTTAAAAGCTATATAAATTTCAATTTACACAAGTAAATAAATAGTCTCAGTAATTGGTCAATAACCTGTGTAAATCTGCAGATTTTTGCGAGCGCAAATTCCATGTGGACCTAATCATGAGCCATGTCTGCATTAAAAAAGGGCATAAAGGATTTTGAAGTGCACTATGAAGGGAGCAAAATTGTCTATCGGATAATTTCTTTAAAAAGAATTTGTTAGAAAGATGACTTGCCAATATTTTGTTTTTAAATCATTCACAGTGGATGCTGGAACATTTGAAAGGAATATGGCATAGGGGGATAACTGGGCTTAGAACACTGGCAGGAACTCTGCTTTTATCTACAGCTCTAGAGGTGTAGTTGCAACCGTGACACAGTTCAAAAGTTCGTTGGAACGACGAATTCAAGAAACACCAAAGCAATTAACTATGTTTACGATGACAGCAACTTATGACCTTAGTTGGCTAACGGCTTTAGCTACAAAATTTTAGAAGGACCAAAACAACATTTCAGACAGTGTGATCTCACGAGGAAACGTAACTATTTGATGTTTTGTCAGTTTAGTGGCTAATTCATACTAAATCAGACAGAAAGTTCAGCTGTACCTAATTGCACAAGTGTTAAAAGGAAGTGTGGCTTCAAACCCCACCCTTAAACCCAATCGACATTGGAAGATAAGCAAATCGTACTAAATTGTACAAACGAAATTGTACAATTTCAGACGAATTAGCCATTAAATTTAATCTGTAAATGTGTTTCCAAAAAAAGTTTATTTTACTCAGTCGATTGCTTCATTTACTTAAATGCACATTTTCAAAATGTATGCACATCTTGGCTTTCCATTAACATGTTAGCCAGCACTCACTTTTGGGTATTTACACCTACCAAACTTTAAAAAGTAACAGTTCTTGACCCCAGTAAGCTACAAACAAAAAAGTATATTTGAAAAGAAGACTCTTTGAGCTTTACTATGGTCCATCTGGAAAGTTTCATGCTCAAAAATATAAAACTTTATACATTATGAAGTAATGAGGAAAAACTGAACAGTATATTTGATTGTATTGTTTTGGAAAAATGTTCAGGAAAACATTAATGTAATGACCTAGAAAAAAATATGCCTTGAAAGCCAAGTGTCTCATGAGTTTATATTTCAAATTTGATGAAGATAGCATGCAAAATAAGATTTTTTTACACAATATTCCAAAATGCGCACATAAATCGCTAGATGGTTACAAAGCTACTGTAATGTCTATATTTTGTGCATTAAAAACATCAGTGCAGGTAATGTAAGAGGCTAAATAAATTATCATATGCTAAATGATTATATGCTTTTGTTTATATGGAAAAACATGTCTTTTTGACTCAAGAAGGTCCATACTGACACCAAAGGCAGAAACTGATAAGATCAGGGCCTGATGTGTGGACTTTAGGGGTTTTACGATGTGGTCACATGTTGATTGGTCAGTTTGAATGTCTCAGTATTTGGCCTTAAGTCACATGGTCAAGAAAGATACAAAATAGGTGGTAAAACACTGCTCTGTCTCTTCTCTTCATTTTTCCTGGCCTGTCTTTTCCTGGTCTACTTTCCTCCTCTGCTCCTCTCCTCCTCTGAAATCTACCTTCTCTGACTCTACTGCAATCAGGCTAACTTCTGGGCCTGCTCTCTTTGTCTCTCTCTCCCTCCCCCTGTCTCTCCTTCTACCTCTGGTAACTTTAATTTTACATTTAAGCTGGGTACAATTTATATCAGATGCTTTATCATTCTATATTTTATCATTTTATACAGTTATTTTGTAATTAATTCAGTTGTAGCCATAGAAAATTATTGTCATTGAATCATTTAATTTTCAAGTATTTGTGAATTACTTTTGATTTAACATCAACACTTAATTGTTCCATATTGCAATACAATACTATCACATAATATCAACGCTCTCCCACATTTATAGCTGTTAATACTGCCCTTATTTCCGATTTTGGTATAAGATTGCAGAAGAATGGTTTGACTAGAATGTACAGTTTTTTACCATCAATACTGAACTTTTTAGTCATTCGGCAGAACTACAGTTCGAACTGCTGTGGTTTTTAAACACATTCTTACAGTAATTCGTCAAACAAATTAATATTTGCCAGTCATATCTCTTTAATAATCAAGATCAAAGAATAAAACAGTGACAACAAACACTGTTATTTTAAACAAATTAACAGTAAGAATAAGCAATGCATGTTTGTACATGGTTTTATTTGAATGTTTCAGCATAAATACAATAACCAGAAATAATATAACAATGTGAAGTTTAGTTATAAACTAATTTCGAGAGGATCACGTGCTTATGATTGCTAGCGGCTGGATCCGCATTATCCAATTCTCAATTCACCAATCAGACGACTCCTAAGCTACTACAAATACCCTGGGTTACGTACCACCGCTATCTTCGTTTTGAAGAATCCCCTCATCCACCCCTACTCCTCCTTCTTCCTAGATGGGTGACACGGTGGCCCAGTGCTTAGCACTGTTGCCTCACAGCAAGAATGTCTCTGGTTCTAGGCTTTACCAAACCAGCAGACATTTCTGTGCGGAGTTTGCATTTTCTCCCCGTGCTCACGTGGGTTTCCCCCGGGTTCCCCGGTTTCCTCCCACCGTCCAAAAAACATGCAACATAAGTTAATTGACTGGCACCATAGACATACTCCTAGTAATCTCTCAAGAGCAATCACTGGCTGTTCATTGGTTATTACAGCGGGGGAGTTCTCGAGATCTACCTGAGCTCAAACTCCCCTCTCGCCTTGCAACGAGAGGGAGCCCTGGGCTCGAGGATCTTATGAGCTCAGGGCTCTCTCCTGGGACAGCATGCCAAACAAGCTTATAATTAATCATCAGCTAAGTGTGAACTCTTGAAATTACTATATGCTACACTTATGTTCAGTCGACTTCATTTTGTAAAATCGATTAAGTTAACTTTATTAATTTGTGTTGGGACAACATGAAGGAATTGTGTGGAATCCAGCATTTTTAACAGTGTATATACTATATTTATAATTCAAGATACTGCACAGCATGCACACATAATCGCTAGTTCTGATTCTTTGTTGAATTTACCAAAACACAAGACAAAATAAATAGCCTTCACAAAACTGAAATGAAAGGAAATTAGGTTTCCAAAAATTAAACAAATGAAAACATGCTGGGTCATGATTGAACAGGATGATATTTAAAGAACTCTTGCTCTGAAAGCACTGCAGATTAATAAACTAGGTTTTACACCGCATGTTAGAGAATCATTGATTTGATTTGAATCAGTTATGAGTGGCACATCACGCCTGACCCTGAGTGCTAACAATGAACTCATTAAGATAACATACTTTTCAGCTAATCTGACAGAAGCCGGATGTGCTCTGCGTGTAAAAGCAGCAAATGTGTACGCTGCAAAAAATACTGTTCTGACTTTTTTGGGCCCTATCATACACCTGGCGCAATAAGATGCAAGACGTGTATGCCGCACTTTGTTACTATTTTAGACCAGCGCAACTGTAATTTTCATGTTTTGTGCCATGTTATTTAAATAGCAAATCCATTTGTGCCGCTTTGTGGACTCATGGGTGTGCTGGTCTGAAAAAGAGGTGTGTTAAACCCCATTGTTGGCGTGTTGCTATTTTGAAGAACTGAATATGATTATTGTTGTTAGTTGTTATTATTATTATTAGTAGTATTTATTATATGCAAATTTATATTTTTTTTGATAAAAACAAGTTTAGATTTGTCCACCTGTCATGGTTTTTTTTTTTTAACCACACTTTGTTATTATTGTTCATTCATTCATTTACTGGAAATTAGAACTGAATTTAGAAATAGTTTTGAAACAAATCTTTGTGCTTAACAAACTAATTAAATATGTAGGCTAATGGATGTCTTTAGTGGAGTGAGTTTCTACCGTTTCTTTTCTCCATGAAAGTAAAGGAGTAAAGAGTAACAGTAACGTAAAGAGAAAGTAAAGAGACTGAATGGAGGAGGTTCATTCTTTATCCTCGCGTTGCAGATGGTCTGTTTAACTGTTTTCTCGCTAGTGAAGCATTCAGTTTTTCCACTTACAAAGTCCACCATGTAAATAGCAAATGCACCATGGTGCGATGCATCTAACTCTTAAAGGGAATGGGAGATGAGACTCTGATTGGTTTAATGCATGTTAAAAACACACCAATTACGAGAATAAGCACAACCCTTTTGGACGCAAAGCGTATTTTACAGTCCTTAAAATAGCAAAAGTGTATTCGGACATGCCCTTAATGCTTCTGTGCCCTGCGCTTTAGACTTTGTGCTTAGATTGTTAAAATAGAGCCCTTTATGGTAAAAAAAACATGTTTGTGTCCAAACACTCACACACATTGTAAAAATTGCTTTTCTTGCTTAAAGTTTTTGTCTCGTTTCTAGTCTAAATATCAGAGAATTATTAAATCAAGAAGCATTTTCTAAACAAGCAAAAACACTGTCTTGTTTTCAAAAATAATACGTCAAAATGAAGTGAGTTTATCTTTAAAACAAGCAAAATGTCCTTATTTCAAATCAAAAACCTGATTTATTCCATTGGCAGATTATTTTGCTTGTTTTAAGGGAAAAGTTACATAAATTTAACTTATTATTTCTGAAAACAATATTTTTTGCTTGTTTAGAAAATGCTTCTTGATTTAATAATCTTCTGATATTTTGAAACAAGTCAGAAAAGCATTTTTACAATGTGTGTGAGTGTTTGGACACAAACATGTTTTGGTCTGTAGGTAATATTCCTATAAAGGTCAAAAATCTGAATTATTGTGGAGTTTATATGCAGTTGTTCAGTTCTGGCATGATGGTTGGATTGTCATTTATTCTTAGCTTCTTCCAGAACACTGTCTACATTGGCCGTCCTCACTGGAATAACCTAATGTTAACCGCTTTGCTCAAGGGCACGACTGTGTTCTAGTACTTAAACTGCCTGTTCCAGAGTTTGAAGCTGCGATCTTGAAATGACTAGCCCAGAGCAGTCCCTACTAGGCCACCAGTGGTTTTAGAGGACTTTTGTGTGTCAGGACATTCCCCATGAACATCATAAACATAGCTTTTGGCTTTACATCATTGCAGAATCTCTTTTTGTCAATGCAATCTAACAGCAATTCATAACTTGTTCATTTGGTGGTAAATTTGTATGATCTCATTCTAATATGATTTGTTCATCTACTAATGTTGGGTTTAGTGGAGGGGTTTGAGGGTCTGCCTCCTTTTAAAAATCATATATTTTTGTATAAAATAAATCATATGAATTTGAAATGAATGATTTACTTTTCTGACAATACCTTGTGAGATCAAGTTGTATTTTGCTAGTTAACAGTAATTTTTACGCTGCTTTTGAGAAAACATTGCTCATAAAGTGTCGTCTCCAATACCCTAGTGGTTAAGTTTGCTGACATGTAGCACCATGGTGCTCACGGCGACCCGAGATCGATTCCCGGCTTGAGGTCCTTTGCCGACCCTTCCCCTCGCTCTGCTCCCAATCCTTTCCTGTCTGTAACCTCCACTGTCTTTTTTCAATTAAAGGTGAAAAACCCCTAAAACATATTTATTTTTTAAAAAAGGGTCATAAAGTATTTTTATGATACTAGAGAGCATTTGATGGGTCACGATTTGATAAGAAACAGAAGTATGAGGTGAATGAATAAAACTATTGATCCATTTAGGCAGAAGTGACAAACTCCAAGCTTTACATGTTTTTTTATCGATTTTATTTACTCTAAACGCAAATTTTGTAACTAACTTATAGATATCCTAAAAAATAACAATACTGATACTAACATGTAAAATCTTTGTTTTAATCATTTGTTTCAATAAACTGAATCAGAAATCATGGAAGACCATTTCTGTCATGTTGTAATAACCAAAAATGTTAACTTTTAAAAAAAAAACTGTATTATTCTCTCAGTTCTGACATTTAAAAAAGGGTCCGAATTTCAAGATGTAAACTCATATTTCTGAGTTTACATTTCATAATTTGACTTGTCTCAGAATTCTGTTTAGTTCATGTAGTTCTTACTTTTGTTATTTAATTATATATTTAAAAATGTTATATTTAAATATAATCCTTTTCTATTTTGTTTTTTTTGTTTTGTTTTATGATTATGTTTCACAGTTCTTCTCCAAATTGTGAATTTATAATTATTTTGAGGAAAGAAAGTCAGAATTGCTAGATGTAAACTAAGAAATGTGAAAATAAAAAGTCACAGTTTACCTTTTTTTTTTATTATTATTTTAATTCACCCTCAATACTCAATAATTGTTCAAGAATTACAACAAAGACCTAATAATATGTTAATGTTACTAAACAATTCATTTCAATCCAGGCTCATTCTGAAAACGCACTGCTATATACATTTCTGGAGAGCGCCAAATACGTCCCAAAAGCTACGTTTTTTTGCATTTTTTGTTTTCGAGAATCCACTAGAGGCCACTATGTACGCTTTTTGAGATCTCAAATTTCACCCGAGTGCCAATCGCACCTGCTCTTCTTGCACAAATCTCTCAGAGGCCAACTGACTGACTGACCAACCAACCGATAACCCACCCACCCCTTACCTAAACCCAACCGATGTTTTAAAAAGCACCGATTGACCACAACTGTTATAATACTGAAATAATAATGTTTCTTGAGCATCATATCAGCATATTAGAACAATTTCTGTAGGATCATGTAAAACACTGGAAGACGGCAAAAGATGTACATTTGATACCACATGAATTAATTCTATTCTATATTATAACAAAATAGAAAACTGCTATACTTTAACATTTTTATATTGTTTAAATTTCACTGTATATTTGCGGGGTGGCTCAGTGGTCAGCACTGTTGCCTTACAGCAAGAAGGTCGCTGGTTCGAGTCCCTGGACCAAGTGTCATTTCTGTGTGGAGTTTGCATGTTCTCCCCGTGTTTGTGTTGATTTACTCTGGGTGCTCCGGTTTCCCCCACAGTCTAAAGATATGCGCTAGGTGAATTGAATAAACTAAATTGGCCGTAGTGTATGTGTGGGAATGAGTGTGTATGGATGTTTCCCAGTACTGTATTGCGGCTGGAAGGACATCCACTGCATAAAACATATGCTGGAATAGTTGGTGGCTCATTCCGCTGTGGTGAACCCTGATAAATAAGGGGCTGAAGAAATTGAATCAATGAATGAACTGTATATTTCATTCAAAATTACAGCCTTGACCCTAACATTAAAAAATTGTATTGACCCCAAAACATTTGAAGTGTTGCAGCATTTCTTACACAATAGTGCAATTGTACAGTAATCCAATTTTGAAAACTATTATTCCACTTTTTTGTGATTTGCTCATTAGCTCTGTGTGCCTGAACACTTTTCATGTATTTTTGGAAGCATAAACCTCTTTCTGCTTTGCATGCTGGTTCAGTTTAATTGATTTTGTGTGCATGTAGTGATTGCGAGCCCGTCTGTTCATGCATAAAATTGAGTTTAATACTTGAGAAATGTAACATGAAGGTGCATCTTTGATAAAGTGACACTGAAGCTGAAGGTTTAGTTAGCAGGTCTCTATATAGCATACTCTAGTGTGTGTGTGTGGAGACTGTGGACTGACCCACACTAATACAGGGAAGCAGACTGTGTGCCCTGAAGTCATGACCTGATTAGATTTTTACCGTTTTCTTTTGTACCTCCATACTTAAAATTTTGGATGATATTTGAGGACACAGGCATTTGACCTAGCCTGATATTTTATTCATGCTGGAAAAATGGTTCACGGCAAGACTGTAGCCATGTGTTTTACAATGTGGTTTAAAGTCGACCCAGGCTCATTCTGATTACGTACCCCTATATACATTTCTGGAGAGCACCAAATACGTGCCAGGAGCTGCGCTTTTCGCAGTTTTTATTTTTCGCGAATCCACCAAAGGCTGCTGTGTACGCTTTTTGAGGTCTCAAATTTCTCTTGAGAGCCATTCGTGCCTGCTGTTCTTGCATAAATCCACCAGAGGCCGCTGTTGACTGACTGATTTACTGACTGACCAATCGACCGATCTCCCCACCCACCCCCTTCCCTAAACCCAACCGATAGTGTTTTAAAAAGCACTGATTGAACCGCTCACCCTCTTCCCAAAACCCAACGACAGTTTTAAAAACCAATCCAAAAAAAGAAAAGCCCTTGCCTGATTTTTCCACAATTTCAGATTTTAACACATTCTCACCCTCTTATGTACTTGTTTATTTTGTTTTTGTCTTACCCACTTTCTGGAACCGTTCTTTACCAGACTCGAAACCCATCGTCGTGGTCAACTCCGCTCTGCGTTTGAAGTCTGCCAACATAAATGCCGAGCTACTGGACAAACTTGTAACAGCGGGAAAGCCTTCCATAAGGAGGTAAGCGGTCAACTGGTTAACATGAAAAGGAACGGCATCTTACCACCCCGTAGCGTTCGTTTTAAAGATGAAATGCAGCCATACGTACTTCTGGCTACATACTTTGCGATCTCGAGAAATGTATATATGGCTATGTTTTTAGAAACGTAGCCTCATATACGTTGCTGGAAATTGCAAATGATGTAGCCAGAGGTACGTATGGCTGCATACCACGGCTTTTCTGCTGTTACCAGTTTGTCCAATAGCTTGACACGTACATCAGCGGACTTAAGACGCTGAGAGGAGTTTACCACGACAATGAGGTTCGAGTCTGGTAAAGAATGGTTCCAAAATGCAAGTAAGACAAAAACAGAAGCCAAGAAACAAAATAAACAAGAAATATATCAGGATGAAAGTGAAAACGTGGTAAAAATCAGGCAAGGTCAAGACTTTGCAAAACACTGCGGTTGGGCTTAGGAAAGGGGCTGGGCGGGTCAATCTGTGCTTTTTAAAACACTATTGGTTGTGTTTAGGGAGGGGGGTAGGTGAGGGGATTGGTCGGTTTGTCAGTCAATCATTGAGTTAATCAACAGCAGCCTCTGGTGGATTTACGTGAGAACAGCAGGTGCGATTGGCACTCGCGAGAGAAATTTGACATCTCAAAAAGCAAACACAGCGCCCTGTGGTGGATTCGCAAAAACAAAAACTGCAAAAAAACATAGCTCCTGGGACGTATTTGGCTCTCTCCAGAAATGTATGTAGGGGTACGTAATCAGAAAGAGCCTGGGTTGTGAAAATGATACCTGACCCACTTTGAAAATAATAAAAAAACACTTGTGTCACACCTGTCGCCTTTTGTGCCAGGTGTCAGATAGGGCCCTTGATGTTTAAGTATCCTGCTGAATTTTTTAGGGTTAAATATTTGTTGACAATCACTCAGCGCAGCCATGATCTGCAGTATCAGAGATATTGGCCTTAGCAATCACAACTAACGCAATCTTACAGGAACTGAAACAACAAATTGAAACAAGCATCAGCGATAATGGAGAAATGATGAAACCGTCGAGTTTAGGTGGTGTTAAATAGAGAGATACAGAGGAGAGAGAGCGAGGCCGAGCAGAGGACAACATTTAATCCTTCATCTCCCGGAGCTACAGGTTGGTTTCAGTGATGGACGGAGCGAGGGAACCCAAGACAAATGGAAAAAGAGGGAGAGAGATTGTAAGAAGCGTCTCCCAGAAGAGCCTGGAGGGGCTTCTACCATCCCAGAATCCAATTTCCAATAAAGTGAAGCTTTATGGGAAAACGGTACAGCATGGCAGAGAGCAGATATTACAAAAAAATAATGAAACTTTATCAGCCGCCGTTAAGACCTAAGCCAAGTGGAGAGGGAGTTGAGATGTGTGCGCTTGTTTTGCGCTGTCCTTCTATTTTATTCCTTCCTCTCAAGGTGACATGCGGTTTTGATAATATTCTGGGTTTGGCGAGTACATTATGGAGAGATCACACGAATAATTAATATGTCAAGAAGTTCTGTACGTCGCTTTATCTGTCTCTGTCTGTCCTTCTCTCTCTCTCTCTCTCTCTCTCTCTCTCTCTCTCTCTCTCTTTCTCTCTCTCTCTCTCTCTCTCTCTCTCTCTCTCTCTCTCTCTCTGTATCTTTTAGGGATTCTGGAAGAAGCAGAAGCACGATAAAGAGGTTAAAAAAGGAAAAGGCAACAGAGGCCAAATGGGAGCAGTTTATCGCCCTGCTAAAGGTTTGCTCTTCCAAAACGTCTTTTTCACACTGGAATGTTTGTGTTTCTCTAAGCAGCGATGTGTTCTTATCCAAGCACACGGGTGGGGTTTAGACAAGTGCAAAATTAGATACTTTCTGGAAAAGACAGTAAAGTAAAGGGCTAATTACACCATCTGAAGGAAATAGACATTTCAGTATCTGTCTACACTTCAAGTCAAGTCGATTCAAACTTTATTGTCATTTCACTACAAGTGTGGACATACAATGAAAGAATTGTCGTGCCTTGCAGGACCACAGTGCTACATAAATAAACATAATCATAAATATTAGCACAACATTGTATGTACGAGCTATACATAACTGAATTACCAGAGTGTTAATCTAACTGACCTGACTACTAGCTATACATAAATACTTGTGCTTTGGGTGGTTATTTGCCTCCACTGTTATACAATGAGTTGTCTAATTACCCCTACTTATTTGCCTAATTAACCTAACCTACACTGTAAAAAAAATCTGTAATTTTACGGTTTAATTCCGGCAGGTGGGGTGCCGAAAAAAAAAAAAATCAAAATAACAGCTGTTAAATTATAGAAATTTACCATAAAATAACGGCCATTCAATTACAGAAATTTCCTTAAATTTACATTTCTGGTAAATTTCTTTCATTCAACCTCTGTTACATTACAGTAAAGTTCAGTAATTTAACGAATGTTATTTTATGTTTTTTTTTTCCGGCACCCCACCTGCCAGAAATAAACCGTAAAATTAAGGATTTTTTTACAGTGTAGTTAAACCTTTAAAATGCACTTTAAGCTGAATACTAGTATCTCGAAAAATATCTAGTAAAATATTAATCATGGAAGAAGTCATTTATTAGAAATTATATAAGTTATTAAAGGTGCCATATATTGCATTGGTTTAATAAGTTCAATTGTTATCTGATATCTACATAGTAGGTTTATGGCTTCAGTAAGTTCAAAAAATCTCCAGAAATGGTTTTATAAGCTCATTTATTACTCCATAAAATACTTCTAGAATCAGAAGGTCCGTGATTGACCATATATGGTTTGTGTTGTGAATATTAATGAGCTCTGCTCTGATGTGCTGCTTTTACAGACCAAAGAGCTTATATTCAGCAATATCCACCTGTTTGTTGAAACATTCACATCAATTTTCACAATAAACACCAAAAATTAACAAAAGATTTAACTAAACATACCTTATGCCTCTTCAGAGTAGAGAAAATCTTGCATTTTTCATGCTGAGGCAAATTTGAAACATGCCTCGTGCTGTTGTTGCCCAGTAATGCACAGTAAACAATTTGACACTCACCTTTTTTTTAAATAAAAGTCCCACATACATAGTAAGTGAAATATACTTAAAATAACCAAGGAAGGAAAATTATTATTATTGTGTCACTAAAAACATTTGGCTTATTAAACACAGCCTAAGGCGTGCATATTAATGATCTCAGAGCTTTTTTATTTTCTCAGAGCAGCTGCATATGAGTTGTGTTCTCTTGATGGTGTCAGCTGCTCGTCAGGTCTGGATGAATAACCTAAAGTATGCATATATGCAAATGTGGAGGGCATGGCCATGAATCTCGTCACAGTTTGTTTTGTCTTCTGATTGGCCCGTTGTCCACCAGGGTTTTACACTAGTGGAATTAACATGAAAACGAGGAAACAGTGGTGTCTGAGGCTCACAGTATGTACATTTCCATATACCGATCTTTTATTATTCTACAATGCCATTGTATACCCAGGTTTTCATTATAGGTGCCTTTAAAACTATTATGTTCAGAAGTGTTTTGAAATAAAATCTATGTAAAACAGAATTTGGGGAAAAATATACAGGGGGCTAATAATTTAGGAGGGCTATAAATTCTGACTTCAACTGTACATGAATTGGATTTAGAAACAGATTTGCTTCACTCTGATTGGTTGTCTCCTAATGTCAATTGCACTAAATGTTCTTCAAGTTTTTTTTCTCTCACTTTGGTTTTCTCCTTATCTGTGAACAGCCTGTTGTCTTTGGCAGCACACCTGTGCTGAGCCTGTTTATAACAAGACCATTGACACTCATTCAGATCCTTCATCGGCAGAATTTAGGTCAGAGTGGTTAACATTTAACTGAAGTCACGAGTTTGTCTCATGTACACAAGCACTTCATACAGTTTGTCATGTTTTAACCCATTTTAAGCACTCCTTTACCCTGCGCTCTGTAGTTAAGATGACAGAAAAAGACCATTTTAGGCTGGTCTGCTATTCAATAGTGCTCATCAATGTCAAAATGATTAAGTTGACCAATCAAATTCAAGTATGCCTAAAGCATCAGTTTAATGTTTAGAGAGCAGGTTGAAGTGGAAGTAGAAAATATGTTTAATATATGACAACTGTTTTACGATAGCAATATAAAATAGGCCGGGGCGACGCAGTGGCAGGCATAGTGCTGTCGTCTCACAGCAAGAGGGTTGCTGGTTCGAGCCTCGGCTGGGTCAATTGGTGTTTCCGTGTGGAGTTTGCACTCCCTGTGTTCGCGTGGGTTTCCTCCGCGTGCTCCGGTTTTCCCCACAGTCCAAAGACATGCGGTACAGGTGAATTGGGTAGGCTAAATTCTCCGTAGTGTATGTGTGTGAATGAGAGTGTATGGGTGTTTCCCAGAGATGTGTTGCAGCTGGAAGGGCATCTGCTGCGTAAAACATATGCTGGATAAGTTGGCGGTCCAATCCGCTGTGGTGACCCCGGATTAATAAATGGACTAGACTGAAAAGAAAATGAATGAATAAAAAAAAGGCAATAGTTACATCCATCTTTGATAAAAACTACAAATTGGAGAGTTGATGGCAAAATCCCTCCTGTAAAATTGTAATTCTTTTTGAAATATTTCCCAAGTGCTGTTTAACAGAGAGATATTTTAACACATGATAAAATTTAATAACTAATTTCTAATAAGAAATTTCTTTTGTTTTTGCCATGATGACAGTACATATGTAATATCGAAAAAAAATATTGACCTTGAAATTATGTCAAAAAATAAAATAAAACTCCATTTATTCCAACCAAACAAAAAGAAAAAACACTTTTCTTCCCCTTGAAGAAACAAACATAGGAGATACTGAAAATGTCTTTGCTCTACTAAACATCACTTGGGAAAAATAATCATGATTCATACAATTAAGAATTCATAGTTTCCACAAATTATTAAGCAGCTAACTGTTTCCAGCATTGATCTTAATAAAAATAGTTCTTGGTATTCAACATAAATCAGCATATTACAAAGATTTCTGAAGGATTATGTGACGCTAAAGACTATTGATGAAAGTAATGAAGTAATAATGAAAAATTGTAATAATATATCCCAATATTATAATGTTCAGTCAAATATGGTTGCTGATTGAGCATATTGGACTTCTAAATAAACCTCAAATTATGCTTATTTGCAGGTTACCTCATAGGCCACCCAAACACCAACACATGCACACATTTTTGCTAAGTTTTTTTTTTTTTTTTTTTATGAACTAAATGATGATTGTAGATTATATCCTGTGTGGATTTACCGCCCGGCACAGCTGCTGTGATATTGATCCAGATGAACACACTCATGGATGCACAGACTGAGTGACTTTCGGCGGTGTCTGGTTCTGGATGGGTGGAGCACAAAACGAGTGTTATCTGTTGCCCATCTCACTGCCAACTCAACTGTCACTTTCCTCGAGCGCACAGTTACATGTAGCACATTGTCATGGCAACAGTGCATGCCATCATCATCATCATCCTGCACTTCAGCGCTGCACTGTTTGGCACAAAGAAAGTGGGACAGAAAAAAATCCATCAGGTTTGGATTTTAGGGTTGATAAAAAGATTTTGTGAAGTATTATTTTGGAAAAGGCTTGCTTGTGGGTGAAAAGCTGTCTTTCGTCCAATTGGTCGAGCTACCAAATTAACGTTAAATCTGTTTGGAAAGTTTTGTTGATAGCACGCATATTACATTCATTCATTAATTTTCCTTCAGCTTAGTCCCTTTATTAATCAGGGGTCGCCACAGTGGAATGAATCGCCAACTTATCCAGCATATGTTTTACACAGCAGATGCCCTTCCAACTGCAACCCAGTACTGTGAAACATCCATACACACTCATTCACACACACACACTACGGCCTGTTTAGTTCATTCAATTCACCTATAGCCAAGTAAGTATCGTTGCAGCCCCGAGACCTCCAAGTGGGAGGGATTACACCGCAAGTAGGTTGGGTGTAGGTGGAGCAGATATTAATAAAACACATCAGGTTACTGTGAGGTTGGGTTTAGGGTTGGGGTAGGAGTAGACATCCATAAAACACAATATTGGACTCCATGTCATGTACCAGACACTGAATAAAATAAAAACTCCAGGTTTGTACAGCCCACTTGAAGCTCAAGTCCCACCCACTTAAAGCTGGTTCCAACCTCCGTTTATACCCTTCTCCCTATAGCGCATGTCTTTGGACTGTGGAGGAAACCAGAACCTGGAGGAAACCCACGCCAACACGGTGAGAACATGCAAACTCTACACAAAAATGCCAACTGACCCAGTCAAGACTCGAACCAGCGACCTTTTTGCTGCGAGGCGACAGTGCTAACCACTGAGCCACCATGCTGCCCCATGCATATTACATACAGATTTATAAATCTAGTTGACTTCATTCAATAAATGGATAGTTCTGGCTTTTTTTTCATGTTGTGGCATATATTCGAGTAAAATACCAGGGGGCGGGGTTTGATTAGGAGTTAATTGGATTTTTGAATGATTGTGGCTTGCTATTGGTTGATCTCATGTGAGTGGCAGGTTTTTGTCGCACCCTCAATTAAATGGAGTTAACTTGTTAACAAAGGTTCGGCAGCGGAACCACGCCTCACTTTGTCTCCTTAACCAATCACCTACTCTCTAAAAACTTACTGCAGACTAGCCCTCTAACACTGTTCTTGTTCTCTCAAACCCTCCCACCTTCTATTTCCTCGCTTCCCATTAGCAATCTTATAACCCTCTCTTCTCTCCTAGGTTGAATCGGGGGGTCCAATCACTCTACCAAAATATTACAGAGATGGTACCCTCAGTCTAAGTCTCTACGCATCATTGTAGGACGCCCGATCAACCTAATTACCTGTTCACAGTTTGTCCTCTTACTTCCCTTCCCCTTCATCTCTGTTACCTTACCATCCCTTTCATCCCTACATCCCTACAATAAAGTATAGCTCAAAGTGTGGTGTGGTACATGCTGGTGAAACAGAAATTAGATGTAATGTTAAAATGGGGAGATTTTACTTCAAGATTGAAGGCACTTAAAATATTAATGATGTGCGCATATAAAGCATAAGAAAACAAAATGTTATAAAATTAAGTTCCCACTATATTATATTAGGTGTTTTAATTACCAAGGATATCAAAAAATAGATTAAAAATACAATGGACATACTAGCGCTCCCTTGTGGCCCACTAGGGGGCCCCAGACCCCAGTTTAATAATGCCGGAAGTAAGTGGTAGGTGTAAGTCAACAATATTTATTACAGATATATTTACAGGCAGTTTTTAATATATATAATGTTTATGCATACAACTTTGCAATAGATTAATTTTATCAAATGTTTAATTTAAATATCTTTATATAGTAGTCGATGACACTTAAAGGGATAGTACACCCAAAAATGTAAATTTTACCAATAAATTGCTCCCGCTCTATATGTTTCAGACATATGAGAAGATATACTAAATAAATGTTTGTGTCATTGACTAAGCATGTTTGTTCCAACTGTGGATGTCAATTTGTTTTTTTGTTTTTTTTCCAGCATTTTCCAAACTACCTTGATGTGGAAAGATATATACTCCATGATTAATGGTGAGGAAATTTTCATTTTTGGTTGAACTGTCCATAATATAAAGTGAGTCCAAAGTAAGAATTTTAAATTTTGAATACATGATTACCATAGAATCGAATTAAAGGGCACCTATCATGAAAATCAACCTTTGAAGGCTGTTTGGACAGATCCGTGTGTATGTATAGTGTGTCCAGTGCCATATTAGAGTAATGGAAACACAATAAGTCTCTTTTTTTAATTTCCTGATGTTAAAATAGGACCCAAATCCCAGTCATTTTTGAGGCTCACCGCAACGTGGCATAGAAGTGCAGTTTTTCCTGCTCATTGAATTGATTGACAGGTGCCATGTCTTTATAATAACATGTATACACATGTCCACATTTACGTTTTACAAACTGTGATTAAAATATCTGTTACAACTGTTACAGTTAATTCTTAACTGCTATAATCACCATGACATAGGTGCATCCCAAATCCCGTACTTATGCACTATTCTTCGCCATTTTGTAGCATAAATAGTGTAAGTAATGCATTCACACTGAAAACTCTAAAAATAATAAGTGCACTTTAATAACCCAGATGATACACTTATTCAACTGGTAAAATGAAGTGTGAATGAAGAAGTTGGACACTTCACACACTCAACAACCACAGCTTTGCTCGCGTAGCGGAAGGGGCGGAGCTTTCGGCAGCTCATGTTGGATTACTTTATTTATTTTGGATTATGAGAGCGAAATTCTCCTACAAGAGTGATTATACCGCCTCCCGATGATGAATGCGGTTTTACTCATGGCAGGTATTATTTGGTAGTTTGGTCATTTATTTCACTACGAAAAAAAACAATTGGAAACTGGTTTGAAACCGGAAACGGTTTGAATTTCCGCTTAGTAAAATACCCTTAGTGTTCCTTTTGGGACGACACTACATACATGTACTATGCTAACAGTGTGTAAGTACATAGTGCATAAGTGCATCATGTATAGTGTGCCATTTAGGACGCAGCTTATGAGTGTGTGTACTGCAAACAGCATTTGTGTGAGACTCATTATTTTAGAAAGGCTTGAATAAACCACCACAAATACATCAAATAAACTTACTTGGTATTTTTGAATAATGAGTTGTGTTTCTGTCTCTATCACTGACTGCTGTTTATCTGAAATAAGGCATGATGAGAAGCAGACACGCACAAGGGAACGGTGGGCGGGGAGAAGCAGCTCATTTGCATTTAAAGCTACAGGCTACAAAAACAGCTACATTGTACTCAGACACCAAATAGGCAGATTCTGGAGGCTGTACTAAATTATCTGATGGGTATTTTGAGCTGAAACTTTACAGACACATTCTGGAGACACCAAAGGCTTATCTTACATCTTGTAAAAGGGGTAAAGTAGGTGCCTTTGAGCTATAAAATACACATCTTTAATACAAATCTTTATTAAATGCTATACATTTACCAAAAAACAGACATTAATTATGTCACAGAAGCTTTATGTTTCAAGTAAAAGCTATTCTGAAAATGCAGAATATTAGGCAGCACAACTGATTTCAACGTTGATGATAATAATGTGTTTCCGAATCAAACGGTTTCCGAGGAATCATGTGACACCAAATAATGATGTTGAAAATCATTTGACATTTTTTGTTATGCTGTTTCCAATTACCAGTCTTTATAAAACGTTATTATTGATTTTTAACATTAATGTATCTGCGCTTCAGACGCTGTTTCTGCTCCTGTGTTTCTGGACTCATCCTGGGCCTAATGCACCCTATAGGTGTCCTGCATTATTGCCTGAAGATAATTAGCTAAAATTCTCCCAGACCCCACAGAGTAGATCAGAGAGAAGTATTGATTCTCGATGAAAGCTCGGGAGCTCGGCGATACTGCCTTTGTTTTCGCACAGTCATTACTGTTTATTTTATTCCCTGTAAAAGGAATCAAAAGGCCTATTAAAGCCTCTTTCGGTCATGCCAATTAATCGAGCGAGAGAGACTTAATCCAAAAGATTTGAGGGTAAAATCCGAGCGCTGGACTCTGAAGATATGCCTCTTTACTGGAGTTTTATTGTTACCGATTTAATTGGTTTTTGGATATAAAAAAAACTCTGCTGTATGAAAATGTATTTGCGAATAATCATTGATGGGAATAATCGGCGCAAACGCTCATTATTTATTATGTAAGCTTACACAGACATGATTAATCTCCCAATTTAATAAGTCTATATATTATTAATAGATAATAAATCCGGATGACTGAAAATGACATCGTTATAGTTTGTATTTATGAGGCATGAAAGCAGTCAATTTATTCAAGAGTTATGTCTCTCTCCCAACAGGATCCCTGGTTTACTTTATGTAATGAAAACTTCATTTTTACTCAAGATTTATGTGTTTTGTCTCGGTTAATGAAGTGTTGTATTTGAGGTGGATGATATATTTATGGTGATAAATGTGTCTGAGTGGTTATTAGATGAATATGAAATCGAATGGTAATTTCTGCTGTCGTCTTGTGTTTACATACTAAAGACGGGGTCGAAAGTTTAGTGTGTGGATTGTCCAGCAGGGGGCGCGCTTGGATCATTTACACATTTTGGGAGAAAATCGCCTTTTTATGTGCTTAGGCCTATAAACTGTCATGACTGCTGGAATATTGTTCTGACTATCATATTTCTGTTATAAATTGGGTTTTATGTGTGTTTCAGATCTACAGAGGTTTCTTCAAGAAGCTTATGCTACCAGAGTTTTGTTAAACCACTCAGCTCTGTACCAGACAGGTGAACTAGCATTAGCACAGTGAAAGTGGTTAATTTTATTTCACAGTGTGCTATATATATATCCCGTGTACTTACTCTTAATAGCATTTTTGTGTGGAATTTGCATGTTCTTTTCTTGTTGGCGTGGGTTTCCTCCAGGTGCACCAGTGTCCCCCATAGTCCGAAGACATGCGCTATAGGTGAACTGAATAAACTATATTGGCTGACGTGTATGTGTGTGAATGCGTTTGTATGGGTGTTTCCCAGTACTGGGTTGTGGCTGGAAGGGCATCCGCTGCATAAAACATATGCTGGATAAGTTGGCGGTTCATTCTGCTGTGGCGACCCCTGATGAATAAAGAGACTAAGCTAAAGGAAAATTAAATTAAATATTAATAACTACCATTTATTTGGTATATAAACATTGGTAAGTGATAAGAAAACGCCATACAGTATGTTCAGATGTGCATTATTTTTAGGCAGCTCTTTAATTTACTGGTGAAATGACAATATTTAACTTTGATAACTATATATATAACCACTTTACATGATTATTTGTTCAGTAGACATAATAACTGAGAACATTATTCTTGTAGTTTATTTGTATATGATCAGTTATCATATTTTTTGAGCAGCATGTGAGAATGTGATAACCTCTGGTTGCTGTGATGTGTTTATCATGTGATGAATTGTGATACAGCCTTATGTCAGTCAAAGTTCACCCTGATTGTGAGCAGAACACAGCTGGAGAGAAGACTGAAACTCAGGGAGTCAGGAGGTGTGTTTGCTCTTCCCAGAATTCACGTTATAAATATCTAGAAACTGGAAGCACATTTTGACCGGTCAAAAACATTGGGTTTTTGGTTTTTGTTAAAAAGCAGAAAAACATACAGGAAAGTTTAAAAAAATTGATTTATTTTACACTATTTTTGTTTGTTTGTTTGTTTGTTTGAAATATGTTTTTGTTGTTTTAACCACGGTTTTACTATAGATGCAAAACAATATTAGTGGTTAGTGTAGCAAAATCACGGTTAATTTGTGGTTACCATTGTTTAACATTTTTTGCAGTAAATCAATGGTTAATTTTAATATTAATTTCATATTATTATTATAAAGGTCTGTGCGTTCACACTAAAGATTACAACTATGAAAACAGTTTTAATAATCTTACTAATTCTGTGAGTATAGGGAACAATGTTCAGAATGTGTTTTGTTTTGGATTGTTTTGCTTGCAAAAAGCTGGATTTGTGAGTTTGTGAAAACAATTAATTATATTAAAACATAATATACCTCACAGCAAGAAGGCTCTTCTCCCTCAATAGCTCAGTTTGGTTGGACAGCCAGCTCTAGGAAGGGTTCTAGTCATCCCAAACGTCTTCCATTTAAGGACTATGGAGGCCAGTCTCTTTTTTTTTTTTTTACAAACAGTGTTTTCAAGTGCCTCTCGAGTAAGGGCATCATTATTACAGTATAATTATCTACTACTATTTACTATTTATCTATTGGTCTCTTTTGTTTCACTGTTAGGCAAAGCTCTGCATTTTCTTATCTCATCCACAAGACTGACACCATGCTGGATGGGATAAAGTTCTTTTTGAGGAAAAAGCAAAAGGATTAGCTCAATGTTTATCCGATTCTCTGGACTGCTGCTCCAAGTGAGTTTGAGTTGTTTATTGGTGTGTAACCAAGTCAAGTTACCTTTAATAATATAGCACTTTATATCATGTTTAAAACAGATTAACAATAATAACAGTTAAACTTTAACTTTATGTAGTTCTCCACTTTTCCAACTATTAAACCATAAAAATGTAATGTAACAGGGTGTCGCGGTGTCTTAAAAAGTATTAAAAGTTGATAAATCACTGTAGAGAAATTTAAGGCCCTTAAAAAGTATTAAAAGGTCTTAGATGCTATTTTGCAAGCATTTATATCATTTTTGAATATGCAATGTATAGTTGTACGCTAAAGTTTGCCTTAATTAAATCTGTGAATATCAGGATGCTGTGTAGTTTAAAAATCAATGAAATTGATGAAATCCTGCTAGATTTGACATCATGCTGCTTTGTTTACCGCAGCAACCAAGGCAACACCACTAGTTCTGCAGCTCTATAGGCGCCAACCTGCTAGATTTAATAGATAATTAGCTAGATTTAATAGATTTTTATTCAGTATATAAATCATGTTTTAGTTTTGGATTAGTTTCTTACATTAATATTCAACAAATATACTGTAAGTTAAAATCTCTCTAGTGTTTCTGGTTGAAAAGCGGCTGTCTTAAAATGTATGGAAAGAGTCTTAAAAAAGGTCTTATATTGAATGTCACTCTCTGATTCCTGTATATACTTTAAGTACACACAGTTAAATAATAAAGCCACACATGTTACCTGTAAACGTTTTTTTTTTAAATTAAATGACATGTTTGCTGAAATAATTCGGTGTATTTCTGCTTGGTCGCCATAAAAACAGATCTCATTTACATTTAGTTGAAACAGTTGCTCTAAAACAGGCAAATCTAAATCATAAAGCTGTGCAAATTAAACATTTTAAAAAGTAATACAAGTGATGAATAAAGTTGGACAAAAAATTGTTGTGTCACAACTCTGGGCCAGTGGTAGTTATAAATCTGTGCTTGAGTGTGCCTGGGTGTGCGCATGTGTATATTCAGTGAACATTTAATGACCTGCGTCATTTCCAGTCCTCTAGACAACACAGACGCAAAACCACTTAATGTCCTCTGTGTGTGCGTGTGCGCATTCAACATAGCTGTTTACCATAACATTACAGTATTTGCATGTGTGTACTTGTTTATTGGGACAAATGTGTATGGGTCATTATCACTATAAAGTGCCTTAGAGATGTCAGAATTTTCGAAAAAAAAAAAGTTTGAGATTTTTTATTTAACCACACACAGTTGAAGTCAGAATTATTTAACCCCCTTTTTTTCTTTTTTAAATATTTCCTAAATGATGTTTAACAGAGCAAGGAAATTTTCACAGTATGCCTGATAATATTTTCTTCTGGAGAAAGTCTTATTTGTTTTATTTCGGCTAGAATAAAAGCAGTTTTAAATTTTTTAAGCCCAATTTTAAGCTCAATATTATTAGCCCCTTTAAGCTATTTTTTTTCGATAGTTTACAGAACAAACCATCGTTATACAATAACTTGCCTAATTACCCTAACCTGCCTAGTTAACCTAATTAACCTAGTTAAGCCTTTAAATGTCACTTTAAGCTGTATAGAAGTGTCTTAATAAATATCTAGTCAAATATTACTTACTGTCATCATGGCAAAGATAAAATAAATCAGTTATGAGAAATTAGTTATTAAAACTATTATGATTAGAAATGTGTTGAAAAAATCTTCTCTCCGTTAAACAGAAATGGGGGGGGGGGGGGGGGTTGTAGTTGTTGTATTAATTAGACCTTAGGCTGTAAGAAATTAATTTTGGTCAAGCTCCTGCACTTTTTATAAATAATCTGCAAGCAGACCGTAAACAAACCTCAAATTGTTTCAATCCTGTCATGGACAAATGCAAAGTTGTATAAGTATATTTTCATTGCAGTGTGATTATAAAAGGAATATTTTCAGGAAGGTAATGTGTCCCTGAACTACACTGTTCCTATTTACTGTGACCTTTTATGTGAAGCTGCTTTGACACAATCTACATTGTATAAGCGCTATACAAATAAAGGTGAATTGAATTGAATTGAATACCAACACAAGTTTTTAGATTATAGAAAAAAGTCTATTTATTTTAATAAAATAATGGACAAAACACTTATTTCCCAATAAAATATGCAATCGTTGCCCATTCTTTCTTTTTATAATAAGATAAGATCTAAAATATTTTGTCAAACTTTCAAACATCATTAAATGTGCCTTATTTGTTAATTAAGAAATCACACAACACATCGTTTATAAATAATTTGTTTTTTTTTCATAAAAGTTGAACTTGATGGTGGAAAACAAGATGAAAGGGTGGACATTGTCATGTATTTTTAATTCAAACACTCAATGAGCTCCATTATATGGACTTTAAAAGGATATCCTTTATATAGATTGAGACAGATATTGCCAAAAGGTTTGTATTGTCCACTCATGTATTGCATCTTCTAGTGTAGTATGTGTGTACAATTGTTACATAAAAACATTAACAAATTAACAACAAAATATTAAATAAATAAATAAAGTGTGAATAACAAAGCATATGTCCACCCTGTACAGAAGGATTTGTGACAGGGTGGACAATGATAGGGAGGACATTTTTGGCTAAAGATAGATAGCATTTATTCAACACATGTTGTACCTGCAACTGTCAAAGTGTTTCCCTATTTAAGCTCTGTGTACACAGTTTAAAAGCTATTTCTAAATTTCTTTTAAATAATATTTGATGACAGGGTGGACGTGTTAAGCTTGACAACATTCAGTTTCAAACACAATATGAGGAAAATTAGGAAACATAAGTGTAGATACGGGCAACGCAGTGGCGCAGTAGGTAGTGCTGTCGCCTCACAGCAAGAAGGTCGCTGGTTCAAGCCTCGGCTGGGTCCAACTGATTTCTGTGTGGAGTTTGCATGTTCTCTCTGCTTTCGCGTGGGTTTCCTTCGGGTGCTCCGGTTTCCCTCACAGTCCAAAGACATGTGGTACAGGTGAATTGGGTAGGCTAAATTGTCCATAGTGTATGAGTGTGTGTGGATGTTTCCCAGAGATGGGTTGTGGCTGGAAGGGCATCCGCTGCGTAAAACAAATGCTGGATAAGTTGGCAGTTCATTCCGCTGTGGCGACCCCAGATTAATAAAGGGACTAAGCTGACAAGAAAATGAATGAATGAAGTGTAGATACCTACTGTGTGCAGATTAGATGTTTTAACCTCCTCTAAAGAAAGGCAAAATGGGTATGGGGATGCCAATGAGTTCATCAGAGGGTTTCTTGAGGCATTTACCACATCATAACTGGGACATGTGCAAAATGATTAATAATATTATCAAAACAAAATAAAAATGATCAAAATTACTTATTTTATCAAATAACTTGTTAAATAGAATAAGAATATTTAAAAATATATTTTAATTTGATCTAATTTACCTACTTTTTAGACTCACTGAAGTTGGCTGAGCAGTGTGTGGGACGTGGCAAAATCACATCCATTCAATGAAAGAATATGGCAAAAATTGTCAAAAGCATATTTCAAAACACTTCTAATTTTATCTGCATGTGTGTAAAGGTTTAACCAATGATATTAAAACATCAGAATTTCAGTATTTCACATTATGTTCATATAGGACTAATTCAATCATGTGGGACATCAAAGTCACTTTATAGTAATAATGACCCATATAATGACATGGGTATGAGGATGGTATGTCAAATTTTAAAGACCACTAGACAAGATTTTTTTTTAGGTTTTTTTTATCTTTAATGGGAGACAGAAGGGAATGTGTGGGGAGCAGTGAGAGGGGAAGGATCAGCAAAAAACTTCAGGCTGAGAATCAAACCCATGTCTCCTTGAGCACCTCAGTGTTACGTGTTGACAGACTTAACCAATAGTAGAGATTATAATGTTCAAATGTATTCCTCACTTTCCTTCAGCTTACTCCCTGGTTTATAAGGGGTTACCACAGCGGAATGAACCGCCAATTATTCTGGCATGTTTTATGCTTGGGATGCTCTTCCACCTGCTACCCAGCACTGAGAGCACATTAAAAAGTAATCTCTGGAAGAAATTTAAGTTATCTATCGTATATTTAACTCAGTGGTGCAGTGGGTAGCGCTGTCACCTCACAAGAAGGTCGCTGGTTCAAGTCTCGGCTGGGTCAGTTGGCGTTTCTATGTGGAGTAAGCTAAATTGTCTGTAGTGTATGTGTGTGAATGAGAGTGTATGGGTGTTTCCCAGTGATGGGGGCATCCGCTGTGTAAAACCAATGCTGGATAAGTTGGCGGTTTATTCCGCTGTAACAACCCCTGATTAATAAAGGGACTAAGGCGAAAAGTAAATGAATGAATGAACTGAAAAATCTTATCTAATGTTTTTGTTGTAACTTTTAAATGTTTTTTTGGGAGGGGGTTTAAGGTTGGGGTATGAGTAGGGGAATAAAAAATATAGTCTTCACAATACAAACATCATTGCTTCTATGGGAAGTCCCCATAAAGATAGCTGTGTTTGTGGTGTGTGTGTGTGTGTGTGTGTGTTGAAGGCTGTCAGCATTGTAATTTTGCTCCAATCAGACCCCCAAGTCAGGACAGTGGTGTGTTTAGCTGAGTAGATTTACTTCATCTTTCATACTTCATCAGGCTTCATCGACACAATGTCCTGCAAGATCTGCTGTCCTGAGTTATGTGTGGTAGTAGAGGTGCAGGACAACCCACTCAAGATATGTGCACTTTTAAATAGGATATGCCTCAGATATCATTCATTCGGCTTAGGGCCAATCCCAATTCTACGCCTTAGTTCTTCCCCTTTCCGTTCACGTGAAGGGGTAGGGGTGTCCCAGTTCTCTTTAGCTTAAAGGCGTAGGGCTAAGGGAAAGGGCTAAATACCCCTTCAAACTGAGATTTTTCAGGACCACACTCGAAACGAAGGGCTAAGAAAATTTCCCAGAATACAACATCTACAACGGCATCATGGCTGCACATGAAATTCAGGAGATGCACAAATTATAATTTTTTGTCATTATTATGAATTTCTACAACAAACAAGCACATTCTAAAATAAAAATCGCTAAATTTCCCTATCTGTAACCCATAATAATAGCAATAATAATAACATTCGGACACTCGAATACCTTGTCAGAATAGTCTAGTGGCTGGGCATGAGCTTTTTACAGTGTCTGCAATAATGTTAATGTTGTTTTCGTGTGCTTACATAAATGAATATGGCCACGGTTTAAATGCACAGGTACAATCATACTGCCGCATTAGATCATTTTGATAACATGATATTGTTGCCTTCAGTGATTTCCTGAAGATAAATACCAAAAAATAACAAAACTGGAATAACTACAGCAGTTGTCATCGTCAATCTCAAATAAAGCAAGAGATCACAACATATGATGACGTGTGCAGGTGTTGTAGTGGTGTCCCATTTCTTATGAGTAAATTTTGAAGCCCTTACCCTTTACACTCAAGAGCCATGGGGAAGACGAAGGGGTAGGGGTACAAAAATAGAATTGGGATTGGGCCTTAGTCCCTTTATTAATCATGGGTTGCCACAGTGGAATGAACTGCCAATTTAACCAGCATGCCCTTCCAGCTGCAATACAGTACACCCATACACACTCATTCATTCAGTGGTTGAGCTCAACCACATCAAATGTAAAGCAAATATGAAGCGTCTTTATGTGGGCGGGGCATGTCACATACTAGAGAGCATTTGATTGGTCAAGATTTTATGAGAAAAACTCGTTGATCCATTTGCACGGAATTGACAAACTGCAAGCTTTAAATGTTTACATCAGTTTTATATGTTGTAAATGCTATTTTTGTCACCGTTTTGGAGCACAGCTAATAGATATCCTTAACTAACAGACGGAAACTAACATCTACTTTTTTTTATTTAATTTCACAGGACCTTTCATTTTGAAATGTTTTATCCTCATCTGCTGACATGATACGATGAATTGCAAACATATTCACATAATGATCAGACACTTATCAACCCTCAATTTTCTTTTGTTTATATTGGTATTGAGAGTAAAGTGTGTAGGACGTATTTACACATTCATCTTTCCTCAGCAGCATGGGCGCTATCGGATAACTTGCTATCGAAATAACCGTTTTACTTCTACAAAAAGACAAACGTATAACAGGAAGTTGACCCTTCGCTAAGCCCCGCTGTCTTTAGTTACGGTTGTTACGCCTGTCAAGCTTTCGTGCCTGGCACTTCTATTACAGTATGTATGCGCCAGTGTCAGACATTGCCAGGGATATAATTAGTCATTTTTGGCGAACAGGTGAGCTATCTGAGAAAGCCAGAAAAAAAGGACTGCAGTATGCATTGCAGGGCTATATTCATGACATAATACGCAACTGATCAGGAAATAATTTAATCAAAATTGAAGCTAGGTTTGCTTAGCCACCTCATACGCTAACCATTCAACAGCTTAGTTCATGCACAGCGGGATAGGTGAAATTTAAAAATAATCTAATAATAACTAATTAAACCGTGATTTCTCTTTTTTTTTTTTTGCCAAATCCTGATAGATTAATTGTTGTTCAGTGAAATATAGCGTTACTCACCGAAGAGGAAACAAGCATGGAGAATGCTTATACATAATTAATTCATAGAAAGAACAGCCAGAAAGGGGAAACTGATGGATTTGTGCCAAATTTTTGCATCATTGACCCATAACAATGTACAGTACATATAACTGTCAGTATGTTTGTCTGCTTTTTATACCGTTTCAATTCTAATTTGCAGTTAAGTTGGAAAAAATAAATAAATTTAAATGCAAATCAAAGTATAAATAGCAGAAGTGAACAAATAGATTTTCCCTACCAGCAAATATTAATCCGACACCAAATAAACCGAGCAGACAATAACCCGCTATAATGTCGTCACCAATGATTAAATCTCTAAAAGACAGACAAAAACATCAGTGAATTGTAGCTCTGACATGCACATGAGGATTATAAATTACTGAAAAACAGTGGCGGGTGAAGTATATTGATTGCAAGTGCTCAGATTATGATCCCATCTCGGTTTTGTTCTGTTGATATGAAATTTCAAATATTTGTAGCTTGAAACATATGATTGCTATTAGTATAACTACTATTGCGAGGGGTTAAACGGAGCAGTGCTCATAATATCGAGCAGAAAAAAAAGCTGGGAAACATAACCTGCTTTGTATTTTTGTAGGAAACAGTTTAGGTCTTTTTAGGGTAAGAGGTGTATGAGTTATTGCCGTCTATCACTGAATGCGTCAGGAATATTGAAAACAAAACCAAGTTAACTCTGCTCTTTTAGCACCCCTCGCACAGCTTGATTCACGCTGGCATTTCTCCCCTTGGGTTTTAGGTTTTGGAAAGGGAAAAAAATTCCACCACCCCATCCAAACTTTTAGGAGACCGATTTGCACAATCCATATGCACAACGCTTTGGCTTGTTTCCCCCGCTTGAAAGCTTGACAGACCTCTTGCACATAGCTACGGTTGCTAAGCCATGATTGGTGTGATTGGTGTGTGGCGTTTTTTTAGCGAAGGGTCAATTAAATCACATTCGATCTCTTGTAAAACAAAACAAATAATCTGCAGTTTACTTAATGGCCACGGGTGTCGCTATTAACAAGTTTCTTATTTATTTATTGGCCAGTTTTATTTCATCTCCACTTAAAAAGTGCTTATAATTATTACAGTTTTGGATTTCAGCTGTCTCTGCTTCCCTAGCTATTCATCTCCTTTAATTGTAGCTGCCAAAATGTTGGTGACCCCCTCAGATCCAGTCCAGACAGGACGCAGCTAACAACCAGCCATTAGCAGCGTATAATGACAGATTATCCAGTGGGTAATAAGCTATTGTCAGGAACTGGGAGGTTAGAGCTTTGGTGGCTGGTAATTATGGGAAGTGCTCTTTTATCTTTCTGTGTGTGTGTGTGTGTGTGTGTGTGTGTGTGTGTTTCTCTTTCTCATTTGCAGGTAGTGAGACAGAATATCAAGGGACATAAATCAGGAGTCAACTCACTGACCCTCAGGAGCGACACACATAACCTGTAATCCAGTCTCTCTTTTGGCTTTTTTCTGTGAGGTGAGATCAAAGATACAGTAGTGGCCAAAGGTAACGGTAAGCCTATTAGAAAATGTGTATATTTACTCTTTATTTCATAGTTATGCTTTTGTGTTTGGTTTGTAATAATGGAAGGAAACATGTTCGGAAAATATCTACGAATCAAGTTTTATATTGTAGTCAACTGATACAAACTCATTTGTAGTTTATACTTAATTCCCTGTGAGCTTTTTGTGTTTTTACTGCATAGTAAAATAAACCATATTATGTCATGAATTACATTTTTAATTGAATTAATTTAATAATTAATGGATTTGTAATTGTCCCATCCACTTTTAGTCACTACTGTATTGGTCAAAATATTATATTATATTATATTATATTATATTATATTATATTATATTATATTATATTATATTATATTATATTATATTATATTATATACAACAGTTTTGTCTGGTTCTTGAATCTGGTTGGCTGTTAGCCGTGCGATATTCTGCAATTAACAGCACTCATACAGCCTCTTCACCCTTCAGCCTTGTGTATTACTTCTCCCACAAACAGTGACAAGCAGAGGACTCTCTACAGTTTGACAAATATTGCAGCTGTTGGGCAACATAATGTACTTTTAAGGCTTTTTTAGCTGAGAATGTAGTTGTTTATATTACAACTATGTAGTTTATTTATAAGGATAGTGCCTATTTTAAAATATTTATAATTTCTAAGTATCGGATTCAGTGCATCGGCCGCCATCAGCCTGTCTGAGCAGACCAAAGAAAGTGACGGTTGATGTTCTGCCACAAGGTGGCGACAGAGACCGCGTGTAAATCAGGTAAGTGACATTCTAAGTCGATCTCTCTCTCTCATTTGTATTTTGTAGTGTTGTATTTATAACACAGAAATAGTGTTTGGCTTTGGTTACTTATTTTGAAATCCCGATTGCAACAGAGAAATACTGGGAAATCTCTGTAGACTGAGTGCATTTCATGCTGTTCAGCCTTATAATCTTAAAATGTGAGCAAAAATTTCCAGCATATTGCCCAGTGCCGATATACAGCCATATCGCACTGTTACTCGTGTGATTTTGTCATATATATATATATATTTAGTGACATTAAAAATAATAAAAACATAATAGTAAAAAATATTCATTTTCTTTTAGTTTAATATATGTATTTGCACATACTTAAAAAGGTTTTAGAATTAAGAAATGTATATTAAATTTATATAAAATGTATATATTAAAATATGAGATAAGGAAGATTTATTTTACTTTTAGCATTATATTATTTTATGATTAATTAGACCAAATTAATTTTCACTTACTAATTTATGATTCGTTTATTTATTTAGTTCATTAAAAAATTAGATACGAAGCCTTCACATAACATTCATAACCAAACTTTGCATTTTCATTCATTTCTATGCATATCTTCCACGCAAAAATATTCCGCATCACATCTCACAATATTTCATCGTTGTTTTCAGTTTTCATGTTCATGTTTCTTTTTGTTCTGAAGCACATTTGGCATTGTAAACTCATTCTAATTAAAAATGTTTTTACTGCCACTAAGCAAAACCTCGTCAGTGAATCTATGGCAGACGTCCATGTGTTTCTGCTATCAGTTCATCAAAAACACACTTGGCCTTTACAGCCAAACATTGAGAAAGCTAGAAATATTTAAGAAAATGTAAAGGGGAAGTTGTCAGTTATTCTGGTGTGAAAGACAGTATTTTACAAATAAACCATAAATCTACATGCCTATATTCAATTATACATTATTTTGTGGATTGTGCAGGATTCTGTTATTGCAGGTTTACATTTTTAAGCAAGAAATATTTCACATAAAAATACTTAATTCAAAATATTGTGAATCATTATTTATCATTTAAACTTTTAGAATGCCTCTTAACAATATTCAGCACTATATTCACTGTTGTTCATCACAGCACCAAATGCAAATGAATTAATAGGCTGTTGTTCTTTCAAACATAATTAATGTCAGTTAATCTTCTCTACAACTTGCTTGAGATATTGATGAAACAAATTCTGATTACTTATAGGCCTATTGTTTGCCAGCATTTTCAGTAAGGCTCAGTTTGTTATTTAATTAAAATAATCTGACAATGAAAACTACTTGTAAAGCATTTATTCATCTTATTACATCTTTTATTGGATTTAATTACGTCATTAAAATAAAATGTTATAACTTATTTAATGGAGCTAATAACTACTGGTTATTTTGTTTTAATTTTAATCTAACATTAACACATCCTGAAAGAAACACAAGTATTTCTGACTGTTATTTCTCACTGTTTTTGTTTGTTTTGTTTTCTTTTGTATCTATTATAAAAAGGGGTTTTCTTTATTATTATACCTTTTAAAGTTTTTATTTAGCTGTTTTTGGTGTAAATCATGATATAAACTTTTTTTTTTTATATAATTTTGATACAGTCCTTTTCCCACTCGTAATCTTGCGTTTGTTATATCATGTAGATTTGCCGTTAAAAAATCAGCAGAACTTGAAGGATTTGCAGGATTTGCTATCCAGCATGATAAGCTGATCTGTTTTACTTGTATTAGTAAAAAGTCTAGAAGTCAAAGGTCATCTGGTTGGGCCACGAGTGACGTCTGTTTCCAGACATTTCTAGAATACCTCAGCGTCTGCATCCAGGACAAATCTGCACCTCTTTTACAGCTTTTTTCGACACACAGGCTACTGCATAGACCAGTTGATTGATTACTTTAAGAGTTATTTTATCACTTGATAATTCAGAAAATACTGCAACAATCAGAAAAATAAGTATATTTTCACATTTTTTGTTTAATAAAATGTTGTGTATAACCAGGGAAATTGTGTAGGAATAAATCCCTCTATAAAAACCTTAGGAATATGAATAAAGCTGTAAAAAATAATCTATTACAATTGACTGACACCAATTGGCATTATACTGAAGATAATGTACTATAAAAGAGATGTAATAATCGAGAGACAGACAGAAAACTGCCTGTTTGATGTATTATTTATTCTGTGTGTTTTGAAATGAACCCGGTTAAGCAAGATTAGAGAGTGTGAGTGTGTGTGTGGTTTTGTGTTTTTTTCGTGAATGTGCCAAGAAATAAAGCCTGATCTTGTGCTTCACCACATTTTCTTTCAAAGTTAAATTCAATATTTACTCTTCAATTACCGGCAGCCCCCTCAGTGGACTCCAGATGGAAAACCTACACAACATTCTCTTCAGTCACATGACATAATGAACTTTAAATCTTGAACTTTGGTTTAATTTCTTTAATAAATTGGTAATATATATATATATATATATATATATATATATATATATATATATATATATATATATATATATATATATATATATATATATATATATATATATATATATACAGTTGAAGTTAGCCCCCTGTTTGTTTATTTATTTTTTTCTAATTTCTGTTTAATGGAAAGATTTTTTTCAACACATTTCTAATCATAATAGTTTTAATAACTCATTTCTATTAACTAATTTATTTTATCTTTGCCATGATGACAGTAAATAATATTTGACTAGATATTTTTCAAGACGCTACACTACAGCTTAAAGTTACATTTAAAGGCTAAACTAGGTTAATTAGTTTAACTAGGCAGGTTAGGGTAATTAGGCAAGTTATTGTATAACGATGGTTTGACTTTTGAAAAAAAAAAAATGCTTAAAGGAGCTAATTATATTGACCTTAAAATAGTTTTTAAAAAATGTAAAACTGCTTTTAATCTAGCCGAAATAAAACAAATAAGACTTTCTCCAGAAGAAAAAATATTATCAGACATACTGTGAGAATTTCCTTGCTCTTTTAAACATAATTTGGGAAATATATAAAAGAAAAAAATAAGAAAAATTCAAAGGATGGCTAATTATTCTGACTTCAACTGTATATGCATAATAATAATCAATCTGATAAGTAGTTGTACATATTATCCCAGTAAGAGTCCAATTCAAAAGATAACCGGTTTTGGGGAATTCATATACGTTATATGAAAGCCCAACAGGCTGCATTCCTACACAGTCATTCAAAGAAAGTGAGTGTTTTACTGTTCACTGTGATCACCCTGACCTTTCTGATATTCTCACTTTGATCATTTAAACGTGACATCACTGTGACTTCATGACCTCTTACTGAAACACAAACCATTATTTATAGAATAAAGAGTCTGAAAACTAGTTTGACTTTCTTGTGTTGAACACAATAGAAGATATTTAGAAGAATGCTGGAAACCTGTAACCACTGACTTCCATAGTGTTGTTTTTCCTACTATAGATGCCAATGCTTTAGTTTTTACATTTTTTTCTATAGTGTTCAACAGAATAAAGAAACTAGTGAAGATTTGGACCAAACGGCGAGGGAATGTTCATTTTTGGGTGAACAATCCTCATTCATTCATTTTCCTTTGGCTTAGTCCCTTATTCATAAGTGACGCCACAGCAGAATGAACCGCCAACTTATCCAGCATATGTTTTACGCAGCGGATGCCCTTCCAACTGCAACCCAGTGTTGGAAAACACCCATGCGCTCTTACATTCACACACATACACTACGGCTAATTTAGCTCATTCAATTAACCCATACTGCATGTCTTTGGACTTGAGGGGGAAACCGGAGGTCCCAGAGGAAACTCACGCAAACACAGGAAGAACTCCACACAGAAATGCCAACTGACCCAGCCGGGACTCGAACCAGCAACCTTCTTGCTGTGAGGTGACAGTGTTAAGCCACCGTGACGCTCATGAACTATCCGTTCAAATGGATTAAGTGACTGTACATTCACACCCTTTTTATTGGACAAATACAGCCATCAGGTGCCAGAATATGACTTCAGCGTGCATCTCGTCATATTATCACAAGTTCAGCAACTGCTATGAATAAAACCACACAGTAACCACAGCGAGTATTGAAATCAAGAGCACAGGAAGCTTAACCTCACTAGTGACTTTTTTGTATTTCTGTGGAAACAAAACAAAATACGTGTTAGTTTCTGACTGAATGTTGGTGGTTTTGTGAGGGTCAGTGATGACCATCTGTGTTTCCATGCCTTTGTCTGAGTGACATACAGTTGAAGTCAAAATTATTAAAGTTTCTGCTTTTTCAAATGTTTCCCAAATGACATTTAACAGAGCAAGGAATTTTTCAGAGTATTTCCTATAATATTTTTTCTTCTGGAGAAAGTCCTATTTGTTTTATTTCAGCTAGAATAAAAGTAGTTTTTATTTTATTTTAAAACCATTTTAAGGTCGATATTATTATCCCCCCCTAAGCAATTATTGTTTTTTTTTTGATAGTCTACAGAACAAACCATCATTATATAATGACTTGGCTAATTACTCTAACTAGCTTAATTAATCTAGTTAAGCATTTAAATGTCACTTTAAGCTGTACAAAAGTATCTTGAAAAATATCTAGTCAAATATTATTTTCTGTCGTCATGGCACAGATAAAATAAATCAGTTGTTAGAAATGAGTTATTAAAACTATTATGATTAGAAATGTGAAAAATCTTCTTTCGTTTAAACAGAAATTGGGGGAAAATATACTGACTTCAACTGTATATGACTGTAATTAAGGCTGTAAAACTGTCTTGTAAATTTAGCAAGATTTTAATTAGCAATTTTTTTATTTAGCTCTTTTACATTTGGAAAAGTTCCCCACAGTGTAGTTTCTGGTTGATTTCAGGATGTTCTTGTGCTGCAACTAGAAAACCTGCTTTATGATCATTACAGGAAAAGATTGTTGTGCAATAATTCTTTTACTTCCTTTATTTTGATTTCCAGCGCTGAGAACTGCAGTCAGAAGTAGACATGAATGTGACATGGTAAATTTGATTTACTTAAGGTGAATAAATAAAGCAATATGCTGAGTATAGTTCACCCAAAGGACAATTCACCCTCCACATGTTCAAAGCCTGTTTAAGTTTTGAGCGCCAAACACAAGAAGAAATTTGGAAAAATGTTGGTAACCAAAGAGTTGAATTAATTTGCTTATTTTCTTCCATGTGTACATCTTGTGTAGATAATGTAAGCAGTGGCTTTAATATTTTCTTTAAAAAGTAAACATTAATCAACACCATTTTTGAAAAACAGATAAAAATAAAGACCAGTTCAGAGTTCTTCGTTCCCTGGATTTGACATTATTTTTTACATAGTTTGATTATTTTATAAACCTTTATTGTATAAAGTTATAATCTACGAATATATATATATATATATATATATATATATATATATATATATATATATATATATATATATATATATATATATATATATATATATATATTTTTTTTTTTTTTTTTTTTTTTTTTTTGTAGATAGGTGGCAATAGGTCATGTACAGTGCTCAGCACATAAGAGTAGGATGCTTTACAATATTAATTTGTGCATATTAGTTTAGTCAGTACTGAAGCCAAATTTGGAGCTTATCTAACAAAATAACTTACAGTAATGGTTCAAAAATTTGTAGCCCAAATGTATAGGTTAGGGAAAAATATTAAATACAAATTTTCAAAAATAGCAAAAATCTATCTATCTATCTATCTATCTATCTATCTATCTATCTATCTATCTATCTATCTATCTATCTATCTATCTATCTATCTATCTATCTATCTATCTATCTATCTATCTATCTATCTATCTATCTATCTGTCTATCCATCTATCCATCCATCCATACACCAGTAGTATTTAATTTTGCTAAATTTAAATACACATGTTTTTTATTTAGCTATTTATTTATTATATTCATTCATTTCATGGCCTATTTTACTTCACATTTATTTTGCATTTATTCTATTATTTTATTTATTTTAAAATGCTATTTTATTCCAAGTCCAGTTGGCATGTCTGCTTTCATTGAAAATCATCAACTTGCAGGCCTACTTTAAGTTGGAAAATCACGGACATGGCAACCTCGACCCGCTTTTCTGTTTTCCACGTGAATAAATTGGTGGCTGGTGAGTTTTACAGCTTGTTTATTTCAACTTTGACCTTTCCTGAAGGCTGTTAATAATGTATTACAAACAGTTTAGTCAAGATAAGCCGCGTATTAGATATACAGGTCAGCATCATGAATACTTGAATATAAACATTGATTTAAACTGCTTCACTGTCGTTCAGGAGGAATCTTATGCTTTTATTGTGGCGCTGTCAGATGTTCAGGAAGTGAAAGAGTGAAACAGCACAGTGCGGTTTTTGAATCATGAAGAAGGTTAAATTGCTAAAGGTTTAGCGGCTACAGGTTAGCAGTTGTGTTGTTTGTTTGTGCTACAGCTTGTTTGTGTCTACTTTGACCATTTTTGCCCTCAAGTCACGGTGGATTAAAGTGTCTTGTATACATGTGTGAATAAAGTGTAAATGCGTTTATCCCCCAGAGACTCTCCTGGCTGCTTGTACACCACTGAAAGCATTAGGCTTGTTTGAGGTAACATCTGGTGCAGGTTGATTATTATTGATTATTTATCTAAAAATGTAAATAATTTTCATTCGTTTATTTAAATGACTGTTTAAAACTGTCTGTTTAAAATTGTTTAAAGACTGTCTTATTTTGACTGCTATCATCATAAATAGTAAAAAAAATAACCAATCGAAAAGGCTTTACGACCAAGCCGAATCCTCTGTTGGGTGTTGCCTGTTGTGTGATTTGTGTTTTGGCCAATGCTAACTTATTTTTTTTTCATAAGTCCAACATTCAGCTGTGCAAGAAAACAATCTGGCATAAGTGACACCATCGCTGTATTGTTTTTAAATAGAGAAAACATTTTACAAGTAACTTTTATACTAAATCTTGGACCTTACTCTTGAAACAAAAAATTACCAATAAAGAGGTGGTCCATAATATGGTTATATAGTTTAGCTCCAACCACCTCCAACTCACACCTGTTTAACAGTCTCTAGTAGTCTTGAACACCTTGATTATCTGTTTTTGATTAGGGTTGAAGCAAAACTGTAGAGCTGCGGCCCTTCAGGAATCCAGTTTGAGACCTATGATATAGCCTTAATGCATTATATTTTATATTTACCAATTTTCGGATATAGCTCCTAAAATGTAAAAATACTAAATAATTCCAGAACTAAGTGCACATGAAGGCAAGATGACAGCATTTATGTGCAAATCAAGCAGCTTCTCTTAAAATAAAAATATGACAGATTACTTTCATTTGGTATTTCATTTGAACCGTTGAACCTCACCACAGCATTTTTATGTTGGTGTCTCCTAAATAAGCAACCAGCATTTAGTTAAATAGCAGGGATACATTTTATGATTGCAGTGTTGCATAACTGTACTGAGAGGACAGTTTAGTTTTTTTCTGAGCAAACAAAAATCATGAGAGTTAAGAAAAAGAGGAAGCACATGTGGTCTTCCAGTGAATGGAGAGCAACATAAAGTCTTGTCTCGGTTGTTCTTCCTGTTTTAGTCATCTGGTTAGAAGTGCAAACGTTGTGAACCATGTTTGACAGCCTCCCCCTTCACTCACACTTACTTACACACACACACTCACACACATACTATATTTACACCAAGAGACAGCCACTTGTGGGCTTTGTATAAGAGCAGTTTAACCAGCACAGCTATAGGGGATTTCAAGAGGCTATATATATGAGTGACTCTAGAATTGCAGGTATATGTTGTGTGTCCTAGATAAACCTCAAATTGAAAACAAAAATATTAATGAAACTGCTTTGTTAGCATAAATTATATAAAGGTATATAAAAACATAAAACATTATGTTTGTGTATGTATTTTTATTGATATTTTATCTCGGAAATATTAACTTGGAGACTTTCACTATTTTTTCGCTATTAGTCTCTCACTGGAGTCATACATACAGCTTCAATTATAATTAAATAATTAAGCCTAATTTTCATCCTTTTTGTGTGTTTACTTTAACATGTTAAATGAACATTTGCAAAAACATCAATTTTATGTATGATTTGTCATTTCAGTTATAAAAAATCCATTTTTGTCTGAACACTATCAGAAATAAAGGTACGGGAACTGTCACTGGGGAAGTACCTTTTCAAAAGATACATATTTGTATTTAAGGAGTCCACAGTGGTACCTCAAATGTACATATAAGTACCCAACTGTACCTAAAAAGTATCTTTGAGGTACCATTATGGACCCTTCCCATAAATTGGTACCTTTTGAAAAGGTATTGCCTCAGTGACATTTCCTGTACCTTTACATCTGAGAGTGTACCTACATTCTGGTCAACTCTATTACACCAGTTATGAAAGTAATATCTTATAACACTACTAGAAATAGCATGTGACTTGCTTAGTTGTGATGAGAAACTCTGAAAGGTGTTAAGACATTTTTCTTTTCTCATTAATTTGTACTGTGTGTTTAGGATACACTAATAAAAGCAGATTAATTATTTTAATTATTTATTATGATTGATATATATATATATAACATTCTGTTTTAGAAGTTAGCTTCTAGTTTGAAGTCAGCATCTTAAGCTACAGCACAAAATGGTGGAATATTTCAACTCTGTTATTGTCAAGTCTGTTAGTGGTTTAAAAGGTTTCACAGTAAGCTAATTTAATAATCGTAAGTAACAGAATCAAATGTTCTCTTTCACATATCAGTATGTAGCATTATTTCACATTAATAATGGATTCTGTGAAATATTTGCTCATCCCCCAGTGAAGGGTAGGATTAGGGTTTGGAGTTTGAAATCTTAAAAAAATTGAACGTCTTTAAAAATCTTACATTTTCATAAAAATTAAATATATAATAATGTTTTCTCATGAAATCTGGCTGGTTTTTACAGACCAACAATACAAGGTAAAAACTAACCGTGGAGTTCAAAAGGACCATATAGATGTGAGATTGTAAAATATAATAAATATTCTAACTTACCACTTCTTGACAATAAAGTCAGCACTCTAGGCTAACTGATTAAAAGGTTTATTTAAAATGTAATGATTTTACGTTTTATTATTATTTCATTGTAAGCTTGTTTTTCTAGTCTAGGCAACCTTGAGTAAACTTTGAAACCAGGTACTACACACCTGTACAGGAAAGACTGGCAGTTAATATGTAGGTGAAAATGCATTGTTGATGTCAGAGGATGAACAAACTGGTTCAGCTGACAGAAAGGCAACAGTAACTCAAATAACTACTCATTACAACTGAAATCTGCAGAAGAGCCTATATCTGATCACCCAACATGTCTAACCTTGAAGCAGATGAGCTACAGCAGCAGAAGAAAACACTCTGTCGTATACAGTTAACTGAAGCTACAGTTTGCATGGACACAACAAAATGTTCAAGCTTGAATCATCTAAAATTGGTTTCTTGAACATGACAGTGCATTAGCTATTTTTTTCATCCACCTGTTTGTATTCAAATTTTGGAATATTGCATAAAAAAGCTTAATGGAAAGGCCAAATGCGCATACATTTTCTATGCTCATGAGCTTAGGGTCAAGACTGAAAGGAAAACATCTCGGTAACATGCGGCCAAAATTAGTTTCCTTCTCACAGGATGGCTGGGTGCTCCCTTATAGATGGGGTTAGGAGCTCTGTCACCCAGGAGGAACTCGGAGTAGAGCTGCTAGTACTCCACATCAAGAGACACCAGCCATACCTGCCAACATTCTCGGGCAAAATCTCCTGTATTTCTGACCCATGTCCTGCCACCCTCCCGTTTGTTATTTCTCCCAGAAAACTCCTGTAATATTCGATCCTCAGCTTTTTGGTACAGTCTGTAGCACCCCTGGGTCACCAACTTTGGTATAATATCCGATCGCAACAGCCACCCAAAACCCAATCCATTGTAAAGTTACTAGCACCACAGTACAGTTACTAACCTGGTTCTCAACTGAGTTATTCAGACAAACATCCCCCAACCCCATCCCCCGGTCTCCAAGAATTTCAGAGACAAATCTTGGCAGGTAAGGTGGCTCAGGCATCTGTTTCGGATGCCTTCTGGACACCTACCTAGTTAGGTGTTCCAGGCATGTTCCACCATAAGGAGACCTCGAGGAAGACCCAGGACATGTTGGAGGAACTATGTCTCTTGGCTGGCCTGGGAACACCTCAGGATCCCCCCCGAAGGAGCTGGAGAAAGTGTGTGGAGAGAGGAAAGTTTGAGGTTCTCATCTGAGACTGCTGCCCCTGCAGCCCGGCTCCGGATAAACAGAAGAAAATTAATGAATTTGCATAAACTAAAACGGAAACACATTTACCTTATACCATTTACCTTTACCAATACCATTTTGGCTGTAACAGATCATGTGAAAAAAACAACATTTTAATTCATCTTTATTTGTATAGCGCTTTTACAGTGTAGATTGTGTCAAAGCAGCTTCACATAGAAAATCATAGTAAATTGAAACAGTGTTAGTCCAGTTTTTAGAGTTGAAGTTCAGTTTAGTTCAGTTCAGTGTGGTTTAATATTCACTGCTGAGAGTCCAAACACTGAAGAGTAATTCATCGATGCGCAGCTCTACAAATCCCGAACCATGCAAGCCAGTGGTGATAGCGGCAAGGAAAAAACTTCACCAATTGGCCAAAGTGAAGGATAAAGAACCTCAAGAGAAACCAGGCTTAGTTGGGCACAACCATTTCTACTATGGCCAAACGTCTTGTGCCGTCAGTCTAGGCGCCGGAGGCTGGAGAACGCTGGACCACAGCGAAGACTCGTCTGTCCCTGGAGTCTCACAGGAATCAGTCTCATGCTCTCAACTCCTCCATGACCACCACAACCAAAAAAATTGGTTTCTATGGGACAAATTTAATGGACAAACCAGCAGACCGACCACATTGAAAAATATCTGAAATGTTGTTTAGCCTTTCCAAAATCCCTCAGCTAAAGTCTGTCATTAAAAATCCTTCACGATTATTACCTACCAGAACTGTCTTCAGTGTCTGTTCTCACAAAAATCCTCTCGAGCCTCCAAAAGCCGCTGCCCATTCATTTCATTTGGTCTTAGTCTTCTGAGGATCAAGTAATTTATTATAAGAAAAAAAAGAGTTACATTGGCTTGTCTCACCACAGCAAAGTCCATTTTTCTTTTCATGACACATTGTGTGGAAGTTATGATTTTTTCGCAAATGTTTTATACGATATTCCAGTTTTGCGCATACATTTAATTCCCATCTTTGGACGGAAATGCTAGTGAGTTCACTAAACTCAAATACTCCCCATAATCACCAGACTTCAATCCAGTAGAGAGGATTCTTTGTGCTGGAACTGGAGATTCACATTATGGATTTGCATCTGCCAAATCTACCGCAACCATGTAATTCATTGATGACAAAACTCCTAAGGAAAAAATCTACCTCCTAAAGTGACCCTTGAGGGAGGGGTGAGCCATGCATGAAACCCCTCCCAAACTCAAAATGTTCTTCAAAGACTCGAGAGGTTAATCGCTGAAGAAGCTGTTGTCTTACTTGACCTTCTGCATCACATGTCTGATCTCATCCTTCGAGCTGAAGAACTCTTCTGCCTGACCACTTCTATTAGCTGACTCTGATCCATAATACATCCCAGCATGCTGTCTCCAGATCTGATCCCTCCTTATCTTTCTGATTTATCTCTCTTAATGTGCCGGAACATAAATTGTTGGCTGTGTTCAAGTGAGAATGATCATAACTTCATATATTATGACTTTTTGTTATATTTTGTTTGTTTTTTATTCGCGTTTTCTTCATCTATGTTAAGCTGCTTTAACACAATCTACATTGTAAAAAGCACTATAGAAATAAAAGTGAATTAAGTTACTTTTTCAGTTGTCAGTCTTTCAAATTTCTTCTGTCAGACAATGGAAATGGAGATTTGGGTTGGGCTCTTTTGACCTGAGGCTATATGCAACACCCTAGCAACCCCCAGAATACTCTAGCAACTGTATACCAAAGAGATAAACTCAACCACTTTCAGAGAATTGTGGGGGTGGTGCGTTTTCCAAGCTCAAGGAATACTGAACAAATCCAATGTGTTGTTTGGATCATTTTCAGTTTCCAGGTTTAAAGTCAGATGGTGGGCAGCCCCTGAAACTGACCCTGCTGGGGAATTTATGGGTATTTCCGAGTGTCCACCAGCTGCTGGTCGCCTGTGACTGTAAGATGAGAAATACTGTAGGATTTATCTCAATCACCCAAGGTGATGATTGGGACATTTTAAGAGCTCGAATAACTTTCTAATTTAAGCTTGAGTTTTTGTATATAGCAAGTACGGTAGGCCTATAAGTATTACTGATGACGACTGGTGTTTTGGTTTATGCATCAGCATAAAAGCCTAGCCTGTGTTTTGTCTTGCTTTTACCTTATCTATTTTAGATCACACAAAACCTACAATCTGCTGTCGCAAAAGTAACTATGCAATATCAAACTGCATTAGTTTCTCACCTCAGCAAAACTCAGGAAACCTGATATGTTTTGACAGGATGAGGCATGATGAACCACAATGTGGTATTACAAAGAAGTGCATGAAGGCAGATTTCAACTTCAGAAGGATGTGTGGTATATTTGCGATCGCAATATTTCATCCCAGTACCATTTAAGCAACGAGTTATAAACGCTTTTCATTTTTTGTAAAGGCTTCAACTTTTTCATTATTAAAAAAAAAAAAAAAAGGAATATTTGAATCCTTTTTTTAGGTTAAGCCTGTGGAGTAAGTAATACTTTTTTCCTGGATTTTCTATTTTTGATTACTACAGGCCAAATTAAAATTATGAACAAATTAAAATTATGCAGTTAGGTTTTGTTTAATTTAAAAACAATGTCAGTTTGTAAAACTATAATTTATAGTATAGAAATCTTTGAAATATATGATTTTTAGTATCACCAGGACTAATGCTGGTAAAGAAATCTGTCAATGAAAATATAGAAATATTCAGAGTTGGGTGTAAGGTGTTCCACAGTAACATGTTACTGTATTCTAATTACATTTTTGAAGAACGCAGTAATGTAACAAATTACATTTTAGTGTAATTTGATTGCGGTTACTAAAAAATGCTTCATTTAAATAACGTTTTCTGCTGTAATGCCAGTTAATAAGCATGTGCTTTTAAATTGCTGGAGAACCCGAGCTGAAATGGTTGCTGGCGATAGCGGCTGCTTCTTCAAGTGGAAATACAGACATTACTTTGATTTCATTTTTCAAAAACAAAAATATTGCTGTGAAATGCAGGCTAAAGAGCTTTTGACTGCTTTTAATTCAACCAGCAACTTGTTCAGCACTAGAACAGAAAGCATTCTACGACAATACTCGACACCAAGGAGAATACTGGCACCCAGAAACATGTCGTCCCACCTAAACAGGCTAAATTGATTTTTTTTGTGTGCAGAATCAGAAATGAAGGTATCTTCTGAATGTAAAGAGAAGCGTAGCTGCGTATGGGGCCGTTCACATATTGCGTCTTTTGTGCGCATACTGGCAGTGCATATTGCGTGCGCTATCATTTCCCAGGCGCACAAATTTGAAAACTGCAAGTCATGTGACGAGAACTGACCGATCAGCTTCATGCTTTGGAATATACATATTTCGGTAGACTAATTACCTCAGACAAACACAGAACACCCAAACACTGCAGTGCTTTTTCATACTATAGATGTCAATGGTTAGAGATATCCAGTTTTCTTTTAAATGTCTTCTTCTGTGTAAAATAATGACAAACAAGTTTGCAACAAGTGAATGCTGAGAGAATTTTTGGGCAAGATATCTTTTTAAGTGTTTTGAATATGTCAAGCTGCTGTGATCAACCAGCCTGATCTCACGAGAAAACGTAAGTATTTTACGTTTAGTCAGTTTAGTGGCTAATTCGTACGAATTCGTACAAGTTCATTCGTACAAAATTTTACGATTTTAAAAAGGAGGCGTGGCACCTAACCCCACCCCTAAACCCAACCGTCTTTGGGGGATGAGCAAATCGTACGAATTAGATCGTACGAATTCATATGAATTAGCCACTAAATCAAAAGTTACGAATTGCCGTGAGATTGTGTTGGATCAACCCATTGTAATGTTTCTGAGTGAATATTAAATTACTGGCAGAGCTGCAGTTTATTTTGTATTTTCATAGGTATATTTTATATGTTTTAAAAGTAACTTCTAAGTAAAGTAATTAGTAATCTGATTACTTTTTTACATTAAGTAATTAGTAATGTAATCAATTACAATTTTACAGTAGCAATCAGTAATTTGTAATCTATTACTTTTTCAAATTAACTTACCCAACACTGGAAATACTTTTATAATGTTTTTTTTTTTTTGCATACATTTGTGCACTTTTAAATATTGCATACATTTATGGACTATTTTCTAATCTATTTGGACCTATTAGTTTAATTGAGGACAATTAAAAAAATTACAGCTCTCAAAATGCTTTTGAAAATGACTGTAGTGGGAAAAACTGCAACAATAGCATTGTTCCTCTTACCTTTTTGCAAATCTGGAATTTAAAACTTGCGATGTAGCTTTAAATGAGTGGCGTGGCTTGGAATGTAGGCCCCTAAGGAATTTTGGAGGTCTGTTCTCTTCCTTCGTCTCCACCCTGCACTAGAAACCAGGCTGATTAAATTAGCTTGGGGATAAAAAGGTGTAAACTATCCTACACCATCCCATAATCACAATACACTACATACCACCCCGGCTGGCCTACTTTTAACTTGAAACTGAAGCTCAGGAAGCAACAGGTCCATTTAGAAACTTTCTGTAAAAAGGTACAGAATCTCCATTGCTAGATTAGAAGAAGCTATAGAGAGCGATCAGATAAAAAGACTGTTTTGATGAAGTCATTGAGTAATCGTTTACTTTTAAAGCCCATCTTATCATCTCTAGTTTTAGAAAAGTACTGAAAGCAGATGGCAAAGTCCCAAGGGCAACTTGACATGGTAATGGAACTAAAAATACAAGAGATTGTGATTCTAGCCATTTGCACAAGTACTATACGTGCACAGCATACAGATAACATTTAAGCATTTAAGAGCATAAAATACTTTGAGTTCCCTCCTGAAGTAATTGGTTCTACATATTGACAGCTTTAAAATGAAGCTGTCAATATTGTTTTCTTCCCAACCATTTGACTTTATGTATTAAAAATATATTGAAATTTAAAGTGATAGTTCAGCCAAAAAAAAAAAAAAAAAAAAAAAAGTCATTTCTACCACTTGTTCCAAACCTTTTGAGTTTCACAAAACAAGATTTACTGAAAAAAAACACACTTAAGTACGGGTAAATGGAGAGGATTATTTCCATCTTTGAGCAAACTGTCTTTAATACAATGAAAATTACCCCCTATTTTGACCTACCATGTACAAAAAAAGTTAAAACATCTTCTGGAAGACAAAACATGTTTGGAACGTTGGGAAACGTTTGGGTTTTGTCTGAACTCTCCCTTAAAGCAAAAGTAAACACCATTTACTCACCCTCTGGTGTTTCCAAACATTTATACATTTTCTTAATTTTGTTGAACACAAAGGAAAATTTGAAGAAAGCGGCAAACTTGCAACCCTTGACTTTTATTGTAGGAAAAACAAATACTGTGGAAGTCAGTGGTAACAGGTTTTTCATCCCTCTTCAAAAATATATATTTTGTGTTCAACTAAATAAAGAAACTCAAAGTTTTGGAACAACTCATGTAAATTGGTTTATTTCGATTCAAAGGGGTATCAGGCATGTTAAAAAGTAAGTCTTTGTGGATAAGCGCTTACTGGAGACGCAAATCATTTCGAATTATTCAGTTTGATTTGGTGAACTAGTTAAACCGGTTCACTTAGCAGATCCGGTTATAAAGAATGATTCGTTCGTGATCAGGATCACTAATATGGAAATAAAACTTAATATTGGACACAAATGTGTTCCATTAATACTTTTAAGTGTCTGCTTGGGTCGTATTTAATGCAGTCACCATGTTGCTGTCATGTCCAGTCAATTGTCGCAGTAGCAACAGCGAGGACTGACTGGAGGAGGATCGTCTTGATCTGGCCAATGGCAGCTGGATTACAGACTCCGATTTGGAATACGGCTCAAATACATGGCGCCAAACTGGTATCGCAAAGTAAAAAGATTTACTTCTAAAAGGCTATTTAAAAAAAGACAGTTTTTCCTATAATTTTAGTTTATGTACACAACACAGTTTCAGTGGAGTTCTAGTTTGTTTTTTTAAATCGTTTTTATTTTTATTTCAGTTAAGGAAAATGTTTTTTCGTTCGTTTTCGTTAACTATAATAACCTTGGTTCAGATTCAGCAGCCCGATCTCACAAGGAAACATAACTATTTTACATTTTGTCAGTTTAGTGGCTAATTCGTACGAATTTCTATAAGTTTTACAAAAAATAAACCCACCCCTAAACCAAATCATTAATGGGGGATAAGCAAATCATACTAAATAGTACAAATGAGATTGTACGAATTCAAACAATTTAGTCACCAAATCAAAAAGTTAAGAATTGCAGTGAGACAGCATTGGATTCAGTAAGAAATCAAACCACGTTCTGCAATGCAAATTTTTTTAATGCATTATGATTAAGGAGAGCATTTACAATAAAATTAAAGTTATACAATAAGCCTCTAGATTACAATACAGAAAACTCTGGAAAGGAGAGATACAAATAAATAGGTCTACTTTTAAAACGATTATCCCCAAATCCCTTCCCCCGACAAAAATACTGGGTTGCGTTTGAACTGTACATAGTTGCAAACAAAGTCTCGTGCACAAACAGACTCACGGTTCATCAACAGAAAGCCTTTGGTCTAAAAATCGCAGGATTATATGCTGCGCCTGCTGCCATATCACTATGAAGCACATGGCAATCACGTACAATAAAGGAGCAAAGGCAAGCGGTATTCGCAATCTTATGCAAACTTTCAGACGCTAATCAGTTGGGGGAAGAGTTCGGTTGCAAACATGTCATCCCACGAGCCCTCGGAACAAAGGGGGGATGAAATGTTGCTGAAAGGGGAAGGAGACCTCTCGTATCCAGAGTCACTATATGCATCCGTCAGATACGAAGCCTTCTCGTAGCCGCCGAAAGAGGTGTCAGACAGGAAGTCGTCAGCCGCGTCTGGATTTTGATTCTCTGCAGGGATGACCACTTCCTCCGGTTCGTCCTTGACAGACACCGTTTTATCCTCCACCTGAACTTCTTCCTCGGTTTCAGAGAAGACGACGGAATCCTCGGCTTTAACTTCGCAAATGCTCTCCTCGCTCACCAGCACCTCTGCGGGTTTGGTGTAGATGTGGTCGAAGTGGATCAGTTCATTAAGGGCTTCCAGCTTAACTGGTGCGGGCCCCAAAGCTGCAGGTGCGGAGGAAGGTACTTGCTCTCCTGCACCCCCGACCAGCACAAGCTCCTGCTGAGGCTCCTGTGCTTCAGGAAGGTCTGTCTTGAGGAAGAGCTCGGGGTCAAGGATGTCCAAAATACCAAGCAAGAGATCAGACTGCAGGCAAAGAGGAAAAAAACATTGAGATTTTGTTCCGGAGGTAATGATAGTTTTTTTAAATACATGTTTAGAGTAAAGATCTGGTCGTAATTAATAAGATTGGCTTGTAGTGTAAATGGTCAAGGGTTCATAGAGAGAATAAACATTATCTGAGAAAAAAATAAAATAATAATAATTCGTGAAATGGAGCGCCCCCTGTTGACTGGCTGCAGTAATTGTCATAAACCACATCCTTTTTGGTGTAAATAAAAGGCCACTTTTGAAATTTACTTCATTTTTCCCCCCAAAAGATGGCATTTCAGGGAGTTCTTATCATGAAGTATATTCAAACGTTTGTTTTATCGAATAGTCTGCCTTCAGTTAGTATTTTGTGCAATGAAAACCAATGTAGCGTCACAATTGTGAGAATGGAATTGTTGTGCATTTGATGCAAATTACTGCTACATAGTCTCTGGCTCCAAATGACATCTGCAGCACAATATGATAGCAGCCATACATGAGACATTTTGGTAATATAGTGGAAATAAAACGAAGATTAGCCATTTTTTTTTCTTTTAACATAATGGTCCACACCAATGTATAGTACTATTGTTTACTGTAGGTATGCTGATGTAGTGTCTTATTTTACATGCTCAAGCAAGATGAATTGTGATTGGCTGGCCATTTTTACATCATCTTTATATTATTTACTCATGCCATTGCTGTTTAAGTTGTGATGGACTTGATATAATTTTTAAAACCTCATTTTTTTCTCATTTTAGTTGTAGTGCATTTGATATGAGTGTTGTTTTTTTCCCTTTCTTTCTTTTAGTTATTGGTTTTAATAGGCCTCTAAAATCCAAAAACCCAAAGCAGGAGATATTTACCTCAGAGTCTGCAGGGCCAGGGCTGTGAGTATCCATGGTGAAGTCTTCAGATTTGGGGACTGCTGGGCCTGCACCTGCTGCGGAGGCACACGTAGCCTGAGTGCTGCGGACTCAGAAGACCCGGTCACCAAATCTAATTCGCTCACTGCGGACTCCATTACCTGAACCTAAACGACAATGAGAGGCTTTAGTGGGAAATTTAATTACAATAATATACTGCTGCTCTGTTAACGATAAGTTTTGCTAAGTGCAACAAAGTCTTTTTACCTGCTCCTTTGTTTCCAAGGTATCCAACCCCAATCTCTGTCTCAGCTCCTCATTCTCACTGAGCAGATCGCTCGTCTTATCTCGCAACAGCCTGTTCTCAACGTGAAGTTTCTGATTCTATGGAAAACACAGCAGAATTATATTTTGATAAATGTAGACATGATTATTATTACTACTACTACTACTACATTTAATAGTTTATTACATCGCTCTTCTGAACTACAAAAAATCTTGTACATCAAATGAAAAAAAATATGCAAAACAATGGTCAAAGCAAGTACCTCTAGCTCCAACTCCAGCACTTGCTGTTCCAACTCCCCCATTTTGGCCTTTTTTCTGTCTCTTGCTGTCTGTGCAGCAACTCTGTTCTTTAATTTCCTAAAAAACAAACATAGTTATTATTGGGGTTTTTTAACATCTATGGCAAGGAAATAAATGTTTTTATCTGGGATATGGTGCAGTGACTATACAATTTCAGTTTATTCATTTTCTACATTCTTATTTAAACCAGTTTTAATATTACGCAATCCATTTTGGCAGGTCAGAAAGAGTGTTGAGGAAATGGCGCATGCGCGGTCACGCTCCTGCCACGCAGGCAGATGTGGGTATATTGATTCAGAAGGGGAGGGACTGACCGGCAAAACCCACTGATCTTGGCAGGGATTCAAACTCTTCCATATGGAAGGGTCAAACTGGTTCATTTAAAGCGTTGGCATTCCTGAAACCTACATATTCGACAGTCTATATATGAAATTAACGTAAAACATTCTCGCACTGATAAAGATATCTCGTTTTGAAACCAAGCACGCTAGAATACTAACACATTTTATCAAATTAAATCCGAGCTCGCCTCACCTTCGAAGTGCTTTTTCCTCTGGGCTCAGATGTGTGAGTCTTTGCCGTTTTCGCAGTGGTGGTCCAGAGGTGGTGGAGTCGGAGTCTGAAGAGGCTTGATTCGGTATCATGACAGATATTGAGCGGCTGTACCCGCCCTGTGTCGCGCCGACCGAAGCGCTCTGTTTTCCCGATATCAGGAGGACTTTGTGGGCTCCTCCGGTCCCTGCTGTAACTACGACCATTTTTGTGTGGTTGTCTGGATTAGGATCTGTGTTGAGACCCCTTTCTGTTTTGATTAGGGGTGGGAAGTTTCCAAAAAAAATCGTCGTAATTCCCTGTATTATCTTCCCCTTAGATCTCTGAAAACTGAAGGAAAGGAAACGCGAGCGTTCTTTTTCTACCGTCGTGGTGCGCAGTGATTGGCTGCCGGGACCGCTGACGTATATGGACGTCAGTCTTTCCTTGGGTTAAAGTAGCTGATGTAAGTTTCATGTTTATGCCGTGGGCTTTCATTCTCATCACATTATTCACATGGAATTGATTAATGAAATGTTGAAATATTTTATTTACATAATATGAAACAGTTGTTTGTGAATTACACAAGCATATGAAGAGTTTAGATGCAAAAACAGAATGCCATCTGAAATTTTCTTCTAAAATGAACATTTTTATCAGGCTCCTTTGTGCAGGTTCAGTAATTTCACTTTTACGGCAAAGGATAAGTCCTTTACATGGTCTTTAAAGTGAAATAACACAAGATAAACAAAGGAGGCTGAGAAAAAAATGTTTATCTTTAATGGGGATTTCAAAAGACACTTAGAGGTTTTGCTTCTAAACTCATTTTCTTTTCAACTTAGTCCCTTTATTAATCTGGGGTCGCCACAGTGGAATGAACCGCCAACTTATCCAGCACATGTTTTACGCAGTGCAGCCCTTCCAGCCGCAACCCATCTCTGGGAAAGCATCTAAACTCTTCATATGTAAACAAATATATCATGGTTGTAGCTAGGGGGGAGGGGGATGGGTTTGGGTGGTTCGAAAGGCTTAACCCACACTGACAAAGTCCAGAATTTGGCCTTTACACGTGCTGGTTTGTCTTATTTTTGACTGCTATGCTATTCTAAATTGTAATATTTACAGACAAAAGAAGGCTTTAAGGCTAATTAAATTTAAATAAAAAAATTAAAATTAAAAGTGGCCAAATTCTGAAAACTGAATGAAATGGCCTGTTTTTTCTTTGCCTATAGGCTACACTTTTTAGTTTAAAACAGGTTTTACCAGATTCCTATTTTTTTTCGTAAATGATCGATGAATATAAATTTGTATTTTAAAATAAGTATTTTTTCATATTTCTTTTATTATTATTATTTTATTTAAAATGCTAATCTCGTAACATTGTATCTAAAACTGTAACAATGTATAGTTTAAATGCAAATTTGTGAATAAATACTTAGTAATAAAATAGCATGGTAAGCACATATTTTTAGTACATCAAAAAGTGTGTTCATAATTACCATCCGACAAGCTGATCCAGCAAAAATCTGTGCTTAAAATGCAATATTTAAAGCCAAGTCTTAGTGTATATATAGTAAAAATGATCTTAAGATAATCTGATGTTTGACCTCCTACTGCATTTATTTGATCTCACACTTTTATTGTTTTGATTTTATATTGTGTACGTTTGTATTTCTGTTGTGCTCATTGACAGTCTAGTTCAGCTGATGAAATATAATACACTCTCAGAAATAAAGGTACGTAAGCTGTCACTGAGGTGGTACCTTTTCAAAAAGTACAAATTCGTACCTTAAAGGTTCATATTATTACCTCAAGGGTACATATTAGTACTTAAAAAGTACAAAAGTGTTCCTCTTAACATTTTTAGGTACTAATATATACTTTTGAGGTACCAATATGGACAGTTTAAGTACAAATGTGTACCTTTTGAAAAGGTACCACCCTAGTGACAGCTCGCGTACCTTTTTTTCTGAGAGTGTAGGCTATGTCTGAAACTACATCTACATGATTTTATAAGGGCTGCATGTTTATATAATTTTAATTTCCTGGAAAATCACCTTAAAAGACCCTCAGAACCTACTTTCCAAGGTCCATGCTTCACGTTTTTTATTATTACTGTAAGAAAAATGCATTGAGTTGCATTTAACAATTACATGTGATTGCATCAGAAAGTCTATTTTGTTTTAATCCTCTCAGTTCATTACAAAACGAGATCAAGGTTAAGAGCCCATTCAGCTTTGTTGCAAATGCTTGAGCATTTTGATCCAATTTGAAGGAGTTGCAACTGTAACAGGCTTATTACAGTACCATTTACTAGAGTAAAGATGCAGTCAAAGAAACAGCTAAACTTCCTACATTTCCTTGAAAATAATCCTTCTGGGAATATGAATGTAGGCAAAAAGGGGTTTCCCTATTTGTACAGCATCTATTTGCATGTGGCTATATTTGATAAAAAAAAAACTTTACATACAATCTGCATGTGATTCTTATAACGAAACTCTAGTAGTAGTCGTTTCAGAAACTCTGTCATCCAATAACACCATTGACTTTATCCATCTATTTATGTCAATCCAAGGTTTAATCATGCAATTTTGGTACTTTTATCATTTGAAAGGCTCCTGTGAGTTTGTAAAGGCCTGTATATTGTATAAACTAGAGGCGGTTCTTCCTCCGGATCCTGTAACAGTGCATGAATTGTGTATTGAAGGTGTAACTGTGAGCTGTGAATGAGAAGTCTGTCACCTCAAACCTCTCTGTAGGTTTGTGTGGAGAACAAACAGCGGCTGTTTGCTTTACTCACTTCTAGATGTTTGGCAAACATCGTAAATCTAAACGTAAAATATACAAATTGCAGTAGAGCATATATACGATAAATATTCTCATTGATGCCATTCAGCCATTTTGTTTCAACATTAAAGGGAAAGTTCACCCAAGAAAATGTGAGAATTTACTCAACCTTAAGTGGTTTCAAGCTGTAATGAGTTTCTTTTTTCTGTTAAACACAAAAGAAGATATTTTGAAGAAAGCTGAAAACCTTTCAGGGTAGGAATAACAAATACTATGGAAGTCAATGGTTACAGGTTCCCAGCTTACTTCAAAATATCTATATTTGTGTTCAACTGAAGAAAGAAAGACAAATGATTACTGATACAAATTGTAATTTTAGTCAGTAATGCAATTTTAGATTACTCAATTTTTATATTAAGTAATGATTTCTGGCAACTTTTAGATTACTTTTTGGATTACAAGTTTTCATTTGACTGTTATTACTTTTATGTTATCAGCATCATGAAATGTGTTACTTTTATAATATACCTTCTGATAGGACACAACTGTGGAATAACTTTACTTTTCTGAGCTTGTTGGACACCCATGTGGTGAAACCTTGTTTTAAACTTTTATGAGTTTCTTTTTTTTCTGTTGAACACAAAAGAAGATACTTCGAAGAAAGCTGAAAACCTTTCGTGGTATTAACAACAAATACCATGGAAGTCAATGGTTGCAGGTTTCCAGCTTACTTCAAAATATCTTTTTTTGTGTTTAACAGAAGAAAGAAAGACAAACGATTACTGATTACAAATGATTACTGATTACAAATAGTAATTTTAGTCAGTAATGCAATTTTAGATCACTCAATTTTTAAGTAATGTATTCTGACTACTTTTGGATTACTTTTGGACTACTTTTTGACTTATTAGTAGCACAGATTTTCATCTGACTGCTACTTTCTTTGTTATCAACATCATGAAATGTGTTTCGTGGTAGGAATAACAAATACTATGGAAGTCAATGGTTACAGGTTCCCAGCTTACATCAAAATATCTTCTTTTGTGTTCATAAGAAGAAAGAAAGACAAACGATGACAGAATTTTTATTTTTGTCGGGACTATCTTTTTAATGCGAGAGTAAATATTAACTGACAATCATGCTGTTCTTTCTTTTTTATTTAGGTTTTATATAATGAAAGTGCTGATTGATTACTTCTATTATTTTAAACTGTCATTTTAATCAGCAATGTAAGTTTAGATTACTCAATTTTTATTAAGTAATGTATTCTGACTACTTTTGGATTTGCTTTTGAGTTTTTGAACATCATGAAATGTGTTAAATTTATTAGGGCACTTCTGTTCTTACTTCAAAATTTCTTCTTTTGTGTTCAACAGAAGAAAGAAACAAATGATTAATGATTACAAATTGTAATTTTTGTCAGTAATGCAATTTTAGATTACTCAATTTTTAAGTAATGTATTCTGACTACTTTTGGATTACTTTTGGATTACTTTTTGACTTGTTTGTAGCACAGATTTTCATTCGACTGCTACTTTCTGAGTTATCAACATCATGAAATGTGTTTCATGGTAGGAACAACAAATACTTTGGAAGTCAATGGTTACAGGTTCCCAGCTTACATCAAAATATCTTCTTTTGTGTTCAATAGATGAAAGAAAGACAAATAATGACAGAATAAATTTTTTAGGGTACTATCCCTTTAATGCAAGAGTAACCATTTATTGACAATTATGCTGTTCTTTCTTTATATTTAGATTATATATAATGGAAGTGCTTGTTGATTACTGATTACAAATTGCAATTATAGTCAGCAATGCAATTTTAGATTACTCAATCTTGAATTACTTTTGGATTACTTTTTGACCGGTTTGTAACACAAGTTTTCATTTGATTGTTATTGCTTTCTTTGTTGTCAAAATCATGAAATGTGGTGTCAAGAAGGCTAAGTGTTCTGTGTGGAGTTTGTATATTCTCCCCGTGTTGGTGTTGGTTTCCTCCGGGTGCTCCGGTTTCCCCCACAGTCCAAAGACATGCGGTATAGGTGAATTCGGGAAGCTAAGTTGTCCATTGTGTATGTGTGTGAATGTGTGTATGGATGATTCCCAGTGTATGAGTGTGTGTGTGAATGCAAGAGTGTATGGGTGTTTGCAAACGCATATGTATGCATAAAACATATACTGGAATAGTTGGTGGTTCATTCTGCTGTGGCGACCTCTGATAGAGACTAAGCTAAAGGAAAATGAATGAATGAATGAATGAATGAATCATGAAATGTGACAAATTTATCATGGGGTTTTCAAAAATGGAGTAAAAGAAGGAACTGCGAGGTTTACAAGTATGAACAGTGCTGTTGGAACAGTGTACCATGGATGTTTCCTTTTTTTAATAATTCATTGGTGTTCTTTGTTTATGTATGCTTGTAAAATGGGATGTTGAACTATGCTCTTATAATGTTTGATGTTAAAAGGTTTAACAAAGGGATTTACTTAACAAAGGATCTATTTCTATATCAGTTATTTATTCTACAGTATATTATTTAAAAATGATACAAATGTCAAAAAGAATATCACTTTGTTAAACTTCATCAACATTCGATAATGCGATTAAATAATCTAAAAATACTTGTGAATAAGGAGCTGTGGAACTGTTTATTAGATTTCTAACTGTGTATATTTGTGCTTTAGAGAGATTTGAGGTTGAATAAATGTTCACAGGAATTTTAGTTTTGACTAAACTACATTTAGTTGTCCAAAAATGCCCCCAAACATTTTGAGTTCTCATTGCTTCTCTGTTTTTGTGAACAGAGTGGGCACCTCCCATTCTGCTTTAGTATTTAGTTTATGATGTAACATGGCTGTAATCTCTATTTGTAGAGTAGTGGACTGTTGAGAGGAACTGAAACCTCAACTTTTGGACTTGCTACTTGTCATTTAGCAGATGTTTCCCCCCTGTAAGCTGCTTATAGTACACTAATCGGAGGGACAGTCCCCCCTCAGAGAGGACGGGGGTTTAGTGCACTTCTCAAGGACACTAATGCTGATAGGACACAACTTTGGGATATCTTTACTATGTACTATTCTGAACTATTCTGTTGGAGACCCATGTGGTCAAATAAAAAGTGTAAATATATATTTAAATGTATTTTAAAATGTACAGAAAACATCCAAAATATATATTTTATATAATTAAATGTAATTATTTGTCATTTATTTAAATTTATTTAAAAAAATATTATCTAAGAATATATATTAGAGGTAATATTTAAAATGTATATTTTGCCTAATTAATAACAAAAAAACATGTTTATGATAAAAATCGTGGTGGTTCAGAGGTTAGCACTGTTGCCTCACAGCAAGATGGTCGCTGGTTCAAGTCCTGGCTGGGAAAGGTGGCTTTTTTGTGTAAAGGTTTAAAGTTTTCGTGTTCTCCCTGTGTTCACGTGGGTTTCCTCCGGGTGATCCTGTTTCCCCCACAGTCCAAAGACATGTGCTATAGGTGAATTGAATAAACTAAATTGGCCGTAGTGTATGAGTGTGTGTGTAAATGAGTGTATGGGTGTTTCTCAGTACTGGGTTGTGGCTGGAGGGGCATCTGCTGTATAAAACATATGCTGGTTATTATTTTTTTCATTCATTAATATTTCTTTTGGCTTAGTCCCTTTATTAATCTGGGGTCGCCACAGCGGAATGAACCGCCAACTTATCCAGCATTTTGTTTTTTTTTTTGGGTTATACAGTTTTTGGGTTGGAAAAAGTCAGCTTTATCTGGCAACACTGGCTAGAAACAAACTTACAGTATGGGTCAGCTTTATGTAATATTATACACAAGAGAGATGTTTTCTGTTCGTTTAGCTGTTGTTTTGCTTACATTTTTTCTAATCCCTTCAAAAAACAGTAAGATAAAGCACAACAACCTCTAATAAAGTCATTTTCTCCATTGATTTCAGTTGAAAAAACCTTGATGGGATTCCCCGAAGTGTGTTAGATTTTCCACTAAGCAAATCCATTTTAAGCTATTAGTTTGGTTGACATACTGTGAGGCTAGAACAGGCTGTGTTTAAGCAGTTTTTTAGATGAAGAAATAAAGTATGCGAGTGGGCAAGTTAACTGCATCGAGGATGATGAAACTCCCCAGCAATTCCTGTTAATAGTGACTCTTGACAAAGTTGTTGTGACATTCTGCTAAACAGTTTGCCAATAGTTTGTAGGTTAAACTGACTTTTAAAGTAGACAGTGGGTTAAAGTGTCCGTTACAAAAGTGCAATGTAGTGTCATTGCTGTGTGAATGTAATTTGCATTCATTAGCATTACAATTGATTCAGAGAGGCTGTTGTTTACTTGGCTGGCTAAGAATGTCTAAAAATACAACAGAAAACAAAAGTGTTTTGTGATTTCATGTGAAATTGTACGCCTTTCATACATTTCCAAGAAGTAAACTCATTGTTTTTATTCACACCTTTCAGGACTTTTCAATGACTGTTTACTAAAGCACTGGGTACAGTTGAAGTCAGAATTATTAGCCCCCCTTTGAATTTTTTTTCTTTTTTAAATATTCCCAAAATTATGTTTAACAGAGCAAGGAAATGTTCACAGTATGTCTGATAATATTTTTTCTTCTGGAAAAAGTCTTATTTGTTTTATTTCGGCTAAAATAAAGGCAGTTTTAATTTTTTTAATCCATTTTAAGGTCAAAATTATTAGCTCCTTTAAGCTATATATTTTTTCGATAGTCTACAGAACAAACCATCATATACAATAACTTCCCTAATTACCCTAACCTGCCTAGTTAACCTAATTAACCTAGTTAAGCCTTTAAATGTCACTTTAAGCTGTATAGAAGTGTCTTGAAAAATATCTAGTCAAATATTATTTACTGTCATCATGGCAAATATTAAATAAATCAGTTATTAGAAATGAGTTATTAAAACTATTATGTTTAGAAATGTGTTGAAAAAAAATCTTCTCTCCATTAAACAGAAATTGGGGAAAAAAATAAACAGGGGGCTAATAATTCTGACTTTAACTATATATATATATATATATATAGTATTGGCAGTATTAATATTAAGTAAATACTGAACTATCACTGTTCTGCGTCTAGTTCAATGAATAGAGCCATTGAAAGCTAGTACAATAGATCTCACTGCGACAGGACTGACAATTCTTTATTTATTTTCAAGCTTTTGTGCATTAAATAGTAAAGCAATTCAAAAATAAATGCAGTTGCTTTTGTGTGATGTTGCATTGTGCTAGATTTCATATTCATTGTAAGAAATTATAGAACATCATCTGCTTAATAGACTTCATATCTGACGTTGTCCTGCATGATCACTTGTTGACTACAGAATTAACACTAGTTAGGGTGGGAACGTCTGTGGAATTTTACCTGTTGTTTCGTGTGTGTTAGGACTGATGGGGCGTTGAAGGGTCACACCCGTACACACACACACACACACACACACACACACACACACACACACACACACACACACACACAGCTGGTTCACTCCCAAAGTTTAAACGATGTTTGCCCAATCCTGGTCCATACTTCCCTGTGTGTGTTTGCATGTGCGTGCATGTGTGTGTGTTTGTGTTTTTACACCACCTGCAGCTTTCCCAGCCATTTTAGTTTAATTCAAGCAATCCTGATTTGATGTATATTGGTGCTTGGTTCTTTAAACATGCAAGGGCTTTCTTCCTTTTGTATATTGGCATGTGTTGTGTTTATTTTTATTATTATTTCATCTTAGCAGAAAATGTCTGTCATACATTTTTATCTTGATTTAAAATACTTAGTAAAATATCATTCAGTGCAACAGAAGTTCATTTACCTGAAAATCTTGTCAGGTATATTTAAAGCAAGAATCATTTGATGACATATTAAAAGAATAGTAATACTAAGAGTAACTCTGAAATTAACAAGTCATTTTAAATCTATACAGTGCATCTGGAAAGTATTCATAGCACTTCACTTTTTTCACATTTTTTTATGTTACAGCCTTATTCCAAAATGGATTAAATTCATTTATTTCCTCCAAATTCTACACACAATACCCCATAATGACAATGTGAATAAAGATTTTTTGAAATTGTTGCACGTTTATTAAAAATACCTGAAAAACCACATGCACATAAGTATTCACAGCCTTTGCCATGAAGCTCTAAATTGAGCTCAGGTACATTCTGTTTCCACTGATCATTCTTGAGATGTTTCAGCGGCTTAATTGGAGTTCACCTGTGGTAAATTGAGTTGATTGGACAAGATTTAAAAAGGTATACACCCGTCTATATAAGGTCCCAGGGTTAACCGTGCATGTCAAAGCACAAATCAAGCATGAAGACAAAGGAATTGTCTGTAGACCTCCGAGACAGGATTGTCTCAAGGCACAAGGCTGGGGAAGATTACAGAAAAATGTCTGCTGCTCTGAAAGTTCCGATGAGCAGAGTGGCCTCCATCATGCGTAAGTGGAAGATGTTTGGAACCACCAGGACTCTTCCTAGAACTGGCCAGCCATCTAAGCTGAGTGATTGGGGGAGTAGGGCCTTAGTCAGAGAGGTGATCAATAACCTGATGGTCACTTTGTCTGAGCTCCAGCGTTCTTCTGTGGAGAGAGGAGAACCTTACATTAGGAAAACCATCTGTGCAGCAATCCACCAATCAGGCCTGTGTGGTAGAGTGGCCAGACGGAAGCCACTCCCCGCCTGGAATTTGCCAAAAGGCATCTGAAGGACTCTCAGACCATAAAAAAACAAAATTCTCCAGTCTGATGAGACTAACATTTTACTTCTTGGAGTGAATCCCAGGCGTTATGTTTAGAGAGAACCAGACCCTACTAATCACCAGGCTAAAACCATCCCTACAGTGAAGCATGAGGCAAAGATGAATGCAGAAATGTACAGAGACATCCTGAATGAAAACCTGCTTCAGAGTGCTCTTGACCTCAGACTGGGGCGACGGTTCATCTTCCAGCAGGACAATGACTCAAAGCACACCACCAAAATATTAGTGGATTGGCTTCACAACAACTTGGTGAATATCCTTGAGTGGCCCAGTCAGAGCCCAGATCTAAATCCTATTGAACATCTCTGGAGAGATCTGAAAATGACTGTACACTGTCGCTTCCCGTCCGACCTGATAGAGCTTGAGAGGTACTACAAAGAGGAATGGGCAAAATTTCCCAAAGACAGGTGTGCCAAGCTTGTGGCATCATATTCAAAAATACTTGAGGCTGGAATTGCTGCCAAAGGTGCATCAACAAAGTATTGAGCAAAGGCTGTCAATACTTATGTACATTTGATTTTTTTTATTTTTAATAAATTTGCAACAGTTTCTTGCACAACTTTTTGCACATTGTCATTTTGGGGTATTGTATGTAGAATGTTGGTGGAAATACATTAATTTAATCCATTTAATAAGAATTAAGGCTGTAACATTAAAGAAATGTGGAAAAAGTAAAATGCTATAAATACTTTTCCGATGCACTGTATATTGAAGAGTTCAGATGCAAAAACCTCCAAGTGCCTTTTTAATTTTTCATTTAAAATAGCATTTTTCTTAGCTGTCTGTTCATTGTACAGTTATTTCACTTTAAAGGAAATGAAAAGAAGCTGTTCTTCGCCATAAAAGTAAAATCACTTTACCTAAACACAACCGCCTGAGAAAATTGTTCTTTTCAGAAGAAAATTTAAGATGGCGTTTAGAGGTTTTGCTTCTGAACACTTCATATTCAAATCAAGTTTTTCACATTTTTCAGCAAAAAGAATTGAATAATTTAAAATATTATAAAAGTTAGTATGATCAATTATTTAAATATTTTTTAATCAAGTGCAGGCCTGAATAAGTATGTTGTTTAAATTTTTATATAAATGCAATACTTGGCAAAAATCTTAGGTCACCGCCAGCTTTGATACAAACAGAAAGTATAGGATAGTATATGTACACACAGACCCGTAGCCAGCCTGGTGAAAGGGGTGGTTCTTTTTATTTATTTTTTTCAAAAGTGGACCTTTTTGCAGTTATTTGCCTCATTTTCTATTTAATTATGAGGTTTAAATGCTGCATTTTAAACACTTTTTTTGCTGGATTAGCTTGTCGGATGGTCACCATAACCACACTTTTTGGTGGATCAAAAACATTTCCTAAAGATTTAGAATAACGAAATATTATATACAAAAAAAAGTACTATACTTATTTTTAAAACACAAATTATCACATCATAAATGGTTAGACAAAAAAAAAAAGAATCTGTTAAAGTTTTTAAATGAAAAAAGTGTAGCCTATTATCATTTATTATGCAAATAGCAAACTGGCCAGCACATTCAACTTTCCTCCTTCAGAACGGGAAGTAATGCAGCGCCAAATTCTGTACCCACAGCCAACACAGGATTCAGTTTGGTCATAATTTCTATGGGTTATTTTCAGACCTCATCGTGGCATAGCAGTCAAAATGGGACAAAAGAGCTTGTGTGTGTTTTTTTGTTAGGTTTCACACACCCAAAATAAAACATTCAGTTCACTCAAGAACTCATTTTTTTACTACTGTAAAAATAATTTTAATAAATCAAAAGGACCTTTTTTCATTACATTTTATGGCATGTAAAGATTGTATAACTGTTGAAGGTACTTGATGAAACTTTCAATTCTTAAAAATAATGCTTACATGTAATGGTTGAGCTTAATAAATGTATCTTATTTGCTGCATTATTTTGGTTAAGAAAAAAACACGATTATGTTTTTTTTGAGACATTATTTATGAATACATTATTAAAAACATTATGTTTCATAACACAAACTCATTCCGGCGCTCTTGCACGTTTCACATCTCACTGAAGCAACAGTTGTGTAAGAGATTGTGAAACCTCAAAGGTGACACTGCCATGGAAATAATCAGAGATCAAACCGTCCGAGGTGATGAACGCCGTTTAATGTTTTATCAAGGCACACGATTATCAGCATTTGCATGTGCTTTAAATACTGGAAATAGATGAATCTCCTAAGAACGTTTACTGAAGAGTACCAACCATAGTCTCAGCTTAGAACAGACATTACCTTGTTATCTTTGTAATTAGCAGTGTTTTTGAGTTAAACTGCAAATTTAATAATTAAAAAAGATTGGAACACTCTAATTCTTTGGGGGATTTTTTTCTCCCCTACAGGTAAACACTTGAGTTTAACCATTTGTGAATCCAATCAGCCCATCTCCAGGTCTGTCGTGAGCACGTTTAGCTTAGCTTAGCATAAATCATTGAATCGGAACAGACCATTAGCATTCATTCATTCATTCATTCATTTTCTTTCCGGCTATGTCACTTTATTAATCAGGGGTCACCACAGTGGAATGAACCGCCAACTTCTCCAGCATATGTTTTACACAGCGGATGCCCTTTCAGCCGTAACCCAACACTGGGAAACACCCATACACTCTTGCATTCACACATGTACACTACGGCCAATTTAGCTTATTCAATTCACCTGTATCACATGTCTTTGGACAGTGGGGGAAACCAAAGCACCCGGAGGAAACCCACACGAACATGGGGAGAACATGCAAACTCCACACAGAAATACCAAATGACCCAGCCGAACCTGCGACCTTCTTGCTGTGAGGCAATCATGCTACCCACTGCGCCACTGTGATTCCCCAGACCATTAGCATATTATAGACCATATATAGACCATTATATATATATTTAAAATAATTTTTCTATGTAAAGCTCAACTATTCTGTACTTACATCATGTTCTAAGACTGATGGAAGTTGAAATGTTGCTATTTAGGTCGATATGTTGGTGTGCCAGTATTTTTGAAAACGGTAAACCGTCGCTCAGCCTTCAAATGAACAATGAAAACATTTTTGTTTGAGGCATATGAGGGCTTTATTAGTTCACCCGAAAATTTTAATTTTAAAAACAAGCTCTTTGGAGGAATGTTGGAAAGTGGGAGACATTTTTGGAACCACTTAAATGATGGCAAATTTTTTATTTTGAGGTGAACAGTCCCTTTTTTCCTTTAACCAAAGTCACTTTCAAAGGAAAGTCTGTTCACTCCATGTATTTTCAATGTCTCCGTGCAGTTATCTGAGGCATGCAAGACAAAGTCCTTTCAACTGACAATTAAATGACATAGTTCACATGCAAAGCAACACAATCTGACGTCAACTGTCAACATTTGTTTCTTATTTTCAACTAGGGTTAAAAGGCTATTATTGTATTAGTCTCAGAACACACTGACTGTTTTAATGGCCAAAATAGCTGCTGCAGTGATGCAATTACTTTGCTAGTTCATGAATGGTAGAGCCAGACAGAATCTGCAGACTTTTTTTATGTTGTTATTTCTGCACAAAAGTTTATGCAAAATTTGCTGATTTATGCAGAATGATTTTAAGAGTATAGTAACTTAAAATTGAACACGACAGAAAAAAAACCCTTTAAACTTGTTTTTAGGGTTTACAAGGCAAATTAGAACCATTTGTTTGGTAAAAAATGTAAGTCTCATATAATATATCTAAAAGACAGAAAATATTACTTTACAAACCGTATATACATAAACCATGTAAACATTATTCAGTAATATTCCTGAAATTAATATAAAATTATATTTTATACCCCCGCACCATGTCTTTAAACTATGACAGTTTATTTTACCCTCGTATTTTCAGCAGTGTTTCTGCACTAACCTGCTGCTTCTGATGGTGCTAACGCTTACACAGTCTTTCATCTCGTTTTACGCTTGAACAACTAAATGAATGCTTAAGGCTATTTAACTGAATGTGTTGTCATTACATTACAACATCCATGCTGTCAAAGCAGCCTTGTGAAATTGAAATTAGTCACATAAAGCTTTCACCAGAAGTTTATCATTGGCTGAAATACACTAGCTGTGCATATTCCACATTCACAATAATTGAATTTCTTGTATTTCTCTTAAGAAAGTGTAAGATTGGGTTTTAAAACCACAGCGGTTTGAACTGTAGTTCTTGGGAGTAAATGTAGTAAATGTGGGAGAGCGTTGATATTATGTGATTGTATTGTATTGCAATATGGAACAGTTAAGTGTTGATGTTAAATCAAAAGTAATTCACGAATACTTGAAAATGAGATGATTTAATAACAATAATTCTCTATGGTTACAACTGAATTAATTTCAAAATAACTGTATAGAATGATCAAATATGAAATGATAAAACATGTGATATAAATTGTACCCAGCTTAAATGTAAAATTAAAGTTACCAGAGGTAGAAGGAGAGACACAGGGGGAGGGAGAGAGAGACAAAGAGAGCAGGCCCAGAAGTTAGCCTGATTACAGTAGAGTCAGAGAAGATTCAGAGGAGGAGAGGAGCAGAGGAGGAAAGCCAGGCCAGGAAAAGAAAAGAGGCAGAGCAGCGTTTTACCACCTATTTTGTATCTTTCTTGACCATGTGACTAAAGCCCAAATGCTGAGACATTCAAACTGACCAATCAACATGTGACCACATCGTAAAACCCCAAAGTCCACAAACCAGGCCCTGATCTTATCAGTATCTGCCTTTGGAGTAAGTATGGACCTTCTTGAGTCAAAAAGACATGTTTTGTCATGTAAACAAACGCATATAATAATTTACCCTCTTACAAAAGAAAAAAAGCTCTTAAAAATATCTGTTTTTTTAATAGATAAACCAAAGTTAAAATAAATTAAGATTAAATGATGTCGTTTTTATATATATATTTTTTTTATTGGATGAAATTTGTTTTTAGCTGAATGGCTTTAGATTTAGCTGACTGTTAAAACCCTGAATATAATTTGTACACAAGGCTTCAATTAGTGTGGAATGATAAAAAGCAAATATATATTTTTTTTTACCACATTTTACTGTTTACATGGTAATTAAGCAAGTAAAATGACCTTATGGTTGAATCAATGAGATACTGTGACACTCTTGCTGCACACAAGATCAATTATTGCCAAAATAACGTTATTTTTGCTCATTTTCAACTCATTTTTAATAAGTAGTTTGAACAAACAGCAAATGTAATTTTTTGAGTGAAGTATATAAATAATCACTGGCTAAAATCTGTGTATGACTAAAAAGACTAAATTACTCATAAATATAAAGTAAACAATTTTATTATATGAATTGCAAGAATATACCAGCATGTAATGTATTATGATCATAATTAATGGTGAATCTTGATCCACATCAATTTATAGTGTAAATGAAGCTATATTTCAGAAGTAGAATGGTAATGGTGCTATAATGGTGGTCTTGACTTTTGTTAAGCTGTGTTTTGTTTGTGGAATATGCTGACAGTGCAAGGTCTTTGTTGTTCATTCCCCCGCCGACACTCCATTCAACTCCACTTGAGTTCGTCTGCCTGTAAAAACAACAACAAACAACAACAACATCAACAACAACATGAGCCCTACTTCTACAGCTCACACTTTCCCTCAAAGGTCTTGAGCTGAGAGATGATAAATATGATTATGACTCCTCAAACACATTGTTCTTCAAAAGTGCAGAGGGTTTTTTTTTTTTTTTGCTGTTGTTGATTTTTTTTTTTTTTTTTTGAGTAGATTACTTAAATTTACATCTCACAATTCTTTTTTGGCTTAAGTATTTTTGACTTTTTTGATTTTAAGTTTACATTTCAAAATACAAATCAGATTTATTTATTTATTTACTTTTTGCATATTTCTTATTTTATGTCTCTTCAATGTCTCTATGTATTCAGAATTTTTTCTTGAAATTGTGAGATTACAGTATGTCTCATAATTCGTTTTTTCCCCCTTCAGAATTCCAAGTTTGCAACTTGCAATTTTAATTGGAATTCACAGTTCAGATTTTCTATTTAATTTTAATTTATTTTTCAAAATTTCTGTCAGTTTTGACTTTTTTAATTGGGAGTTTGCACATCATACATGCAAACATTTAATCATTCATTCATTTTCCTTCGGCTTAGTCTCTATTTTAGAGGTCGCCACAGCGGAATGAACCACCAACTATTCCAGCATATGTTTTACACAGCATTTGCCCTTCCAGTCGCATTGCAGTACTGGGAAATACTCAAACACTCAGTGACAGATTTAGGCATGGGCAATATGGGTGATCACCAAGGGCGGCATCTTGCTAGGGCTGGCATGGAGGCATAGATACACCATTAAATTATAAATTATTTTAAATTCACAAGAACACATTGCAATTTAAAATTGTTTGTCCTATAATTTTTAAGTTTACATATTTTTAGAATTTTGAGTTTACGTGTTACATGTTTTTTCTTCTGGAATTCTCAGTAAATTTACATTTTTATATCTTTTTTATATGTCACAGTTCTAACATTTTTATGGCCTGTTTCCACTGAGTGGTACAGTATGGTACGAGTCTGTACAGGTCACCTTTACCAGGCTTGCGTTTCTACTGCCAAAAGGGTACCAATGGTGGGCGTGGTGTAAGTACGACAGAAAGTTTCAGTCAACATCATTCTTGCCCGAGGAAATGTCAAATTAAAGCTGTACGGGTCATTCACATATACGAGAAGCACTTCTCACAAAACAGAAGCTTAAACATAAATACTTGTGTATAAATGTTCATTATAACCTTTCTATGAACATGATTTGTAACTGTAACGTCTGCAATTATATAAAATAAATAAATGAATGCAACATATATGAACACATACAGCCCCTTTCAGTCTCTGATATGTTGCCAATTACAGAAAAACTACACACAGCATACATTTAGACCTTATTTGGGTTATAAAAAAAACAACATGCAACATATAGCCAACAGTCAGTGCAAACCTCTCACCTGTATCTTTAATCTTCGCCCACACATGTAACCTCTGTTAGAAAGTAATTCCGAGTTCATAATAGTCCAAAAGGTGATGATAATAGTTAAACATGGCATTTTGTTCACGTTTTAGGTTGCTGAAAGAATAATTTTTTAAGGAGACATGTTAATACTCGACTGTCAATGAATTCGATGGACGGTGCAAACCACACTCCTACTGTACGTCACGTTGCAGTCGGCCTCAAAATCACTGGGATTTGGATCCTATTTTAACATCAGGAAATTTTTAAAAAGAGACTTGTTGGGTTTATATCACTCCTATATGACTGTGGACAGACAGTTCTGTCCAAACATCTTACAGAAGAGGATTTTCTTCATAGGTGACCTTTAAATTTCTGAATGAAAAATCTCCATTACTGACCTCTATCTCTAACAAATATGAGTTTATATCACACAGTTTCAACCTTTACTCTCAGATCTGCTATGGTGTGTATATATAGGTTTATTTCTGTGGTGATTTTATTATTTTTCTCTCTTATTTTTTTGTTTTGTGCTAGAAATAAAGCTAAAAAATAATCCTCCATCTTTAAACAACAACAACTAGTTAATTGAAGTTGTTGAACAAATGAAACCATCTGGTAACTGAATCAGTCCAGGCTGTGGTGAATCCCACAGATAAATATTAATTCCCCGGCTGCAAACACTCTGAATGTCACCATGGTTGCAGGTTCCACGTCTCTAATCTGAGTATGGATTTGTTTTGATGGCCATTTGAGAGCTCGGCCTGACAGGATGGATGTGCTTTTGTGTCCTGAATTTACCTGCCACACGCTGGTGTTCTTATCTGTCTTTGCTTTTTGCTGAAAGTGAAGTGTTTGTTCACTGAGTGTCAGTGTTTTTCCACTGAAGCACATCCAGGTGGAAAATAACAGATCACAGAAACAGAGGCGACAACATCAGCACCTGAGCCTGTGATTTAAAGACTGTCCAGCCTGATCTCACGAGAAAACGTAAGTATTTTACGTTTTGACAGTTTAGTGGCTAGTTCAGTCGTACGAAATTGTATGATTTTAGAAAGGAGGCATGGCACCTAACCCCACCCCTAGACCCAACCGTCATTGGGGGATGAGCAAATCGTACTAAATTGTACGAATTAGATCATACGAATTCAGACGAATTAGCCACTAAATCAAAAAGTTACAAATTGCCGTGAGATTGTGTTGGACTGTCTGATAATATAAGTTTGGAATAAAATAAGTGAGGAGCATGTTCGCCTCAGCAAGAAGGTCGCTGGTTCGAGCCTTGGCTGGGTCAGTTAGCGTTTCTGTGTGGAGTTTGCATGTTCTCCCAGTGTTGGCGTGTGTTTCATCCGGGTGCTCCGCTTTCCCCCACAAGTTCAAAGACATGTAGGTGAATTGGGTAGGCTAAATTGTCCGTAATGTATGTGTGTGAATGGGTATGTATGGATGTTTCCCAGTGATGGGTTGCAGCTGGAAGGGCATCTGCTGCGTAAAACATATGCTGGATAAGTTGGCGGTTCATTCCGCTGTGGCGACCCCAGATTAATAAAGGGACTAAGCGGAAAAGAAAATGATTAAATTAAATTAAATACAAAATTAAATAAAAAAAAAAATAGAAAATAAAATGGAAAATACAATATAAAATTAAATGTAAAATAAAATACAAAACAAAATGAAATATTAAATAAAATACAAAATAAGATACAATAAAAAAATGATTAATTGTGATTAATTCCATATAGTATAATAGTAATTATAAAAATTTGATATATGTGTTTTTGACAAGATATATGTGTGTCTTAATATTTATTAGGTATATGTATTACAGACACATATGTAAAATCAAAACTATACTAAACGTTTTTTCCATAGATATTTAAGTTTGCAAATAATGTGTATCGTATGCATATTTTATATCGAAATATAACATTTTCTCAATTATATGCTTACATGTGTATATTTATATATAGGTAATTAATATTCACAGTACACACCCATATATTAAGTCAAAACAAACTTTTATTTTAGATTCAATTAATTGCTATAAATTTTTGCACAGCCCTAAATCTAATTTTCAAACGAACTTTAAATAAATAAATACAATAAAATGATTCATTAATTTGTAAATTAAATCAATACATAGCCTGAAATATAATTTAATGAATAATGTACTTGTAACTTGCATTGAAGTATATTTTCCTCAAATGGAAATATTTATTTGGTAGCTAAATTATGACACAAAAAGTAAACATTACTGCATAAAAAGTAAAAATAATTATAATGTAAATGGTCAAGAGGTAAAAAAAAAAAGATTAAAAGAAATCTTCTTATTATTATAGCTATAATTATGACTTTTTATCTTTTTTTTCTGATTAAGGAATTTTTTATCCATAATTGCAATTTGTGGATTCTGAATTGTGTCAAAACTAAGACTTTTTAAAACCTAATAATGTCACTTTATTTTTTAATGAATGTTTTTTTTTATCTCATAGTAATGAATTTCTTATCTATAAATGAAAAATGAAATGTCATGTATTTGTAGTTTGTGCCAAATCACTTGTTTGAAAATGGAGTTGTGTGTGGGGGTTTGTGTCATGATTATTAGAATGTAGACACGTGTAAATATATTAAATGCTTCTCTCTCAATCTTCTCGATTCAATAAAGTGATCAGATATTAAAGGAGACAGTTATATGGTTTAATATGAGCTAAAGCGTCTGTGGAGGATTTACATAATATGGATTAAGATTAAGGACAGGTAACACTGTAAACACAAAGTAACACTGCTGCCATCTGGTGCAGAATATAGGAAGCGCACATTTGTGTTTGCGTTTTGTGTGACAAGAATTGCCATTTAAATTTCCTGCTGCTTACTTTGGCTAAAAAGAAAAACAGAATTCTTTAGAAGGAATGACATTGGACAAAAAATTATATTTAACAAAGAAATAAGTGGGCACGGTGGTTCAGTGGTTTGCACTGTTGCCTCACAGCAAGAAGGTCGCTGGTTCGAGTCCCGGCAGGGCCAGATGGCAGCTGATGTGGAGATTGCATGTTCTCTTGGGTCTCCTCCAGGTGCTCCGGTTTCCTACTCAGAAGACATGTGCTATAGGTGAATTGAATGAACTAAATTGGCCGTAGTGTGCTTGTGTGTGAGTGTGTGTGTGTGTGTGTTTGCGCGTGTGTGGGAATAAGAGAGTGTGTTTCCCAGTGCTGGGTTGCGGCTGGAAGGGCATCCGCTGCGTAAACATATGCTGGAATAGTTGGTGGTTCATTCCACTGTGGTGACGTCTGGTAAATCAGAGACTAAACCAAAGGAAAATATGGAATAAAGAAACCAAAGGTACCCACGCTACATGATTAATTCAACACTACCACTGAATACGTTTAGAGTTCTAATAGGAATAAATATTTTTGAGAAATGCATTTGAAAATAATTTTTTGTACACTAAAGCCAAATTTGTTATGTAAAAATAATGATTGTTTAATATAATTTAGTAGTTTTATATATAAAAAAAATTTAATTCTTTTTTAATTTCTTTCTTTTTTTTTTTTAAGGTTCCAGATTAAACTGTAAAAAGCCATGTTTTATTCATCTTTATTTCTGTGCTTTACAGTTACAGTACATTTGAAATATAAAAAAGTTAGTTTTTTATATTTATAACTGAACTATAAGTGAAAAAACTGCTTAAACCAGCCTAAGCTGATTGGCTGGTTTTAGCTGGTCGACCAGTCTGGCAAATGACCAGCTAAAACCAGCTTGACCAGCCTAGCCAGGCTGGTAGCCCAGCCAAAACTAGCTATGTCCAGCTTAAACCAGGCTGGTCAAGCTGGTTTTAGCTGGTAATTTTCAACCTGACCAGCTAAGACTAGGCTGGAAATGGCTGGAAACCAACCTGGAAGAGGTCAAAACCCCTTTAAAACCAGCCTGGTTGACCAACTAAAACCAGCCAACCAGACTAGGCTGGTTTAAGCTGTGTTTTTTTAGAGAGTGGCTGCTTTTTTACAGCATTCTTCAGAATATCTTGTTTTGTAATATAACCCTTAACCTAACAGAAGAAATAAATTTATATAAACACTTGAACGATTTTAAATGTTGCGGATATTTTTTATTTTTGGGTGTAGTAGCTATATATTGAAGGTAAGTCTGCATATACCCTCATTAGTTCACTAATACTAGTGTCCACTTGAATGAAACGAGTGAGTGAATTTTAACACTTTAATGCACCAAATGCTGTTTTGCTGTTATCCCTCAAACCAGATTAGATTTTAAACTTCTTGGTCAGACCCAGTGATAGTTATTTATTGTAGCTGTCTAGTAGTAATGAAACAAAGAATGTTGATGTCTGTCATGTATACAAATGTTACTTTAAGTAAATAGCGTTTTATTTTGAAACTTTCACGACATGATTCATCTTCTATGATTCCGCTTTTTGGCCGCCATCTTGTGGTCAAATGCGAAAAATCATTACGCACCCAATCTCTCAGTGCATTTTGGCTATTTTCTAACTGTTTAGTGTACATGGGCTGTACAGTCGTTATTGGAGTGCATTGTGGGATTGATTGAGTGCCCTACAGAATGTCGGACTCCACTAGAAATGACTGGTCCCTCAAATAATACACTATTTAAGGGTTAAGGGGCGATTTCAAACAGCCTCAGTGCAAAAGAAAATACAAAAACTATTGAAATGTAAATTTGTGTCATTATCACACACCTTTACACATACATGATTTTTTTAGCATACAGTTTGTACTACATAGTTCTAAAAATAAAATAAAATAATTTTTCAACTGGAGTGACTTCAAAGAGTCGAGCGTGTGGTTTTATTGTGTGGACTGTGTCTCTGGAGATGCTGGTCAGGGTTGTTAAAACAATGAGCTTCAAAATAAAGTATGCTCAATTCATAGATGAACTTGCCAAGACATCATGTGGTAATGAGCCGAGTTTCCACCCGCTCGCTTCTCAAGTTAAAGGAACAGCGGAGATGAGGGTTAGAGAGGTGAGAGAGGTGGAAGAAGAAATGAAAAGAGGCAGGAACCATAATCATGTCAGCATCTGTTATGAAGTCATTTCCTGACACGCTGCTAATGTGCTTTAATCTGTATTGTCTTTACACTGAATGTGCTCTCTCTCTCTCTCTCTCTCTCTCTCTCTCTCTCTCTCTCTCTCTCTCTCTCTCTCTCTCTCTCTCTCTCTCTCTCTCTCTCTCTCTCTCCCTCCCTCTTTCTCTCTCTCTTTCATATTCAAACTTGCTGCTTTATTGACATGACAAATGTTATGTATCGCTAAAGCATTTGTCATGTTTACATTAAACAAAATTGGGAAACAAATGAAGGTAGTAATGAAGTCACAATTAACAGTACATTTAACAATCAACATTTCAGGATAAAACATTAATTTATAAATTTTTCTTTGGCTTAGTCACTTATTTATCAAAGGTCGCCACAGTGGAATGAACCGCCAACTATTCCAGCATGTTTTACGCTGCAGATGCCTTTATAGCCGCAACCCAATACTGGTAAACACCCATACACATTCATACACACACTCATACACTACTGCCAATTTTGTTTACCCAATTCACCTATACTTCCTGTCTTAAGAAATATAAAAACAGTATATTTAACAATGAACATTTAATGAGTATTTTATGATAATTAGAATTGTGTGTGTGTCACTGATGTTTTTATTGGTCTCTCTTTTTGTGTCAGGCATCAATATTTTACTGAGGCCAGCTAGCGAACTGCTATGCAGGTAACCCTCACTCCTCTGACCTTTAAAGTTGCTCTTGCAACAGGTGTTAGAGGCCATGGTTGAAAGAAAACTCCTTGTTAGAGCAACTGATTCCCATGCAAAGAATCGCTGGTTCAATCCCAGCTTAAAATGGGATGGGTGCAGTAGGACCAGGGGGTTACACATGGGGGTGAGTGTAATGGAAGCCAGCTAGCAAAGTGCTATGCAGGTAAACCTCACTCCTCTGACCTCCAAAGGTTTTCTAGTGACAGACACTCGAGGCTATGGTCCTTAGCTCCCTTGTTAGAGCAACCGACTCCCATACAAAGAATCACCGGTTAGATCCCAACTCAGAGCATGTTAAGTGCAGTAGGACTGGTGGGTTACACATGGGGGCTAGTCTGGGATGAGAGTGAGGTTTAGGGGAGTGAGTGTAACGAGGCCAGATAGCGACGTGCAATGCAGGTAAACCTCATTCCTCTGACCTCAAAAGGTGCTCTAATAACAGATGATAGAGGCTCTGGTTTTTAGCCCCCTTGTTAGAGCAACCGACTCCCATTCAAAGAATTGCCGGTTTAGAATGGAATTGGTGCAGTAGGACCAGTGAGTTTCACATGGGGGCTCGTCCGGAACAGGAGTGAGGTTTAGTGGAGTGAGTTTAGCAGAGGCCAGCTAGCGAACTGCTATGCAGGTAAACCTCACTTCTTTGACCTCAAAAGGTGTTCTGGTGACAGACACTAGAGGCCATGGTCTTTAGCCTCCTTGTTAGAGCAACCGACTCCCATACAAAGAATCACCGGTTCGATCACAGCTCAGAGCGGGTTGAGTGCAGTAGGACCGATAGGGGCTTGTCCAGGATGGGAGTGAGGTTTAGAAGGGTGAGTGTAACTGAGGCCAGCTAGCGAAGTGCTATGCAGGTAAACCTCACTCCTCCGACCTCTAAAGTCGCTCTTGTGATAGATGATAGAGGCCCTGGTCTGTAGCCTCCTTGTTAGAGCAACCGACTCCCATACAAAGAATTGCTGGTTCAGAATGTGATGGGTGCTGTAGCATCGGTGAGTTACATATGGGGGCTCGTCCGGGATGGGAGTGAGGTTTAGGGGAGTGTGTGCAACAGAGGCCAGCTAGTGAAGTTCTATTCGATCTTAGCTCAGAGCAAGATGGGTGCAATAGAACCGGTGGGTTACAAATGTATTAATATACAATCTGCTATTTCACCTAATACATATTGAAGTTTTGTTTTATTGTCTAACTTGGAGAATTCATGTTAAGTGAATGAGCTTAAATTTGGGCTCTCTTTGGGTGGGATTACTATAGAAGTCAATGGGTTCTAGCAACCAGCATTTTAATAATATCTTCTTTAGCTTATAACAGAAGAAAAAACTAAAATAGGTTTTGAACAAGTGAAGTGTGAATATATTATGACAATTTTTTCAGTTTTGATTTAACTATCCCTTTAAGTTTATACAAATCATAATACTGTTGGCTACTGTATAATACAATGTTTGAGTTTCCTCTAATTCTCTGTAAATTAATAAATGTCTGTGGTGATGAAGATGTGGATGAAGTCTTGAAGAATCTTTTTTTCTTGCTCTTCTTTGCTTCAAAGTCCTCATGCACTTGCACTTTCATGTTCATCATCGTAACATGAAAACACATTGGTCACAGTTAGACCTTACAAGATCACACAATCTCGGGCTTTGATCCACACAGACTCTTTCTTCTCTCTCTCTTTCTCTTCGGTTTGTAGTTCTGCCTCGAGCGTCCTGATCCAGTCTGAGTGATTTGAGAGGCCTTCAGTAACTCGGTGCAATCTACATTTCAAAGCATACTTTCCTTATAGGAAAATCCATCCTCACATCTATTTCTTTAGTGTCTTGGCTATACTGCAAAACAGACTTTAGCAGACTCTTTTAAACTTTTCCAATCTGGGAACAACAAAGCCTGCTGCTAAAATTTTCAGAAATCAGACGTGGATTGGCAGTACATATTCTAAAGAAAATGTCATAGGCATTTACTGATGCAAAACATGTGGCCACTATTAGTATTGGGTGTTTAAGGTGGTTGCCAAGGTGTTGCTATGCACATCTTAAGATGTGTTTTTCTGAAATGCTCCTATGTGTTTGCTATAGTACAACTAATTGATTAATAGTATCCCTTATTTTCACATCCCAATGTTGCTATGCACTTTCCAAGACGTTTTTCTAAAATGCTAATACTGTTATACTGTGCTTGCCATCACTATTGAGTGTTGTAGGTGGTTGCCAGGGTATCACTTTGAATCTTTTTAGATGATATAGTTTAACATGTTGCTATTTGATTGCTATGGTAAAACTAGGTGTTTGCAACGGTGTCACTACGCATCTTCAAACTTGTTGCTATGTGGTGGAAATAGTATTTCTATGTGGTTGTTGGGTTTCTTGGCTGTGCAAATCCTGGCCAAGCAAAATTAATTGATTGTTCATTGATTCGTTCATTCATTCATTTATTCATTTATTTATTTATTTATTTATTTATTTATTTATTTATTTATTTATTATTGTTTATGATTCACTTTTGTAATCCATTCATGTCACAATATATTTGCCTTTAATTGATTGCAATTTTGTACACATTGTACATTCATCCTGATTATTTTGAATAAAAATGACACAATAGATAAATAACCAAGAATAAATAAACAACAATAAATAAATATTTAACCAAAAATAAATAAATAATAGCAAAATAAATAAATAAACATAAATAAATAATTAAATAAATGAATAGCCAATTAAAAAAATACATGACCAAAATAAATAAATAAATAAATAAAAGAATAACAAAATAAATAAATAACCAAACAAAAGTATAATTACACTAATAAATAACAATAAATAGATAAATAAATAAATATTTAACCAAAAATGAATAAATAATAAAAAACTAAATAAATAAATGAATAAATAACAAAAATAAATAAATAATTACAAACAAAATAAATAAATACATAAATAGCAAACACAAATAAATAACAAATAAATAATTAAATAAATAAATAGCCAAAAATAAAATAAAAAATGACCAAAAATAAATAAATCATAACAAACAAAATAAATAAATAACACACCAAAACATAAAATAAATATATCCAATAATAACCAAAATAAATAAATAAACAACAAACATAAATAAATAATTAAATAAACAAATAACCAAAACATAAAATAAATATAACCAAAGATAAATAACCAAAATAAATTAATAATATAAATAAATAACAAATAAATAATTAAATAAATAAATAGTCAAAAAATAAAAATTATTAAAAAATGAACAACCAAAATAAATAAATAAATAGCAGTAATAAATAAATAAATAACCAAAAATAAATAAATAGCTAATAATAAATAAATAAATACAAAATAAATAAATAAATAAATAGCAAATATAAATAAACAACAAATAAATAATTAATAAAAAAATTACCAAAAATAAATAAATAAATAACATACATAAATACCAAATAAAATAAATAAATAACAAGAAATAAATAAATAACCATTAATAAATAAATATTATCGGACCAAATAGCAAACATAAATAAATAACAAATGAGTAAATAAATAAATAAATAAATAAACAACTAGCAAAAATAAATAATAACCAAATATAACCAATAACCAATAACCAAAATAACAAAAAATAAATAAATAAACAAACTAACTCAATTAAGGATCAACGGAATTCTGAAGGAGCCAGTTCCATGTGAGCCTAGTTCTAAAAAATACAACAGAAAAGGATATAAACAGAGCATTCTAACATCCTGAATGACACGTTTAAAGCATAACCATGTGGTGCAGTGTTACAGAAGAACTGTGTGACTTCTGTTTAAAGCTTTGGTCCCGTGAGAGTTTTATTTGAGGGGAGGAGCCAGAGATCAAAGCAGAGTGATTTTTCAGCACACACTCTCTATCTCTCTTCTTCCTACATGTTCTCATCCTTCTTTCCAGCACAATGCCAGTTGGGTTACTATAAATACCGGAGAAGGCATTTTGCATGTGTGCGATCCTCACAATACTCTGGGAACCGTGCTCGTAAATCAGACGTCCCCGCGGTGAATTGTGACTTTGATGGGGCCCTGCTGACGTTATCCTCTAATGAAGAAAAGAGATGATGAGGAGGCCCTACTTTTGCGCCTGTAACTCACAACACTAGAGTGTATTATTACATAAAGCAATTAAGAGGCCCCTGGACACCCACAGATGGAAATGTTTTCTCCCACTGACTAGAGCGGATGGTGTTTTCGCTTTTGTATGCGTGAGATGATGTCAACACTTTATGGTTCAGTTTGCTTCACTGTAAGCTACATTGTAAAACCCTACAGTCAACTTTATCAAATGAAATGAGTGTAGTTAACTCAAAATTGACTGAAAATTAATTCTACTCATTTGAAAAAAGTTTTGAACCCAGTGTTGAAGGTAATGGGTTAATTAATTACCTTATTACTTCAACTTAAATGGAGTAAGTTCACAGTACTTGTATAGATTAGTTTTTTTTAACTCAAATGGTTTGTAGCAATCGGATTCCTAAAACGGTTTGAGTTAGCTTAACTTATTGGGTTTTACAGTACTCAGTTGGTTTATGTTTTCATTTAGTGAAGTTTCACAAACTAATTTCGAGAGGAGCACGTGATATGATTGACTGCAGCTGGCCACTCATCTACATTCACTAGTTAGCCAATCAGATTAATCCCAACTCACTATAAGTAGCCTAGCTAGAACTACTCTCTTATCTTCGTTTTCCGAATAAACCCCCCATCCACCCCTTCTCCTCCTTTCTTCCTTTACCACGGGGAGCTCTCGAGAACCACCTGATCGCGTACTCCCCTCATATGCTCTATGGACCAGGCGGGAGCCCTGAGCTAACCTATCTCCGAGCTCAGGGTTCTCTCCCGGGACAGCATGCCAAACCTGCTAACAGTTGTCAAACAATATCTAAGTGTGAACTCTTGAATTGGGTTTTACTGTGCTCAAATTGCTTCATTTACTTAAATGGATTAAGTTCACAGTACTCATTAGGATTAGTTTTTTAACTCAAATGGTTTGAGTTACCTTAACTTTTTGAGTTTCACAGTGTATAAATAAGCTTACTTTAATTTGGGAAAGATTAAATGTAGAAAACAAAAGCACAAATAGTCCTACTTTATATGATTAACACAACCTGGTGAGAAATATTGAATTTGTTTTATTTTTAAAATCAGATTTTATCAAAGCAATTATTTGGGTGATAAAATAATAGCCATAACTGTTTAAATGCTTACCTAAAATTAATATTTGAAATGCCATAAATATGAGATTAAAAATTATGAATTTAAAAAACATAAATAAAAAGTCAATATTATTAGGACATTTATATTTAAGACGAAAATTCGACATAATTATAATGACAGAAAGACAAAATGAAGGCATAATAAGGCAGAATTACGACTTTGAAAGATTAAATAGTGACATCAATTTTAAATGGTAACATAAAAGTTAAAATTTATTTTTGACCTGTTTTTAGTCCCTTTATTAATCTGGGGTCGCCACAGCGTAATGGACTGCCAACTTATCCAGCACATGTTTTACACACTCATTTACACACATACACTACGGACAATTTAGCCAACCCAATTCACTTATAGCGCATGTCTTGGAAACTGGAGCACCCGGAGGAAACCCTCACCAACACGGGGAGAACATGCAAACTCCACACAGAAACACCCACTGTGCAGCCTGTCGCCAGTTAACTTATTAGTTTTTTTACAAATTTAAGTAGATTAAATACAAAACAATAAAGTTCAAGAGAGTTCAATAAAGTTCAAATCAAGAATTGTGTCGTTGCAACTCAATTAAAATAAGTAGTTTGAACAAACAGCAAGTGTAGTAAGGCAGATGTGTGATTTTCAAAGATGACATTGACGTAAATGTTAAATAGAAGGCCTTACAAACTTAAAAGTGTATTAAATTGACATGATGCTTACATATGCAATAAAACAATTTCCAAAAAAATCTTCATAATTGACTTTATAAAGTCATTAGGTTGTCATACATGCTCCCCCCTCTTACAATGTGGAAAAAGGCTTCTAGTAACTGTAGGCCTTATTTTGAGTAGCACATAAACCGCTCATCTTTATCTTTTTACTAGTTATAGCATGCCATAAACATGAATGGATTTTCCAAGGTATGTTGAAAAAGAAAAGTAGGATATAATTCGCTAAATTCTATAGCTCGTGTAATTGCTAATTTCTTCAAAACATCAACAAAACGGCCTTTAAACAACCTCACTTAACGTTAATTCTCAGTAAAGCCATTTAATATTTAGGTGAATTTGGTTTTATATTCGCACATTTTTGAACATTGATATCTTGTGACACCGTCCCTTTATTGTTTACCACGGTACTCGCCTAGCATGGCAACGTTGTACTTTGATATTCAAAGGCTGCTAGATTACTTTTCTGAAATTATATTATATTAAAGAGAGGGTCCAAATATTAAACCGATTTTACCTCAATGCATTTAGTGTCCGTAAACAAAAACAACTCTAAATGTACAGTATTTTTTGTACTTTTCCATCGAATCCTAATGTTGTTGATCGATAATTCAAATTTTTGCCTCACACACACACAAACTTCCAGCAGTGTGTAGTTACTACTGTAGCCTATATGAAAACCTCTCTAACGCCAACACACACAGATGGTTTAAGTTGTCGGCTCCACAGGTGATCAGCCTGTGGCATCAAGAAAAGAAAACACACACACACACACATTTCCCTCAAACACCACTAGAGGGCAGAGTTGAATCGAATTACCCGATGTTTGTACTTTCATCCTCTCCCTTTCACTTCCATGCACATGCAACACATAAACAATTACAAGTGGAGAAATCGTGTAATTGTTTGTGGTTTGTACGGTGTAGGTGCACCACAGACGATTACCGTTTTGCTCCATTTGCAATTGTTTATGCACAGCATTTCTGCTTGCTTGTAGGTTAAATTGTTTTTGATCTGTAAGGATTCTCCAAGTTTATGCGCACATTAAATAAAATACTACAGCAACTTATAGTAAATACTAGGCTACAATGATTTTAAACTATATTGAAGTAAAGCACTTGAGTTAATCTGTTGTGGTAATTCTACAGTTGGTAATACAGTAACTTTAGTAAAACAAACAAATGACTCGACCCATTACTTTAGTTTTATACAACTAGCATATGTTATACTACAATGCACCACAGTTTACTGTAGTAAAAACTAATATAGTACAGTATTTATTACAGTTTGTCAGTTCACTATAGTTAATATTAATGTATGCTGTATCATTTTTTAATAAAGTGTTGTAAATACTATAATATACAATACACTTTACTATAGTATGGTTCAAAAACACTATAGTATTTACTATAGTATAAATTACAGTGGTATTTTTTTATTTTGGTGTGTCTTCGGCTGATTTTTATTCATTCATTCATTTTCCTTCAGCTTAATCCCTTTATTCATCAGGGGTCCCTATAATCATCTGGGGTCGCCACAGTGGAATGAACCGCCAACTTATCCAGCATATGTTTTACACAGCTGATGCCCTTCCAGCTGCAACCCAGTACTGGGAAACATCCATATACACTCATTCACACACATACACTAACTACGGCTAATTTTTGTTTATTTAATTACATAAACTATAGCGTATGTCTTTGGACTGTAGGGGGAAACCGGAGCACCCGGAGGAAACCCACGCGAACACGGGGAGAACATGCAAACTCCACACAGAAACGCCAACTGGCCCAGCCCAACTTACAGTGATGAGGTGTTTAATTACCTCATTACCTTCAACACTGAGTTCAAAACTCTTTTCAAATGAGTAGAATTAACTTTCAGTAAATTTTGAGTTAACTACACTCATTTCATTTGATAACGTTGACTGTTGGGTGTACTCACGGTTGTTTGGTGCTGTTGGTTATGTGTGGCTCGTACTGGCTGTACTTTGGTGAATAACCAGTCTTAAGCTGCAGGGTGATATGGCTGTAACCAGAGTAAAGAAAATTCAGCATTGGGACAATGATAAAATTTACATTTTGAAATAAAAAATGTATTCAAATTGATAAATATTCTCTATTATTATCTAAATATTATATATTTCACAATATATATTTTTCTGTTTTCACATTTTTAAACTCATTTTAAAATCTTTCTGATGCCAGATGATATCCACTTTTGTATAATGTTAAGAAACTACTTGCTTTGTGAGAGTTAAAAGTAAGTAAGTTCATTCTGCAAAGCTCTGCAAAAGTGCTCACTGTTAAAGAAACCCGTTTAAAGTTAATCTAACATAAAATCTTAGTAAATTGAACAACTTAATTGTACCTTTTTGAACTTGAGCGCACAAACAAGCTTGCATGTCTTTAGAAATCTAATTAAACGTATGCTCAGTCATAAGACCTATACACGATTCAAGCTTGGGAAACTTTGCTTGCTTCTGCTGCCCTTTTTTTTTTTTTTGCTTTGTTTTAAGTAATCATCCGTATTTTGCTTTTATTTTTGACAGCAAACACTCATCTTCTTTGTCCAGAACAATAGCGCTATTGTAAAGTCTTCTGCTTATCAGAGGGTTTTCGCCGTTTATATTTCTCTCTCAGGACATGGATCAATGAAAACAGAAGAGGCCCTTTGTTTATCAACCCTTGAGGGCCTGCATACGATTTCGCATGGAAATGGCTGTGGGGGACATAGTAAACATAGAGTTTTCATAATTGTTTAATGTTACAGCCACTTAAACGCTGAACCACGGCAACTATTGATTGCACCTTTCACAGTCAGTCGTTATTTTCTCATCGTGTCTCTTAACAGTCTGTACACAGAAGTTGTCAGAGATTCTAAGTTCTTCTTTGACTAATGATGCAATGCTTATTGTGATGAACAAGTGACTGTGCGTTGCAAATATGAAGCTTGTATGACCACACTGCAAAACAATGCTTTTTTATACTTAGAGTTTTGCTTTATTTCTTGTCCAAATATCTAAAAATTCCTAAATCAAGAAACATTTTCTCTGTTGCGCCACGTGTTTTTGGTGCGCCTGCAGTCAGAAAAAAATCTACTCAAAAAAAAAAACACCTGAGCATCAAAACCATAGATACAGTATGACTGCCTGTCAACAAAAATGCAGTGCATTGCTCCTGGCGTTTTCAGAAATGAAAGCATGTTCCACATCCAACATCAAAACCAGCATTGTTTTGTGCCATAATTGTCTCTTTTATAATTCAGAATTTGTCTTCCTATAATTTACTCTAGACAAGTACCGCTTTCAGGAAAGCCCTTATATAGAGCTGGTTTGGGCGTGTATGATGCAAATTATTAACCTCTGTTCTAAATCTGTTCTAAATTTAGAACAGAGCCAAACACTCCAAATTTACTAAAAGAACGAGTTTAAAAATGTGTACACATATGTTGTGAATTAGTTTTGTTGAGTTCAAATGTGCATATAAATATGAAAATTGTGCGCAATTACTAGTGAATGAGACCAGTTGTTTTGTTTTCAGAAATATAAGTCAAAATTAAGTGAGTTTTTACTTAAAACAAGCTAAATAATGTGCCAATGGGGTAAGATAATCTTGTTTTTGGTTTGAAATGAGATTATTTGCTTATTTCAAGGAAAAACCCGCTTGATTTTGACATTATTAGTGGTCAAAAGAGTACTGAAAAACTGTACTCAAGTAAAAGTACCATTACTTGCCAAAAAAATGTAGTTCAAGTAGAGTAGAAGTATCTGTTTTCAATACATCTCAAATTCATTCATTTATTTAATTTCCTTCAGCTTAGTCCCTTTATTCATCAGGGGTTGCCACAGCGGCGCCAACTTATCCAGCATATGTTTTACACAGCGGATGTCCTTCCAGCTGCAACGCAGTACTGGGAAACATCCATATACATTCATTCACACACATAAACTAACTACGGCTAATTTTAGTTTATTTAATTCCCCTATAGCGCGTGTCTTTGGACTGTGGAAGAAACTGGAGCGGGGAGAACATGCAAACTCCACACAGAAATGCCAACTGACCCTGCCGGGACTCAAACTAGTGACTTTCTTGCTCTGAGGCGACAGTGTTAACCCCTGAGCCACCGTGTCGCCTCAAATTATGAGTAAAAAATATCCTTACCAAAAGTGCTCAAGACTAGTGAGTATTACGCTGTGAAAATTATTCTATCTATATTATGCCCTGCAAATTATATGTTTAGCTTATATCATTACAATTTTCGTGCTGTTTGTGTTGCTCTATAACACTTCCGAAATGCTGGCTGGCAGTAGGTTTTTATGTTCCTCTTTGTCGATTTTCTTTGCTGTTTTGTTTTTTCTGAACGCTACAAGTAGCTAAAACTTGCTCATTTAGAGGTGGGAACCGACGGACGTGCAACAGCTTTAATCATAATGTAAACATAAAACAAAAGTTTCCATCCGGAGCTCCTTCACAGAGCTTGACACTTGTAAACAATTGCTTCATCGGGCTCGCGGCTCTCAGCACTGCCCACGCTTGTTACCGGTACCAAGCTGACTAATCACAAAGCTTGTGCTACACGTCGTTTTGATGTGTAGTCACATTTTTTGAGCGGTGCATGTCGGAGTGAGCCAAGGCGAGGGCTATGCGACCACGCAAAGACTGTGCCGGAGCATTTGCGTGCGCTTGACGCAGAAGTATAAAGCTTGGTTTATACTTCTGCGTCAAGTGATTGGTGGGACCCATGATGCATGCCTTGTGCGTTGCCATGCATTTATACTTCTGCATGCTGTTTGTGTTGCTCTGCAATTACACTTTCAAAACACTAGTTGGCAGTGAGGTTTTTATATTCTTCTGGTTTGAGTTTCTTCATGGGTGTTTTGTCTTTTCTGAACACTACGTTAATGTACAAGTGGCTCAAACTCACTCATTTTGAGGCGGGAACTGGCGGACATGCAACAACTTTAATCATAAGGTAAACACAAAACAAAACTTTCCATCTGGAGCTTCTTCATGGGACTGGACACTTGTAAACACTGGCTTCAACGGGTTCTCACGGCTCTTGGTCCCGCCCACACTTGTCAGCGATACCAAGCTGACCTATCACAGAGTTTGTGGTGATAATGCAGATAATGCAGTGACTGGAGGCTGAAGAAAAATAACACAGAAAAGTACTGATGCAGCACTGAAAACATTTTCTCAAGTAAAAGTACATCTAATTTGTAAAGTATTAATGAGAAAAACTAAATTTACAGTAATTTATGTATTTGTAATTCATTACTTACACCTCTGCTTATTATTTCTGAAAACAAAACACTATTTTGTACTTAGATGTAAATGCTTCTTGATTTAGGAATTTAAAAATATTTGGACTTGAAACAAGATAAAACATTTTTATTTATTTTTGCTGTGTAGAGAACGAACTAAAATGGCAGTTTTCCTAATCCTGTGGTAATTTTATAGATTACTGCTGAGGGTCTTCTTTAAAAGCAGATGGAGTGAAGTTCTCCTCCTCATCCTCCAAACGGGTCTGATGACATCATCAGCTGAGAGCTGATCTGCAAGTAATTGTCATGCTGTGGGCGAAAACAGCCTTTTTAACATTCTGCAAGCTCTTTCGGGTTTTCCTGTGTTGAATCAGAACACATGTTGGCCATTTTGGGATCCGCTGTTTCTTTCCGATGCATTCCTGACCTTGAGGAGCAGTGCAGTTGGTTTTCATAAAGCAGACGTCTTCAAAAAGACTCTGGAGCCACTCGCCTTTTGAATATCTTGGGATGTTATTGCATGCAAATGTGAATCCGTACTCTTTGATTGTCTGAATTATGTGCTTACGTTGGTCGAGCAAAGTGCAAGGCAATTTTAGACAAATATGTTTGTGTTTGTGCAGGAAGTAAAAAAATATATAATGTTTGCGAACTAATGTAATGTCTTTGGGACTTTATATATGTGCCACTGCTGTCTTACACAGGTTATTAAAGGGATATTTCAGCCCAAATCGAAATTTAAACACAAAAGAAGATATTTTGAAGAAGGTTCAGAACCGGTAGCCACTGACATCCATATGCAGAAAAATAAATACTATGGAAGTCAATAGCCAAAGATATTTTGAAGAATGTTTACAACCCGTAGCCACCATACCTGCCAACACTCCAGTTTTTTACAGGAGTCTTCCGTATTTCAGACCCATCTCCCACCACTCTCCCGTTTTGTTATTTCTCCCGGAAAACTCCTGTAATTTTACCCCCCACCCCGGTCCTCAACTTTTTGGTACAGTCTGTAACACGCCTGGTGTCTCGATGTTGGCAGGTATGGTAGCCACTGACATCCATACACAGAAAAAAAAATACTGTGGAAGTCAATGGCTACCTGTTGCCAACATTCTTCAACATATCTTTGGGCATTGACTTCCATAGTATTCCTTTTTCTGTATATGGATGTCAGTGGCTACCGGCGTTCTGTCGAATTCTCCTACCTTGTCAGATTGTCCTGCCTCCCATTAAAAAGTAGGTAGCACATTTTGATGATGCAATATGCAACCCATCAGATTTTGCTACCAGTGTAAATTTTAATGTGGAGTAGTGTGATATGAAGCTGTAATATCACCCTAACCTACCTAATTCCTAACCCCAACCTCAAAACCATTCAAATATAGCGTTGGTAGCATAATCTGAGGGGTAGGATAAAATGTCAGGACACCAACATTCTTCAAAATGTCTTCTTTTGTGTTAAACAGAAATGGAGGATGAATAAATGATGACAATTTTTAGTTTCGGATGAACGATCCCAACATAAAGTACGAATATATTATTTGCAAAAAGAACCATCTTGCTAAACTTTGCTTTGAAGATGCACACTTAATGAAAGCAAGCTCTGGAACGTAAACAGATTTTCAATGTAAACTTGAGCTTCGTCTGATGAAATGTGTCCATGTTCAAAGTGATTACAAATGAGGGCACTTTGCTGTCAGTCCAAGGTCAAATCTTTGAATGCTTCAGAGGTTCTTTTATTTTTGAAGTGATGAGGTGTTTAACTGAACCCAGAGGGTCTTTGAGTTTGTCTCATTCCTCATGTGAATCAAAGGCAAGATCAAACCCTTTAACTTCTGTTTTAATGTATAAGGTCATTTTGCTAATCAAAAAGTTCTGCACAGTTGAAGAAAAATCTTCATGCTAATGGTCTAATCTGATTCAATGATTTATGCTAAGCTACATTAAAAGTGCTCCAGCTAGACCAGGAGATCGTCCGAATGGATTAAATGGTAAAACTCAACAAGTCTAGGGGAGTTCTAAATTGAGCCTATTTCCAAAAAAGGTGGAGTGTTCCTTTAACCCTCATTTTTTGTAGAGGTTGACTTTGAGAGATCCAAGTGCCCAAAGTGTACAAATAATTGTAGTAATTTCGAGATTAACCCCATTTTATGCTCATCTGACCTAATCACAGGCCCAGCTGCAGTATACACTTACTGAGGGGCTCTAGTCTGACAAGTTAGGTCTTGTCCATTGTGAGTTTGTCAATCCTAAGTAATTTATGCAGTTATGTCTTAGCAGTTTGGAAAACATATATATATATATATATATATATATATATATATATATATATATATATATATATATATATATCTACAGTGCTCAGCATATATCATATATAAGTACATCAATATTACAATATTATACTATATATAATATATAACAATATATAATATTGGATTATACAATATTATATTTGTGCTTATACATCAGATTAGTCAGTACTGAATCCAAATCTGGAGCTTATCTAACAAAATAACTTACAATAACTGTCTAAAATCTAGAACACCCAAATTTATGTGTTATAGAAAGATATTAATTACAAATTTTAAAGAAAGAAAAAATCAAGAAAAGCAAAAAAAAAAAAAAGAAAAATGTGGTTGAAATTTTGCAGCTTGTATTTTGCAGCTCACATTCAAGCAATATTTTGCTTGAATGTATTTGTATTATCTTTAAATTTCTAAATATGTTTGGTGAATAAAATACTATTTTATTCAATATATCTGTTTAATAAATCTGTTTTGTTTAAATGCACCAAAATACATTGCCTATATTCACTAAGAAAGGGATAAAAATGTTCATTTTCAAAATGGGGTGTACTCAATGATGCTGAGCACTGTATATGCATATGGTGGCACGGCGGCTCAGTGCTTAGCACTGCAAGAAAGTCGCTGATTCGAGTCCTGCCTGAGCCAATTAGCATTTCTGGGTGTTTTAAAATTTTTAAAAAGGTTTTAAAATCTTTAAAGCATTTTAAGGTCAAAATTATTAGCCCTTTAAGCTATACATTTTTCAATAATCTACAGAACAAACCATCATATACAATAACTTGCCAAATTACCCTAACCTGCCTAGTTAACCTAATTAACCTAGTTAAGCCTTTAAATGTCACTATAAGCTGTATAGAAGTGTCTTGAAAAATATAAAGTAAAATATTATTTGCTGTCATCATGGCAAAGATAAAAGAAATCAGTTATTAGAAATGAGTTATTAAAACTATTATGTTTAGAAATGTGTTGAAAAAAATCTTCTCTCCGTTAAACAGAAATTGGGGAAAAAAATAATCAGGGGGGCTAATAATTCAGGGGGTTTAATAATTTTGACTTCAACTGTATAGAGCTGTCACTCACTTCAATTCATTGTGATCTCACACGGTTCTGTTTTAATTAGTGATTTACTTTGCTTTATTTAATAAGAAGAGTTGTGAACTTGCAGAACTGCACTCAACATTTTTAATTTTGAGTGGTGACTATATTTTGAATAACAAACAGTAAATTGGCCACATTGTGTGCCAGAAATCAACCGATATGCCTGTGATATGTCTGTTTTTGAAAAGCTGCAATAACACATTGTAAATAGAGCATTTTGATGTTTTCCAGACTGCACTGGAGCCAATTATATTTTCGCCAATAATCTGTTGCTATGCTTCAACTGAGAGTTTGATTTTGTTTAAGGATGCTTAGCACTCTTTTCCCCTGACTGGGTTTACTTAATCTAAACCCATTTGACAGATCAATACTGAATTGCAAAATAGTCTAGACTTTGATTAAAGCTATGTTTAAAAATACACAAAACTGTGTTAAGTTCACTACAGAGGTCAGTCAAATGAACTCTTCTGAATGCAAAATAATTTTGAGAAGGTTTGTAGTCTCTTTAAGGTAGTCTACAACAAAGTTTAGCTCACAGTCGGCTAATTAGCCTACTATTAAAATGAATGATTACCAATCACCCAGCAAAAGTAATAAAACGTTTTGTAGTTATAACATAATTGAAATGGCAATTTCGACAATCAATTTAAAAGCTGCTAGTGCACAACACTACCATTTGAGCGTATGAATCATCCAAACAGAGTCGCTCCTCCTTAACGAATCAGTACGGGAGGAGCAAGGAGTGGATTAGACTTTAGCGAATCGGTTCTTTTGAACAAGTCGTGTAAACGAACCAACCACTTCCACGCAACTCTTGTTTTAGCCAAAATAACTTTTTCTTCCTTTATATACGATTTATTTTCACAATAAGAATAATATAGATTTTTAAATCAGATTTATTTTGGTTACTTAGTCTTTTACCTTAACATACTACATTAAATGTTTGAAACAAACGAGTGTATTGTGTAGTGTATTATTTAATTTAAAACACTTTGTTAATGGATGCTACATCATAGGCTACTGTAGTATCAACTATAGTGAACTGAAAATAAATACTATAATTTTCACTACATTAAACTGTGGTGTATTTTTAGAATAGTATACCCTAGAGTTGTAGAAAAGTACAGTAGCGGGTCATTTGTTTAGGCTATATTGTGTTATCATTGAAACTGTAGATTTACCACAACAGACTATTCATAATTCACTATACATAGGCAAGTATTCACTAAAGTAAATTTTATAGTATTCTATATGTGTTGGCAAACATTATGCTGGCACCTGACAAACCTGAAAATTGTCTTGTCACTTGTGGGAAAAAAATTGATTATCCTTAAACAGCCTATAGCCTACTCTTTCCCATGAATAGTTATATAGAAGCATTTTAAATATAGAACAATAAGAAACAAACTGGGTAAGATGTGAAAACTTGACTCGTCGTCACCCACACGAGTCAGTGAACAAATCTTTAAGCGAATCGATTGAAATGAATCGAGTCGTTTGGACGAATCGCGATCCCCAGCACTAGAATGGAGAGGGTCAGGAAGATCGGTGGGTGGGGTTAACCCTTTGTGGAAAAAAAAAATTAAGGAATCACGTGTTCCCAGATCAAAGGAGATCCGCTTTGTACAGAGAGCGCGAGCAGCAGCCAGCGAGGCATAAGCGAGCGCGCGAGCAATGCGATAGTCCGGGCAGCAATGCTGAAATAAGCCACGACATTCTTCTCAAGGACAAACTTTTATTTTTAATGATCGGTCCTCACGTTTCGCACAATCCGTCGCGTTTGATTGCTTTGCTCTTTTCGTTGCTGTGTGTGTTTTTCGAGAGGGAGCTCCCTCCTCTGAACATTTGATTCCGAACCGACACTTTTTTGAAGACCCTTGGAAATTATGTTCCGATCGGCGCTGATCCAACCGGCAAGATGATGAATTTACCGAGGACTGGGTTCGGTCGCGGTGCTGATTCGGTGGTCTTGGTGTTGTTTTGGGTCTTGGGAGCCGTCCTGGCCAAGGATACTGCCTTTGTGGAAGTTGTGCTTTTTGAGTCGAGCCCAAATGGTGATTATACCACTTACACGACAGGTTTGCAAGGGCGCTTCTCCAGAGCCGGAGCCACTATCAGCGCAGAGGGCGAGATCGTGCAAGTATGTTTCCTTCTCTATCAGTGCACTTGCATGGGCATTTTACACTCGAACCTCGTGTCTAACAACTTGCTTTCTCGCTCGCTCTCCGCAACTTTGTTTTTCTCTTTCTTTTCAAGGGGGTGTGGGGTTGCACTTCACTACGTGAGGATGGTACAAGCCCAGAACTGTGCGGTCGCAAAATGGCCTCTTGTCTTGCAAAACACACAAACGTATTTGCAAAACAAAAAAAAGTTACTTTGATGCGCAACTTGAATGAATGATATTATGTCGCATAGTGCACACTCTATAACGCGGTGAACACTTTGTAGCGCGCGGGTGACAGCGGTAAACATATGTCAGAGGTTATCCATTTTAATAAGCGCATTTCTTAGATCTTCTGCAGCGTTATAATGCCGAGTGTCAGTGTTGATTCATTGCTGAAGGATTCCCGCAGTCAATGAACATCTTGGAAAGGGGTTACGGATTATAAATATGCGATTTGGAGCCATGGAAAAGTCGTGGGATACCGTAGTTCAAGTTTAAAAAGTCTTGAATAGATTCTGCGTTGAGTGTTTTGGCTGCTTAAACATGAGCTTTGTGTGCCTATAGGGTCTTTAAAATGACATGTATGCGGATTGTAATTTTATTACTTTCTACAGAGTACATATGATCATTCTATTTTTGTTAAAAGTGTCATGTAAATATGAATAATGTTTGGATATCCAGCCCCACAAATGTGCACATTTAGCATTGAGGTAAAGTTTTATATTGGCACACTCATTCAGTGACAACTTGTGACATGCAACCTAGATTGTTTACCATGGTACTTTGAATATTTCACTAAAATCACATGTAAATATGACTTCAAGACAACATAAACACTATTTAATTGACTGTGAACATTGTTGTACTTTTATAGTTGCTGGCTGCTAATAACATTTCCCTATTTAGAGTTGCTTTTCTGAAATTACATTATTAAGGAGAAAGTCAAAATGTGAATGTAAAACCAACTTTACCTCAATACATTTAGCACCTGAACATGCCCTGTTATTTGTAGTTTTCTTGATAAAAGATTTTAAAGCTAAAATTTATATTGAAATTAAGACTTTTTAATATGAATAAATGTCAAACAAACAGATCCAAGATAAATAATTAGGTAAGATAAATTAGAGGAAACATGTAAACTGTCTGAATTTGCTTGATAAAAGATTTAAAAACCAAAATATCTTTGAAAGTTGTGACTTTTTAAAAAGTTTGCATGACTTCCAAAAATAAAAGCGAAGGAACTAATTAATAAACTAAGGAGCTTGAGTTAAGAAGGAAATGTGTATTTTGTTATAATTTTAAGATATCTTAAGCCCCCTAGTGGGCCTAGAACCCCCTGGTTAAGACTAAGGTAAAGTTGGTTTTATATTCACACGTTCTGACTTTCTCCTTAATAATATCATTTAGGGCTGGGCGATATGGCAAAATATGCAATCATGATACTTATTTTTCATATTGAACGATAACGATATATATTTCAATTCGCGATGCTCATAATAACCGATAAACCGTTAACCGAAAGGGTGAAGTTTTTTTAGCTGATTAATGGTATCAGTTAAATGATTTTAAAATATTATTTTATATATTTTTAAAGTTTGGCTGCATAAGGGGCCGATCACAGCGAACGCAGTTTTTTGCGTTTTATTGTTTTTATTTGGTTTATTCTGTTTTTCTATGCTGTTGGAAAAACTGCAGGTGCTTAAAGATGTTCTGTATGCTGTTGTTCACATGTTAAAATAAATCAGTATTTTTAAATGCAATATTAAATGTGTCACACAAAATAGACACGTCAATTATTTTTTACAATTAAATAATTTAAAATAATTTGACCAGTTAATCATTAATATTCGGTTACCTAATGACAGTTGTCGATTGGCAAAATTAACCGAAATGAGCGTCCCTGAACAATAACTGAAGCTGCAAAAGGGTCCATTAAATGGCATAACATTTTCGGCCCATAAATTTTCAGTGCCTGAAAATTCGGTACATCTCTAATATCGACACACTTTAAGATTCTCATTGCTATATATTTCTGCTGTGTGATTGGCTTTTAGAGCAATATAGAGAAAAAAGTCTAGAGCTTATTGTTGTTATTGACATAAGTTTTGTCAGGATTTGATATAATATCGTTTATCGGCACAGCCCTAATATAATTTCAGAAAAGTATTATTTGCAAATGCTAAATAGGGAAATCATATTAGCAACTAATGTCTATCAACGCACGTTGTTCACAGTCAAGTAAATAGTGCTAATATTAGTTTGAAGTCATAATTACATGTGATTTCAGACCGAATATTCAAAGTACCAAGGTAAACAATATGCATGTCACACGTTTTATATATATATATATATATCTCCAACGTTACCTCAATCTGGTTAAGGAACCACTGCTTTAGTAATTAGTGCATGTTTAAGACCTTCAAGATGACCTGAGGTTACTTCTGAATGAGAGTAATTAACATTATTATAGTGTATGGCTTAAATGTCTATGACACCTGTCATATAAATGTCCTTAGTTTAAAGTTCATTGAAGTCTATGAGAAGTCTTCCCCATAACGCTGTCCAGATGACCACTCTGCTTAAATAATGCCTCCACAGGGACCCGTGCTATTTAATCAAGAGTTTTTGAACCATCACACCTCTGCGTGTGATTTATTCCTCATATCGCACTCAAGCAGTTTTGTGTTCTCCAAGGAAAGTTTTGCAATCCTTCTGAGGAGCACCCATTTTGATGATTTGTTGAAGGTTTGTAATTCTTCCCCCTCCACTTGTGAAAACGGAGAACAGGCATCAAAGAGCGAGACGTTATTGAATGCCATGCCAAGAGGAATAATCTGTCCCTTAAACACTTGCTTAGAGTTTAACGCTGCTGGCAGAAGTGCACTGTGGGAACTTACGGTGGCTGTAACGTGAACACTGTGAAGGTAAAAGGATGCAATGAACTCAGATCAAAGCGAATGCATGAAGTGTGTGTGCTTGTTTTTGTTGGAGATGCTGCAAATGCTTGATGAACGCAAAAATAAATCTATATTTTGGAAAAAGTATGTACTCGAGCCGTTTGGGCATGCAGGATCTTTCGCAAGCTTCTATTCCTGTGCTTTTCTTTCACATTCCTCCCTGCGGTTTTAGTGTAGAAAAATGAAAAATACAGGCTTTTTTACATCCAGGTCTGCTGTGTCTGTCCCACATCATTGGCTAGTGTGTGTTTACAGTTGTGTACTTAGTAATGTTAGACCGTTCCCATGTATAGGATTAGTGAGTATCGCATTCTTCAAAATGGCAAGTGGTGATCATAGTTTTTCAGGGATGGCAGAGGAAATCGCTTTCTCTGTAGTGGGACGAAATGAGAGATTTAGCGGTTTAGATATTTAGACTGGCCATACATCCATTTAGCACGGGCCATTTGGCTCTATCTTTAAACCCTGTTGAAATGCCGGACTTCAGCTTTACGTTGAGACGCCTTTGAGGTTTGCCTTAGTTTCAGATGGTAACTTTTGTCCAAGTTAAGAGGGATTATGTATTCTTGTAATCATTGTGCGGACATTGTTTTCGCTCTTTCTAATTTTCCTGCTATGCCATGCATCATTTGCAATTTTCTTTTCAGCAGTGTCATAATCTATGTGGATTGGAAATGTTGAAATGTGTTTACCCTAATTGATTGGATTTTGTTGAGAAGCAGGGTGAACAAGAACCATATGAAGATATTTTTGTGAGATTTCACTCAGATCTTTGACCTCTGTATGAAATAAGTAATCTGTTTGACAGTACAGTTGCGCCATCGAATTTGCATGCTAAAACATTTTGTTGCACCATTCTTGGAGTTCTTCTTGTTTTGTTTTTTTTTGAGCATTTTTGTCTAATTGCTTTTAAACCTGAAAGTTTTAACACAGAGGCTGTCCTCAGTTTTTGTTCAGGCCATGATTTATTTTTAATTCCTGTGATTTGTTTCATTATAAAAAAGTCTTTGTTTTAATGGGTGTTCTTGAAAATCCAATTATGTTGGTGATTTACACTGTTAGAATCTTTTACACAACATTAGTGGTTTGGAGACTTGAAGCCCAAATTTTTGAAAATTCACTTTAAGGTCAAGTTTATGCGATTATCTCCCTATAAACTACAAATCTTGTCATGCTTTTTGCACATTATTGTGTTCAGATGTTTGCACAAATTTATTTTACAAAGATCCTACGCCAATTACTATCCGGCACACATTGTTTTCAGCATTCATAAATCCATGTGAATGGGTTAGTTTTGACGATGTCATCTGTACTGTTATTTAAAAAAATTAAAAATATTAAAGTTTAATTCATCATTGTCATGTAAACATACCCCAAGTTAACTAGTGAGGGTTTCATTTCATTCTTCCTCTGCCTTTTTGTCCTAATAGTTTTTAAACCTGAAAGTTTTCTTGCAAAACATAGATGCTATGCGCAGTTTTCGTTTTAACCCATGATTCATTTTTAATTCCTGTGATTGGTTTCATTATAAATAATTTTTTTTTGATGAGTGAAGACTTGAGAATCTAATTAAATTGGTGATTTACACTGTAAGAATCCTTTACACAACATTAGTGGTTTGGAGGCTTGAAGCCTAAATTTTTTAAAAATTTGCTTCAAGGTCAAGTTTTTGAAACCGGTTATGCGATTATCTCCCTATAAACTACAAATCTGGTCATGCTTTTTGCATATTATTGTGTTCAGATATTTACACAGACTTCTAGTGTATCTTTCAAAAGAGCCATCGCCAAGTACTGTGCAGCACACATTGTTTTTTATTGTTTTCAGCATTCATAGGTCCATGTGAATGGGTTAGTTTTGACAGTGTTGTCATCTGTTCGGTTAAAAGCAAAATAAAAACCTTTCTATTCGTCGTTGTCATGTAAACATACCCCAAGTTAACAAGCGAGGGTTTCATTTCATTCTTCTTCTGCCTTTTCTATTTGTCCTAATGGCTTTTAAACCTGAAAGTTGTCTTGCAAAACACAGATGTGTTCGCAATTTTTGTTCGGGCCATGATTCATTTTTAATTCCTGTGATTGGCTTCATTATGAAAAAGTTTTTGTTTTGATGGGTGTTTTAGAGAATCCAATTATGTTGGGGATTTACACTGTAAGAGTCCTTTACACAACATTAGTGGTTTGGAGGCTCGCTTCAAGGTCAAGTTTTTGAAACCGGTTATGCGATTATCTCCCTATAAACTACAAATCCTGTCATGCTTTTTGCATATTATTGCGTTCAGACTGCATTTGCACAGGCTTCCAGTGATTCATTTTTTTACTAAGAGCCACACCAATTACTATCCGGCACACATAATACTTTGTTTTTATTGTTTTCAGCATTGATAGATCCATGTGAATGGGTTAGTTTTGACAATGTTGTCATCTGTACGGTTAAAAAAAGCTAAAGAAAAGCCTTTCCATTCATCGTTGTCATGTAAACATACCCCAAGTTAACAAGCGAGGGTTTCATTTCATTCTTCTTCTGCCTTTTCTATTTGTCCTAATGGCTTTTAAACCTGAAAGTTTTCTTGCAAAACACAGATGTGTTTGCAGTTTTTGTTCAGGCCATGGTTCATTTTTAATTCCTGTGATTGGTTTCATTATAAATAAGTTTTTTTGATGAGTGAAGACTAAATTGGTGATTTACACTGTTTTCAACTAAGAATCTTTTACACAACATTAATGGTTTGGAGGCTTGAAGCCCACATTTTTGAAAATTCGCTTTAAGGTTAAGGTTTTGAAATCGGTTATGCAATTATCTTACTATAAACTACAAATCTTGTCATGCTTTTTGCATATTATTACGTTCAGATGTTTGCTTCTAGTGTTTCTTTTAAAAGAGCCATCGCCAAGTACTTTCCGGCACACATTGTTTTTATTGTTTTTAACATTCATAGATCCATGTGAATGGGCTAGTTTTGACAGTGTTGTCATCTGTACGGTTAAAAAAAAAAAGCAAAAAAAATAGGCTTTACATTCGTCATTGTCATGTAAACATACCTTAACTTAACTAGTGAGGGTTTCATTTAATTCTTTTCTGCCTTTTCTATTTGTCCTAATGGCATTTAAACCTGAAAGTTTTCTTGCAAAACAGATGCTGTTCCAGTTTTTGTTCAGGCCATGGTTCATTTTAAATTCCTGTGATTGGTTTTATTATAAATAATTTTTTTTGATGAGTGAAGACTTGAGAATCCAATTAAATCAGTGATTTACACTGTTTTCAACTAAAAATCTTTTACACAATATCAGTGGTTTGGAGACTTGAAGCCCAAAGTGTAGGAAAATTTGCTTCATGGTCAAGGTTTTGAAATCGGTTTTGCAATTTTCTTACTATAACCTACAAATCTGGTCATGCTTTTTGCATATTATTGTGTTCAGATGTTTCTGTTCATGATTGTCATGTTAACATATACCCCAAGTTAACAAGCGAGGGTTTCATTTCATTCTTCTTCTGCCTTTTCTATTTGTCCTAATGGCTTTTAAACGTGCTCCAATTCCAGCAAACCACACATTCTGTTCACAATTTCCTTTTTCCTTCTAGGATTGGTGCGAAGATGGTTTCATTGTAAAGGCGGCTTGTTGTTGTCCATTGAGAATCCAATTAAGTTAATAAGTGATGATTTTATACTTTAGGACGTGGTAAAATTCCAAGCGCTAGCCTTGGTACATCCTTGTCAGTTTTCTCTTGAGTGAAAAAGAGCGCCTGGAGTACCATCTGGGCCAAAGCAAACAAATTAACTCAATTTGCTACATACTCTACCTTATGGGGCAGGAAGCAAAGTGACTTGTCTTGGCCAATGCACAAAACCAATGTTCCCCTTGGCTAGAGCCTCAATTTTGTCTTCTCATAGCATGAAAATCAGTGTCTTTTTAAATAATTCTTACATACTGTACTTGTGGCTTTTCTCTTGGAAAGGCCTTGCTGATGCTGTTTTGAATATAGTGTTACATTCTTACTGCCAGTTTCTTGTTTCCAATGGAGACTAGCTAGCTGCTGTTTTTTTTTATGTGCATTTATCACTTGAATTGGAGCTCTTAGTGTTTTAGCTTTATTTTGCTTAGTCAAAGGCTAAAAGGTTAAGCTGAAATGTTGTTGTACTGTGCTGATTTTGGCAGTCCCGTAGCTGAAGTGGAGGTTATCATAAGTAGCCTAATATACGGATACCTGACTTGCTACTGCATTTAATTGGTTGAAATGTTGTTTTTGTGAACTGGAAGGGCTTGTTGATTGAAGGGTTGTTAAAATTGAAGTCTGGATCATTATACGTGCAATGGTGCACGCTCAAACAATGAAGGTCTGCTGAATGTTTTGATAGCTTTGTCCTTTATGCTCTGAGGTTTTGTAGTCTAGCGACTCCCAACCAGGGGATCTTTTTTTTGTTTTGCTATGGTAAACCCTTCAAAAGGCAACAAAAGGTGTTATGTTTACATGTTTTATGAAATCGTTTTATTAGACTATTCATGATATGTGCATATTGGTGAGTCTTTATTTTGCCCTTAGTATCACTGCAACTTTTTTCAGTTAATTGATTGATTTTAGTTTGATATTCAATAATGTTGATCCTAAAACTGTATGCTATTTTGGAGTAATGCACGTTAGCATATGTATATTAGGCATGGGACAATAACCAGTTTCAGGTTTTGAAACCGCAAAAAAAAATCTGTTATACCGTTCTTAAGGTATATGTAAGGTTGGTGTTTTTGAAACTAATGAAGATAGCAGAGGTCCATGATTTATTTTTAATATTTAGCCTGACATGTTTACTGTTCCAAAATATAATAAATGTTACCTAAAATAAGAAATATTGTATACAATGGGTAAAAAAAGTTGTTGTTGTTGTTGTTTACCCAGACATTTAAAAATAACTTATTTTACAGTAGTATTCACAGTACCGTGAAACCGCGATATTTTTATCCCAGGTTATCATACCGTCAGAAACTTATACCGGCCCATGCCTAATACACTTCCATTTAAATGTTTGGAGTAAGTAGTTTTTTTTATTATTTTTAAGTGATAACAACAGTTAGAATGTTTTGCAAAATAACAGTTTTTATTGTTTTTCATGCAACAAATGCAGCTTTGGTGACTGAGATTTTTAAAGCTCCTGTGAAGTGCTTTGAAGTGTGCATTTTTGTTCGATCACATTTAGCATGAACGTAAATGCGTGCATGATCAATTTGTAGCTTTAACAAAGATTAATCTATTTTTACAATGTGGTCAACATTTGAAGTGGATCAAAAAAGTTGATCAAAATAAGAATGCTGTTGTTAAATGGTTTTAGGACACTTTTTGATTTATGTGGTGGTTTTGATACACTTCAAAAGTCGACTACTGTATGAAGTGGTATTTTACATTTAAATATTTTATTGCTGTACCTCAATACTGTTAGACTCTTTAGAAAACCGTAACTCACTGTCCATTTCATGTGTACGTGTATGTTTGTTCTATTGTATTAATTTATGCTTGTCATTTCTTTTATTTCATGCATATAACTAACAAATTGTACATCAATGTAAAATTGGGAATTCTTCCCAAATAGAGTTGTTTTAATCATCTTGGGAAATTATATTCAAATCGCTATATATATATATATATATATATATATATATATATATATATATATATATATATATATATATATATATATATATATATATATATATATATATATATATATATATATATATATATATATATATATATATATATATATATATATATATATATATATTCAATTCAATTCAATTCACCTTTATTTGTATAGCGCTTATACAATGTAGATTGTGTCAAAGCAGCTTCACATAAAAGGTCACAGTAAATAGGAACAGTGTAGTTCAGTTTGTAGTGTTTAAGTTCAGTTCAGTTTAGCTCAGTTTAGTGTGGTTTAATAATCACTACTGAGAGTCCAAATATTGAAGAGCAAATCCAACGATGCGCAGCTCTACAGATCCTGAACCATGCAAGCCAGTGGCGACAGCGGAGAGGGAAAAAAAGCTTCACTAAAGGCGGAAGTGAAGAAAAAAAAACCTTGAGAGAAACCAGGCTCAGTTGGGCACGACCATTTTAATTTCTCCGCTGGCCAAACGTCTTGTGCAGAGCTGCAGTCTCAGTGGCGGAGGCTGGAAGCTGGCCTCAGCGAAGACTCGTCTGTCTCTGGAGCGTCATAGGAAACAGTCTCATGTTCTCCACTCTTCCATGACCATCGCAGTAGTTGTTCAGGATTCGGCCAGGTCCAGGATATGGAAACCTTGGGATCATCTCGTCGTTGGTCTTGGATCGAATCAGTGACTCTGCATAGTCTGAGGGCCTCGGGAAGAGTATCCCCAGGTGGAAATGGAGAATAAAGAAAATAATTAGCGTAGCTGATGTTCACAGTGTATATCAGCAAGATGCATAACCTGTGTGGAAGCCCCCTAAGTGGTGCACTAAGTGTATGCTTTACTGAACAGATAGGTCTTTAATCTAGTTTTGAATTGGGAGAGTGTGTCTGAGCCTCGGACGTTATCAGGAAGGCTATTCCAGAGTTTAGGAGCTATAAATGAGAAGGCTCGACCTCCTTTACTCGACTTTGCTATTCTAGGTACTACCAGAAGTCCTGAGTTTTGAGATCTTAAAGAGCGAGTTGGATTGTAGCGAGACAGAAGATTGGTTAGATAAGCAGGAGCTAGATTATTTAGAGCTTTATATGTAAGAAGCAATATTTTAAATTCAATACGAAACTTAACAGGCAGCCAGTGTAAGGAGGATAAAATTGGGGTGATGTGATCAAATTTTCTAGACCTGGTAAGAACTCTGGCAGCTACATTTTGTACTAATTGAAGTTTGTTAATAGAGGATGCTGGGCAGCCAGCAAACAGAGCATTACAGTAGTCCAGCCTAGAAGTCATAAAAGCATGGACTAGCTTTTCTGCATCTGAGATGGATAGCATACTTCGTAACTTAGCGATATTTCTCAGATGAAAGAAAGCAGTTTTTGTGACATGGGAAATATGATTTTTAAAAGTTAAATTGCTGTCTAATATGACACCCAGATCTTTTATAGTAGAACTAACGCTAACTTTGTATCCCTCTAATTGTAGATCGAGTTGTGAGATCTGCTGTGTACAGGAAGATCTGCTATATATATATAGTTTTAATAACTCATTTCTAATAACTGATTTATTTTATCTTTGCCATGATGACAGTAAATTAATATTTGACTAGATATTTTTCAAGACACTTCTTTACAGCTTAAAGTGACATTTAAATGCTTAACTAGGTTAATTAGGTAAACTAGGTTAGAGTAATTAGGCAAGTTATTGTATAACGAGGGTTTTTTTCTGTAGACTATCGAAAAAAATATAGCTTAAAGTGGCTTATAATTTTGACCTTAAAATGGTTAATAAAAAAATAAAAACGGCTTTTATTTTAGCCGAAATAAAACAAATAAAATTTTCTCCAGAAGAAAAAATATTATCAGGCATACTGTGAAAATGTCCTTGCTCTGTTAAACATCATCTGGGAAATGAAAAAAAAGAAAGAAAAACAATTCAAATGGGGGCTAATAATTCTGACTTCAACTATGTATCAAAGCGAAGATCGGCAATGATTTGAGTTGAACGTATCATTTGATTGTCTGTTTAAAAAGTGGCAGTGACCGCAAGGGGTTAAAGAAACCACACAATTCTTAAGTGTTTTTAGTATTATTTTTTGTTTAATCCACTTAAATTTGTGAAAACGTTTGATTTAACTTAATTTGTGTTGGGACTACATAAAGGAATTGTTTCCCAGCATTTTTTTTGTGGTGTACCTAATTAGTGAAACCCTGAACTACTCCTATAATATTTAAAATTTTTCGTAACCTGCACCTGTCTTTCATTTTTCATGGAGATAATGACCGTCACACACACCAAATGCTCAATGTATGAGTCCATACTGGTTTAGTTATCTTTCCTCTACCATCATAACTAAGATCATCACAGTGTAGTTCATGACCATTACTGCTGAAAGTGGCTTATATAAACAGAAGCCGAGTGAAACGGTCTGTGCGAAAGCTGACAGTACAGGCGATGACATGCTGTCATGCCGGCATTAGAATGATGGCATCTCCACATTCTCTCAGGCAGAACTGTAGTGTCATATCTGCACATGACGGACCTAAAATACCTTGATGGATGACTCTCCTTATCACCTCCTGTAGGAGAACTAACGCTTCAGTCTGGTGGCTTTCAGACACTGCTCTCTTTATGAACTGGATGTGGGAAAGTACGATGGCGCTTCATTCTATAGTCATGTTCGTTCCTGTCTGTTGAGGCTGCGAGACTGAAATAGAAATGAGTGGAAATATATTCTTTTTTTTGTTTGTTCTTAGGTGGATTTTTTTGGGGGGGAGTTTGGTTTGGTTGCTGTTTGTGTTGTTGTCGTATTTAGGCATGGCCCGGTATAAGATTCTGACAGTATGATAACCTTTCATAAAAATATAACGGTTTGGCGGTATTGTGATTACTGCTCTTAAATATATTTCTTTTAAATGTCTGGGTAAAAAAAAAAAAACAAGAACGTTTTTCCCCCTTTGAACACTTTTTTTATTTTATTTTATTTTATTTTGACTTCTGCTATCTTTATTTGTTTAAATAGATTTTTTTGTACAATTTAAAACAACATCTTTGATTATCTTTTCGGCTGGAGATACTGTTGTCTTAAACACAAACTTAAAATCTTACATATATTGTAGGAACGGTATAACAAAATTTTGGCGGGTTAAAACCTTGACCTTTCTAAAATGTGCGATTATTCCTTGAAAACGGTTATCGTCCCATGCCTAGTCATATTGAATGTGATTTGCCTAGTGATTTGAGGAGAAATTGAGGTAAAGATATGATAGTTTAGGCTGACAATTGGAAGGTGACATAGCTTAAGTTTTTTTAGATCCTGAGAACAGAGAGATTATTATTTTGGTTCTGATCCACTTATTAGTTAATGCATAAATATTCTGTTCTTTTATTATAGATCCATTGAATTGAAGCTGATTCCAGCAGCGAGGGGCGTAATAGCTGAAAGCCGATTCACCCTGCTTTGACTGAACTCTTGGGATTTCTAATCTATTTGATCCTAAAGATCTGAGTGATCTGTTAGGTTTGTATTCAGTGAGCATATCTATAATGTATTGAGGTCCTAGGCCATTTAGTGATTTATAGACCAGTAATAATACTTTAAAATCTATTCTGAATGTAACTGGGAGCCAGTGTAAAGACCTGAGGACAGGTGTGATGTGCTCTGATTTCCTGGTTCTGGTCAGAATTCTGGCCGCAGCGTTCTGGATGAGCTGCAACTGTCTGACTGTCTTTTTGGGAAGGCCAGTGAGGAGGCCATTACAGTAATCCACCCTGCTGCTGATAAAAGCATGAACAAGTTTCTCTAAGTCTTCACTGGAAACAAAGCATCTAATTCTTGCAATGTTAATCTCACCAAGATTTTTGACCTTAGTTTTTGTTGTTTGACCCTTAGAGCCAAGGTACGTATTCACCTTGAGAACCTCATCTCTGTTCCCAAACGCAATGACTTCAGTTTTCTCTTTGTTTAACTGAAGAAAGTTTTGGCACATCCAATTGTTAATTTCATCAATGCATTGGCAGAGGGTGTCAATGGGGCTGTAGTCATTAGGCAGTAAGGCTAGGTAGATCTGAGTGTCATCAGCATAGCTGTGGTAGGAGATTTGGTTTTTTCTCATTATTTGGCTCAGAGGGAGCATATAAAGGTTGAACAGGAGAGGTGCCAGAATCGAGCCTTGTGGGACTCCACATGTCATGGGTGTCCACCTCGACCTATGGTCACCTATACTGACATAGTAACCTCTTCCTTCAAGGTAAGATCTGAACCATTTGAGGACCGTCCCAGACAGCCTAACCCAGTTTTCCAGCCTATCCAGAAGTATGCTGTGATCGACAGTGTCAAATGCAGCACTGAGATCGAGCAGTACCAGCACTGTTAGTTTGCCTGAATCTGTATTTAGGCGGATGTCATTGATTATCTTTATAAGGGCGCACTCTGTACTGTGATGTGGACTGAAACCAGATTGATAATTGTCTAAACACCCCTTGAAGTTTAAGAACTTGTTAACCTGGTTAAAAACAACTTTTTCAATGATTTTGCCAATGAAAGGGAGATTCGAGATGGGCCTGTAATTGCTCAATATGGTGTTATCCAGGTTGCTCTTCTTCAAGAGGGGTTTAACAACTGCAGTTTTAAGTGAGTTAGGAAAAATCCCTGAGAGAAGTGAAGCATTTACCACTTTTAGAAGATCCATTTCTAAACATGTAAACACCGTTTTAAAGAATGATGTGGGGAGCGTGTCAAGACTGCAGGTTGATGTTTTCATAACTTGCACGATCTCTTCTAAGATTTTGCCATTAATTGCCATAAATATAATATATACATTAGGGCTGCTCGGTTATGGGGAAAATCATAATCACGATTATTTTGGTCATAATTGTTATCATGATTATTCAAAACGATATACAGCTGAAGTCAAAATTATTCACCCTCCTGTGAATTATTTTTTTTTAAATAAATATTTCCTAAATTATGTTTAACAGAGCAAGGAAATTTTTTTACAGTATTTCTGATAAAAAATTCTTCTGGAGAAAGTCTTATTACTTTTATTTTGGCTAGAATATAAGCCGTTTTAAATATTGTTAAAATTATTTTAATTAACATTATTAGCCCCCTTGAGCAATAATTTTTTTTGATATTCTGCAGAAGAAACTTGTTATCCAATGACTTGCCGAATTACCCTAACTTGCCTAATTAACCTAATTAAGCCTTTATTAAGCCTTTAAATTGCAATTTAAGCTGAGTATTAATATCTGGAAAACATGTAGCAAAATATTATATTATGTAAAATATAGTATATGATGCAATAATCGTTTTATCTCGTTTAATATTTTTTCATAATCATTAGAAGTCGGAATTGAAACTGAATTTTGATTAATTCCACAGCCCTAATATACATGTATTTACTTTCACTGTGCCCTGATGTAAACATCCATCGTTATGCTTCACATTAGACATTGAACAATACCTTACTGGTCAACATCACCCAACCCTAGTGGAATAGGAGCTTAGCTTTGAAAGTAAAAAAAAAATGATAAACAAGTGGCAAATGTTCTTAATTAAGGAAAAAATCTTCTATTTGAAATGCTTTTTCTTCTTAATACACTTAAGTTTGAAGGTGTTTACCAGCTGAAACTAGTTTTCTGGAGGTTTGCTTTGGCAGGTTGTTTTGAACTCACAGAAAATTTAGCTTTGCCTTAATTTCTTTAAAATGGTCTGGTGATATTTCTTTTATTAACATTAAGTACATTTGCATGGACACCAATAATCCGATTTTAATATGATTAGGGCAATACTCTGATTAAGAGTCTACCATGTAAACAGTGATTTTTGGATTAATTTAGTCCGATGAATGTTATAATCGAACTAAACAGAAATCGGATTAAGACATGTGGAGTATGCCGATTTTAGTCATATTATTGAAGTGCAGTACAAACATGTAAACACCGCAATTAAACTATTACCGTTGTGTAGGAGTTTTGAATAATTCGATTGCTGATGTCCATGTAAACATAGTTATTTACTTGTTTTCTTTTTTTCCAGTCTTGTATGACTTGATTTGCTTTTGAGCACAAATACAGTATTTTGAAAAAAAAATCAGTGGCGTGCAATTTTGTTTTGGAACCCAAAATTCTTCAAAATAGGGCTCATAATTTCTTGATTCTGATTGGCTGGTAAGCATTATAAGTTGGGCTGCACATATATAATTTATATTGTTTCAGTATCGATATCTCAATGTGTGCATCCACAATAGTCACATTACATGATCTGCAGTGTCGAATTGTGTTTATAGTTGACCAGGAGTCACAGTTCTGAACCCGAGATTTAAGTCACTGCAGAGTTGAATGATAATGGAGTCAAAATGTATCATTTAGACATGTTTTTACGGTTTGACCGTGTGAACCATTTTCAAGAGAGAATCATTGCAGCACAAGAAATTGTACCATTTGTAACTTTAAGAAAACCACAAAGCACTGTTTATTTTAATTAGAAATTTTGCTATGTTATATGTATTTAAATATGCTAATTGAATTAACTTTCCTACAGAATCATCCCAATCAGTCTAAATCGATGCATTCTTTCCAAATGTCAAGTCAAACCATCTGGTGAATTTGTGTTCATATCAATATATATTCCAGAAAAACAAAATATTGCAGTGTCACATTTTTCAATATGGTACAGCCCTAATTCCGAGGTATGCAGTTATTGTCTGGAAAACACACAGCTAAAGTATAGTTTCAGGCAGGTTTGGACTGCATTACAGTTACTGCATCAATGGCCATGGAAGTGCATAATTATCTAATAGTTTAATGGCTTGTCATAAGTTATTTCTACATCTTTAACATATTTTGTATTTTCAGAAGACTCAAATTTTGGATGAACCTTAACTTAGAATTTTTGGTTCACAATCATTTTAATTAGAAGATTCAGTCAACAACTACTCTTTTTAATAGAGAGTGAGGCGACTTTCTGTATTTGTCAAGAATCTGAGGTCTGGGTTCATTCCTAGTTGCATAAATTGTGCATTTTTCCTTTTTATCTAGCAAAATCTGTTAAAGTCAGCCCACGATCTGTGGTGTGATTGAAACGGTGTCTTTCCTCAGTGCTTGCTCTAGTCGTGCGCTTAAATTAGGACCATAATGAGAGCTTGGTTTGGCCCAAAGAGTCTGCATGCTTTTCCCACACACTGAAACCATGGGAGTCCAGAATGGCCCTCAACGAGACGGTGGGTACCCGAAAAACACGGGGGCCCCTCCCTGTCCACAGCAACAGTAGCAATATTCAACAACTGTAGGTTTAAAAGGTTAAAAGTGCTGCACGACTACTTTTCCATTTATTGGTTTTGTGGCGGCAGCTGTATTTTAAGACCTATCTACTCAAACCGCTAACCCGTCGGCCTTTCATAGCTTTGCCAAAGTAATTTGAGGCTGCCCTTTTTTCTCCCTTCGTTGGAGTAGAAAAAGATTAAACTGTTTTTGTCTCTTCTTTCTTCTTTTACCACTGTCTGATGCACTTTTGTTTGTTTTCTTAAGTTTAGCGAGGAAAAAAAATCTTAAATTCTGTAGCATTTAACTAATAAGGTTCCAGTATATTATTCTTTCATGTTTTTTTTTTTTTGTGCTGTAATAAATACCTTACTCTTGTTGCTGAAATTGGCGGGTGATAAAATGGTAATAATTTTGTTGGCAATACTACATTTTGATACACTAAATCAATATGTTTATGCATTATGCACACTAGGGCTGCAGGATTGTGGAAAAATTTAAGTCTTTTATTTATATAACGATATTAAAATAAATGGGTAACATATATTTTTCAGATCTAATTCCTTCTAAATAAGAACATTTAATCTTTTAAAACGCAATACATGAGTGAAAATCTGAGCAGATATTATACTCTGATTGGCTGTTTCTCGATTCACAATGTTTCTCGATGACTCTGATTGTCTTGAATCCCATCATTAGTAATTATTTTCAGCTCTGGGATTACCTTTGGGCCGCTTCAGCTAATAGCAAAACAGCGACTACTGGTGATGTGGGGATAGAGATAGTAGTAAGGGCCCGTCTGATTGGTCATAACTGAATTATTTTATCTTTGCCATGATGACAGTAAATAACATTTTACTAGATATTTTCAAGACATTTCTATACAGCTTAAAGTGACATTTAAATGCTAAACTAGGTTAATTGGGTGAACTAGGTTAGGGTAATTAGTCTACAGAACAAACCATCATTATACAATAACTTGAAAAAATACAGCTTAAAGGGGCTAATAATTTTGTCCTTAAAATGTTTTTTAAAAAATTCAAAACTGCTTTTATTCTAGCCGAAATAAAGCAAATAAGACTTTGTCCAAAGAAAAAATATTATCAGACATACTGTGAAAATTTCCTTGCTCTGTTTACCATAATTTGAGAAATGTTAAAAAAAGAAAAAAAAAAAAATTCAAAGGGGGGCTAATAATTCTGACTTCAACTGTATGTCTGCGAAGGGCTTGCAAAATCGGGGAGCCTGAAGTCCCGTGGCTATTGTTTTTTCAGGCGGGCTACCAAAATTTATCAACAGCGTCCCTGACAGGCTATCTAGATACCCCACTGGGCATGGTGTAGATAAATTTTGGTAGCCTGATTGAAAAAACAATAGCCCTGGGACTTCGGGCTCCCAAATTTTGCGAGCCACAATAACAATTATTTTTCAGCCAATATTAAACATCAAACTTGCCAAAAGCAGAACAAAACGTCTGTCAAAATAATACAGTACAGTTTTACAACGGTAAAGAGGATATGCGTGCTTTTATCTGATCTAGATACTACGCAATCCAATGGCTTATTTTAATCCTAACTCAGTCTGAATATTTATATGTTTACCCTTTAAAAAATGAGTTCGCAGAATAAAAAATCTTCCTAATAACGTAAAAATAAATAAATAAAGGCCCTTTATCGTGATAATTATGAATGTCCCGATCAGGTTTTTTGCCCCAAAGTCAGAGTCATTTGATTTTGAGTATCTACTGATACCAAAACCTGATCCGATACTTCCATAATACAAAAAGAACAAAGAAGAGTGAAGAAATAAATCCAGGATGTTTCTTATTTTTTATTTAATTCACCTTATTTTAATATTCAACAACTCTGCTAACAAACAGAGCACTTCTGTGAGGTAGCTTGAACAATCAAGTAATAAATAACGTCAGTTATTCACTTTTGGACTTTAGTGCAAAAAAGGTAAATATAAAAAAATAAAACTAGTATAAAAACAAATAGCACCTCAATTTAAAATACCCAGGAGGCAATCTTACATATCTCACAGTTTGCTATGGCAATATTGTCGTCATCAACTTTATAATACCTCCAGACTGCAGACATACTCGTGCTTTCCGCTTAAAGCTACTTCCCTGTTCTACTTTGCCGGCGTTTAACCAATAGTGTCTCTGCAACAAAGTGATGTCATGCCGCACGTGTTGCTGTTTCCGTGTGAAGTCAAGAAAGGGGTCTAACGCTATGCCGCCGTATAACTAACTATAGATGTGTTAAATAATGAGAAGGTGTATACATGGATATTAGAGTCCTGATCAGGAGGTAACGTCTGATTCCGATCGAGTCTGAAACCGCGGCCCGATTTCTGATCACATGATGGAATCTGAACATCCCTAATGATAATTCAATTTTAATGATATCAATAAGGGTTTACATTTTATTTTGTCAATCAATGTTTTTGGTGCGTCACCCAGCCCTACATTAAAGTACTTGTTCTTGATCTGACTGAGCCTTAACACTTTGCTTTCATGCTAGCTATTAGATTAACCATTAAATAAACCAAACATCTTGTAAAAAGTTATCAAAAACTCCAATTGCCTGCTCTGTTTCACTCATGGCACAAAATAAAGATCCACATATGGATTCTTTTATTGTGATTTCCGTGAAGAGACTTTCTTTTACTTGCTTTCTGCAAAAGCTCGAGCGATTGCTCTGCTCTCTCCTTGAACTTCCTATTGATTTGCCCATCAAAGCTCATTTACAGAGACTGGATGTTCACTTGAGAGCCGAGCGTGGTCTTGACGGTGACTGACAACACAGATTGATTAGCTCATCATTCCAGTTGCTATGGTTACGCCTCAAAAATCGGAGAGTTTGGAGTGTTGAAATGTAAGAGGTTTTTGGAGGACAGACTCCCAATCCAGTAACTATTATTGACATCAGCTGACAGAGTTGTATGGCTGATGTGCTCATAATAACTTTATGTAGGGCATTTGATCTGTTCAGAAATGAGGATTAAAGCTGCTAAAACGATTCACTTTCATGTTTGGTTGCTTGGCAGTATTTCTGAATGCATCAAAATTTGTCAGATACAAGTGATCTTTCATCTCATTGGCCAGAACGTCCCTGGTTCTGCTCAATTTATAGTGATTGGAGGAGCAATCAATTCAACCAATTACTTCACCGAATGATTCTCTAGTTTGAAGTTTTCGAAACGCCACACTGTTTGTAAACACCTCCTGGTCAACACAATTTAAATGCAATGAATTACGCAGTCCAAATATGCGTTAAAAATGACTTTTACAAACCAATTGCAAAATTTATTGGTAAATAATACCTGCTTAATAGGTGTTCTTTTATCAATGTTCAAGCCTTGTTTTTTTTGTTTTGTTTTGAGGACTGCTAAATAGGATCGCAAGACACTATGGACCCTTTTCATAAGCCTGTTATGAGGCTTTTAACGGCCATCAGCATCTTAAATCCTCTAAAGTTTTTAATATTTATATTTAAAAAAAAAAACGATGTATTTATGTAGGTAGTATATCATCTTTGCTTTAAATTACAAAAAAACGAATTACCGCATGTGCAAGGAGTTTAATGTAGTGTCTGTGGGACAGGACCGCAAATTTGATGTTATTCTCTCCCCTGGCTGCCGTCATCAGTCTCACAATATTTTATTCCTTTTTCTGATTTGATTTTTTTTACTATTGTAGACTGAAGTCAGAGTGATGATACTGAACTGTAAGGTCGTCAAAACCTAACTGGAACTACGTAATCTGTGCAGTTTCCTGAAAATAATTGCACACTTTAGAAAGTTCATCAACCGATCAAAGTCAAGCATTCAACACCCCCATAGTATAAATGGTTAAATGTCAGGTTCATGGTCCATTGGGTCTAGACAGTGGTTGGGTGTTCACACGAAATAGTGTCAATAGCTGTGTTTGCATCCAAAGATGCAAATAAAATTTATGCGCGTAACTGGAATATCGCATTTAAGAGGTGCAAATAAAGCATCTTTCAATCCAACGACTCAAAGAGAACAAAATCATCACTTCCTGATTAACTGTCACCAAATATCAACAGTAAAAATGAAATTTACTGTTGTAGGAGAGGCTGCGTCAATCTTTTCATCGTTTAATAAATTACTTGGGCCTCAAAAGCCGTCACGCAATGAAAATGCGGTGGCGTTTTAAGGCTTCAGACGCTGAGCACAGGTGCTCTTGACAATTCTGGAGGTAATTAATAATATTTTAACGCTAATACTGACATTTTAGATTGACCAAAACAACATTTTAGATGTTTTAATGTTTTAGATGTTGAATTTGTTTGGTAAAAGTGTTTCCATCGCAATATATGTGCATCTTTTCTTATTTAATAAGAAGTTAATAAATAAATATCCTGCTCAGTTATGTGCATACAGGTTTTATGTGCATTTTCAAAACTCGTGTGCATCTTAGTGTTTCCATCAACCATTTTTTATGCACAAATCCAAAATATTTGTACACACCAGGACATTGTTTCAAAAAAATTGCAGTTATACCTCTCAATTTGCCTTGATCGGTCTTGATTAAAATGCATATATGATGTGTTGCATATATGATACGTATTGTGTTTACAGAGACTACCCCATTCAGACAATCTTAGAATGATTGATGCTGATTTATTGTGTGATTTTTTTTATTGTGTTCAAAAATTCAAAAACAAACCGCTCTAAGAGAGAAAACCAATGTAATCTCTTTAAATTTAGTCACTAATTCATATTAGTTTGTGTGATCTCATTCATCCATTTTAGTACGATTTGCTTATCCCAAATGAAGGGTAGGGTTATGGTTAGCGTTTGGGGTCGCATCTCTTTTAGTAAAATTTACTTTTCATATGAATGCAATCATACTCTGTTTTCTTATTTTGTGATTCACAAGTTTTTTGTTGGCTTATTTACGGCTGTGAATTGCATTATGAGAGCTTGATCTCCGCTCTGTTGACTTTTGATGTTGAAAATTCAACTCTACAGTTTAACAAAGTGACTTTTATTGACAATTTAGTAGTCTGAAATAATGTAATGTATGGGAAATAATATAGAGAGAAATAAGTCTGTAAAATACCAGAAAATGTACTGGCGGTTTATCACCAGGTCTTTGTACCATAATATACAACACCAGCCCAGACGATATATCCCTTTAAACTATTAAAAATCTTAATAAAAGTTGCTGTTTCGAACTTTAAGTTTAAAAGTTGTTCAAGAAAAAGATCAAGGTCCGGAAGACTATTAATTTACGAGTATTTTTACAGTGTATGAATTTGTATGAATTGGACACTTTTCTGACAATATGTAAAATGGTTTAGTTTCCTCATTAGATCGAGCTCAAGAAAACACATTGGGTTATTAAACAACAAGCCAGGTGTGAAAGTTCCCTTTACTCTCTCCCGCTCCAAAAGCAGTAGTGGTGCAGATGGTTCAATGACAATGCTCTGGACTCACAGACGGGGGCTCCGGCATGCTTTGTTGTCCTCCAGGAATGTGCTGACGAATGGCTGAAGTCCAAAATGCAGAACCATTGTTTCCTTCAATCTCTGCTTTTCCGTCTTCCCCTCATTCAGTGTCTGTTGTGTCCTTGTGCTTACCACTGTCTGGCACGCCATTAGAATCAGAATCAGAATCAGAAAGAGCTTTATTGCCAGGTATGTTCACACATACGAGGAATTTGTTTTCGTGACAGAGCTTCTACAGTGCAACAGGATTACAGAGACAGGACAAAAAACTGATAATAAATATATTTTTTTAAAAATAGAAGTAAGTAGTGAGTGCAAATATACAGATTGACAAGTGTATGTACATGTTTATTACTATATACAACGTTATATGTGCAGCTGTTATGTGCAAATTGGCATGTAAAGTGTGTTGTTAAATAAGTGTATATGTGTATAAAAGTGTATAGCAAGTAGTGATGTTGGTTCCGCAATTATTATCATCAAGTGTTCATGAGATGGATTGCCTGAGGGAAGAAACTGTTTCTGTGTCGGGCTGTTCTGGTGCGCAGTGCTCTGTAGCGTCGACCAGAAGGTAAAAGTTCAAAGAGGCAGTGTGCTGGGTGTGAGGGGTCCAGAGTGATTTTGGCAGCCCTTCTGCTCGCTCTGGATAAGTACAGTTCTTGGGGAGTAGGAAGGGTTGTACCAGTGATTCGCTCAGCAGTCCGAACTATTCGACGTAGTCTTTGGAGGTCGTATTAGTAGCTGAGCTAAACCAAAACCAACTCTGTCAGAGTTAGACACTCTGTCATGCCCTGGCTGTGTGGCACTAGCCGTCTTTTCTCGTTTCCCTCTTTCTGTTTAACTAGTTAGTGTCGACTTGAAGGTTTTCCTCTGCACTTGGTTATGTGTTTCCTTTTCCTCTTTGCTCTCCAGGGACTCTTTCCTTTCTTGAAGACGAGTGGTCTTGAAAAAAGGTTTAAATTATTGTCTTTCGTTTTTCAGGCCATATTCAATACTTAAATAATCCACTGTATGACTCAAGTCCTGAAACTTAAAGCGTCACGAAACACCAAAACACATTTTTTGGGATGTTGACAGTCAAATATATGTCCCATGCAGCTGAAAACCCTATCAGGACACACATACTTCTCTAAAAAGTGAAAATTGTTTGTTTTTGCATTATTTCAAGCAAATTTGTTCTTCCGTTTCGAAAAGAAATTTAGAAGCTTCATCACTGTGATTAGATCCTTATGTAAATTCCAGTGTGGAGACTAAATGTCTGTACCGGCGGGTACATCATGACGTCTTTGAGTTTTCAGTATTAATTCATGAGAAAGACGTGGTTCGAACCAATCAGCGTGCTCTGTTGTGGATGAGGTGCAACTTCATTAATATGCATGATAGCTTCGAAGACACCCTGTTGAGTTGCCAACCGTAATTAAAACAAGTGAAAGAAGAAGAATGGTTCCGAGACATGGGTCGTCAGTGTTGCATTTATAAATGTGCTGCAACGAAGGTTTTGTTTTCAATTCCCTGCTTTGAGAGCGCAGCGTGTGGACTCGTGTGGATTACAGTGGTCTGCTAATGAACTGTGTTTGTTTTGGCTTGAAAATCAGAGCGTGCACATACTGAAACTGCCCTTTTCATGCAAACCTTCCCTCTTTCGCCACTCGGCACTCCCACCTCAACAAAGATGGACTCACCCACTTTCCTGACTTTTTTCAAACTAGAGGTAAAACAAACTCTGTTCATGCGGTTCATTTTAAGGTTCTGTGAAGTGCTTTTAATGTGCATTTTTATTTCATGTTTGTTGTAATCTCAACCAAAACACGAAAATACGGTAGGACATGATGTAGCTTCTCCACTTTTTATGAAACGGCCAATAGCGTTTAGTTTTATCACTGCTCTGCCAATTAGAGTGGTTGAGCTCAAGCGCATTAAATGTGAAACGTCTTGAAGGGGGCGGGGCGTTACAGATACTAGAGAGCATTTGATTGGTCATGATTTGAGAAACTAAAGTATGAGGTCATGTGAATAAAAATGTTGATCCAAATAGGCAGAACTGACAAACTACAAGCTTTTACATGTTTATGTGTGATGGAGTAATTGTCATTATTTTTACTCCATAACCATTTTATTAGCTCTTCATGAATACCACCACATTTATACAAATGCATGGTTAGCCTAGCATGTATCATTGTTTTGGTTTGATAGTTTAGTTGCAAAATATACATAAAAGCTTTTGTTTTGTATCTTTTAGTTTTGGTTTTAAACTATGCCATCTAGGGCTGGGCGGTTAATTGAAAAGTAATCGAAATCAACATTCAGATTGATAATTCAAATTAAATTAAATACCTTATATTGTCACATCATCTGCAGGTGCTGGCTCCAGACAGTGCGAAATACAACAACATACTCCTAAAAAAACAAAATGATATACAATTAACAATGTTGACGGTATTACGTAGAAGACAATAAATAGGTGTACACATAGTCTGACTTTTGGTGGAAAATAAATTACTTTCCCTACCATGTGTGGTCACCCCACACTGTTAAGGCTTTATTATGATTTATACTTATTATATTATTATGATATTGTACTTCTGCCAAGGGCACGTGTACAGTTACATACCTGCGCACCTCTCATAAAATGTACTTGCACGTCACAAAGATGCATAGCGCAAGCTTTGTGATTGGTCTGTTTGGTAGCGGTGATGACTGTGTGTGGCGCAGAGATTCGCGATTTAGGCAATGTGTGTTTTAATTTCAGTTGTTCAGCATTGATGTTCAATAAATAGTCATAGGTAGTAAACAGTGTGTATTTACTTCAATTATTTTAAAATCAAGTAATCCACCGTACATTCAAAAATCTTTCGCTTGTAATATGTGCGCATATTTACTGTACAAACTTGTCAGTGAACAATGAGGGCAAAAACATAAAATAAATAATTTAATAAATAAATAAATAAACCTCTAGAGATTTTGATTTTAGGCCAAATTGTGGAGCCCTAATGCCATTTCAAGGCAATTGGTTAACTGTTTGAGTTAATGGCTAAATCGTATGGATTTTTTGGTACGATCTCATTCATACATTTTAGTATCTGCTCACCTCCCACTATTGGTTGGGTTTAGGGATGGGGTCTGGGGCCATGCCTCCTTCCAAAAATGATACGTTTTTATATAAATTAAATAGTATGAATTTATACAATTCGTAAAATAGTTACGTTTCCTCATTGGTTGTGAATGTAATTGCGTAAACACTAAGTGAACGAGGGCTGAATGTATCATTTGTTGTTGTTTTTATTTTACTTTGGACCAAACAAACCCAGATAGCTTAACTTCAAGTGTGAGCACATTGTAAATGGTATTTTGGAGTCAACATTAAAAGCCTTGTTTCCGTACGGTACGGGTCACCTTTATCAGGCTTGCGTTTCCACTGCTAAAAGGGTACCAATGGTACTCTTGGTGGGCGTGGTGTACGACAAAGTTTCAGTCAACTTAATTCAAAAATGTCTACAGTAAAGCTGTACGGGTCGCTTACATATCATATGAGAAGCACTTCTCACAAAACAGATGCTTTTTACTCATAAATACTTCTGTAGAAATGTTTATTACGAACTTTTCTATAAACATGAGTTGATTATAACTGCAGATCAATGACAGTGCGAAATAGCCTACTGTAACGTATGTAATTATATAAAATAAATAAATAAATTAACATATATAAACACATACAGCCCCTTACAGTCTCCGAAATGTTACCAATTACAGAAGAACTACACACAGCAGACATTTCGTCCTTATTTAGGTTCAAAACAACACAAAATATAGCCCACAGTCAGTGCAAACCTCTCATGATTAAATGTGTCTGTAATCTTCAGCAGCACATGTAGCCTCTTCTTAGAGAGTAATTCAGTCATTCAGAGTTCATAATACTCCAAAAGGTGATGATAATAGTTAAACATGGCAGTTTGTTCACGTTTGCTAAAAAAATAATGTGCTCTTTTTTTCCCCGCCTTCTCCTTTGATTTTTCGCGCTTCACTCTTGCGTTTGTCAGTTTCTGACAGGATCGGGTTTCAAAAGCACGTCAATAATCAAGCGCACGTTATTATCATCAGCACGAAGTTTGTTATTTCAAATATAGACGCCCGGCGAGCGCAAGCAACAAAGCAAAACTGCTCGCGCTTCAGACCACGTGCTTCAGACCACAATTTTGGCATTGTTTCTGTTCATCAAGACGACGACAAGGTTTGTTTGAGCCCGGGTCGACCATGGCTCATTATATGTACATGTAGTTACGCTATAATCTCTCGCTGTGTATTTAAAACATGGCGGTTCATTTGTTTTCATTCTGGCTTGTTGCGTGAGCGAATGACGTATCTCTGTAAACCAATAACGTTCAGCTGCGATTCTAGCTCCGCCTTTTGGTACCCTTTCTTGTGTTTTAGTACCCTTTCAAAAGAAACAGAACTGTTATAGCCTTCAGTATTTTTATATTGATTGAACTGCTTTGGGATGGTCCTCGCTGGTAGATCAAGGTGGTCTTTGTAGTTCTTGATGACTTTTCTTATGTTGAATTATCTGATTGGTTTAGTTACAAAGTTGTGAGCTCCTCAAGTCTTACTTCTGAGCTTATCATTCATGCGAACTACTACTTCAGTTCAAGAACATTGGGTTCAAAGTATACCGCAGGACACACCAGGAGACAATTACGTAAGATCTAAGATATATACACAGGAATAATACACCAAATGCTTATTCACTTCCGTCACTTGCAAGTAGAGTGAACATAAAACAATCACGTTGTCCAAAACAAGACTCAAGAGTTGTTGATTCGGCTCATTTTAAACAAGTAACTTAAATAAGCAACACAAATTTTTTTGAGTGTAATGTTAATACCCTTTTAAATAGATTTTTAATAGTTAATATTGGATAAATTTCAATTATGAATTAACATTTAACAGATAAACCATATACAGTAGCTTTTAAACAATTAACATTAGCCTATAATAATGCTAGTAGTCATTTTATTTCTGCCTGCATGGGATATTATAAACTGGAGGGAAAAAAGTCTGAATTTTAGTACAGAGAAAGTTGGTCTCTAAATTATGTTTGGAAACCCGGTTGACTTATGCAGGCAGTTATTTGTGTCTCTTGTTATATTAAGAAAGTCCCCCTCTTCTCTGTGATGGATCATCATTTTGGTTTGTTCCTTTGTTCACTCCACATGGTTTCTGTATAATTGCTCCCCTGTTGTTTCCAGTGGTCACCAGGTGTTCGTTTTGTCATAGACGAATGAATCTGAGTGTCTCATCCAAGGGGCTGATTCTCAGCGGCTTCTGAAATAGACTGTAGTGCCTGACAACTGTCTCCTGGCTCCTTTTTAATGAGATCCTCGCAGTCCCTTCAGTACAGCGGCTTCCAGCTTTGAAAGATTAGCTTGTCTGGGCTAAGCGGCGGACTTGTCTTTTTGGTTAATGTTCTCAACTGGTCTGCACTGTATAAAAGGTGGTAGATTTATCTGTACTTGACCAGAATTTCTCCCTAAGGGATAAGTTTTTTTTATTGTTGTTGTTTTTAGATGAGAGACCTAGATTTGCCACTTCACTTAATTACTGGATGTAGTTTTATTAAGGATTGCATAACAGTTTGATTTAATTTTTTAATCTTTTTTTAAATCTTTTTTTAATTTATTTTTCTTTGTTTTTCTTTTCTTTTTCTTTTTTTAAATTTTCTTTTGTATAATTTTTTTTTGTTATTTTTAATGTTTTTTTATATTTTATGTTTATTTAGTTTTATTTTTTCTTTTATGTATTTATTTTAATTAATTATGCTTTTTATTTAATTAATGAAATTTTATATTTTGAAATTTTTATTCATTTTAATATAATTTTTATTTTATTAAAAGAATTTTTTTCATTTGTTTTTAATTTAAAACATTTTTTATTTTATTATTTTTAATTTATTTTAATTTATTTTTCATTTTATTTTTTATCATCTTTATTTTATTTTATATTAATTTTATTTTAAGATTTTTTATTTATTTAAATTTTTATTCATTTATTTTGTTTATTATCTTTTTATTCATTTTACATTTCATTTTTTTTAATTTTGTCTTATCTTTTTATCTTATTATACTTTTTTATTTGATTAATTTAATTTATTTGAATTAATTTTATTTTTATTTTATTATTTTTTATATATTTAAATGAATTAAACAATTTTTTTCATTTTATATTTTTATCTTTTTAATATTAATATTATTTTAAATGTATTTATTTTAAATACTAATAACATACAAATACGGTAGTTTCTAAAAAATAATTTTCTAATAATATGCTCTATAATAAAATGCTGAATTTCTTTTTAAATAACAAATATTTAATATAATAATAATAATAATAATAATAATAATAATAATAATAGTTTATTTTACATATCAAAGTACCAAAGTTATGGTCAATCTATGCATATTAAGCAGGCGGTCTTTTTCTGTACAGTCTGCATTCGTACATTTGTTAATCTTAGGGAAGCATTAAAGAAAAAAAAATCCTTTAGTTGTGCGGCCCCCCCAGGCAGTTCCATATAGAGTTGAGATGACTTTCAACACCTTGTCTATTTATGTGGTGTTTTTCACACGCATGCAGAGGTTTTCTCTGGATTTACTGCCTGTGTGGAGGCCCTTCCCTCTCCTTTTACCTCATTACACATAACCAGTCAGACCTGAGACTGAGAAAGATCGCGAAACATGAGTCACATCAAACAAACAAATAATTACAGGAAATGTGCAAAACATGACTTTCAAAAAAAAAAAAAGCTCAATACTTCTTTTCTACATCATTTCAGCTCAAAAGAAAGCATTCACAGATTTAATTAATCTATCAAACATTTATGATTTTACGAGAACACTACAACAACGTTTTCTCCAGATTACGGTTTAATTTACATAATGTTAGTTATATAATTGTTCAACAAACTTGTATAGACGGCTAATTAAGCTTCACCCAAGATAAAGTTCAGTAATTGATTTTTTTTCTTCTGCATATATGTAACACCCAATGCGAAACCTTTAAGCCTTTAAGCCTAACTTTTTTACCACAAATGACTAAAGTAGTATACTGCATATATGTATTAGTATGTACAACTCTACACTGCAAAACACAAACAGTTAAGGTAACTCAAATGATTTGTTGCAATCGGTATCCTCAAATAGTTTAAGTTAAAAAATTAATCCTAATGAGGTCTGTGAACTTAATCCGTTTGAGTAAATGAATCAATCTGAGCACAGTAAAACCCAATAAACGAAGAGAACTCAAACCAATGGGTACTGTAAAAATTAAGTTAAGGCAACTCAAATCGTTTAAGGAAACCGATTGCTACAAGCCTGTGAACTGTGAAGACTGTGAACTTACTCCATTTAAGTATGTTCAACATTTAACAATGTTCATACTACACTCAAAATAATTACTTCAAACTACTTATCCAAAATGAGTTAAAACAACCCGATTCTTAATTTTTTTGGCGGGACAACTTAATAGTTTTATATTCAAACAATTTAAATTTGTTAAAATTAAGTTAGCTTAATCGATTTGTGTTTGGACAACATGAAGGAATTGTGTGCAACCCAGCATGTTACAGTGTAAATTAAAGTGAGCTGAAACAACACAATTCATGAGTTTTTTTTTTTTTTTTTGAGGGGGACAACTTAATTGTTATGTTCATTCCGCTTAAATTTGTAAAAACAAAGTTAACTTAATTATTTCATGTTGTCAGATTGATTGTGTGGAACCCAGCATTTTTTACAGCGAGCTAACTGTGTTGTATTGTAGTGTAATGTACTCTGTGGTTGAGGAAAGCTATTGACCTTATTCTTCAATGCAGAAATGTGCTCGTTTTTGTGATTGTTTCGCACATGGGAGAAATGGCTAGAAATAATAAACGGCAGAAAATAGAATAATATAATAAGAAAATATCAGTTTGCAACATCAAGCAGCGCAATGAGATGTTTTTAACCTCTAAAAATGAATGGAAGTTAATGAGACCGGAAGTCTCGGGCCAAAAAGATTCAAATGGCTGCATCTGCTGGTACTCAAAGAATAAAGTGAATAGTGTTGGATTTGTTTATATTGCTATAGTTTTTGTGTTGCCATTACTGTCAAATCACCACAATGGATTGATTCAAGTACTTTACTATAGTATGGTTTAAAAAACATATTAATATTCACAAAAGGTTACTATAGTATTCCTGTGTTGAACTTAATATAAGATATTTTGAAGAATGGTGGGAACTTGTAGGCATTGCCACCAGTAGTAGGAAATAAAATATATACAACAGAAAACAATGTCTACTATTTTCCAACATTTTTCGAAGTATCTTCTCTTGTGTTTGGATTGGAACTAGTTTAGGGTGAGTTTGTATCGACAGAATTAATATTTTGGTTTTAATTATTCGTTTAATATACTCTATAAAATGCTGGGTTCCTCACAATTCCTTCATGTTGTCACAACACAAATGGATTTAGTCAACTCAATCGTTTTTACAAATTTAAGTGGATTGAGCATAACACATTTAAGTTGTCCCAAAAAAGTTCTTTTAACTCATTTTAAATGAGTGCAGTAGTCAAAATTTGAAGTGGTTCAAAAAGGTTTTTCAGAGTTGTCCTTAAACTTTTGAACAACACCCGTTCTTGTCTTGGGACAACTTTGAAAACAATATTTTTGATCCACTTCGAATGTTGACTACTGTAGTTTGACTACAAGCAGCAAAAGTAATTTTTTGACTGTAACATAAGGCAGAGAGAGATACATAAAGACAGACTGATTGAAAGAGAGAGAGAGAATGTGTGTGTGCCTGTGGAATCTGCTTGTGGGTTGAGCACAAATGTGCCGCTGAGCTGATAGGATCGCTCGGGCTGGGAGGCCACTGAGCACGCTCAGATCAAAGGCCCCCGGCGGCCTCTTCAAAGGGCTGGCTGAGCAATGCCTGACTGATAAAGCTGCACCACAAACGGCTGGTGATGTAATCACAGGCCTGCAGCGAAATCCACCCCTGCACAAATAAAGGTGGAGGTGTTCGTTGGACAAGACTGGCAAAGAATAAATGCTCGAAGTCGATTCTCTCCCTTTTGGGACTTAAAGGGATAGCTCACCTCAAAGTGAAAACTCTGTCATCTTTTATTCACCCTCCACTTGTTCCAAACCTGTTTGAGTTGTTCAACACAAAAGAATATATTCCCAGGAATGTTTGGAAACTGGTAGCCATTGAGTAGTGTGTGTTTTTTTTTTTTTTTTTTTTTTTTCTCTCTCTCCTCTCCAAGTGGCTACTAGGGTTACATGGTTTACCGGTACTATGGTAGAATCGTGATACTATGGCTCCAAAATACTGTAGTTTGTAAACGGTAGTATCGTCATTGATGGTTTATCTACAATAGATAATGTTACATGTAGAAAAAGTCACTAAAATGCTCAAACATTTGTGCAACAATAAACCATTTTATTTGAATAGTCTGTGGAGCCCTTTAAAGTTGCAAAACTGTGTAGAATTCGTGTCTTTTATAATAGCCTATTGCACACTTTCTAACGCTATTTTAACACTATTTTCTAAAAACAAAATAGATGAAAAACCCAAAATAGCAACAGGAAACATTGAAACTATTTTAGACCACTTCATATAGCCTAATTTTGTTGGAAAAATGCTCTTTTGTAACATTTCATTTGGTATAATTTGTATCTTTATTTTAATGTATATTTTGTCGGTCCGTTATCTACAAACTAAACAAAAAGGGTGAATACATTTTAGGTGAAGTGACGTGCAAATAATTCTTTTTGGCCTTAAGGGAATTATGAATTACATTCAAGTAGGTCTATTATAACATTAAAATATAGTATTTCTGACCATTTTTTTATATTAGCCTATTGCTTGTTTTCTAACACTTTAGTTTGAACGCACATCTGAATCAGTTAGTTTCTGTTCCTCTTAATACCATTTATTAACGACTGCGACAATCTCTTTTAAAGAACGACTCGCAAAGTGAAATTTTTAATTACTTTGGATTGTTGCCTGATAAGACTGAGTACAAAAATAGATGAAAAACCCAAAGTAGCAACAGGAAACATTGAATCAAATTTTGACCACCTCATAAAGCCTAATTTTGTTGGTAAATGCTCTTTTGTAACAAATTTAATTTGGTATAATTTGTATCTTTATTTTAAAGTATATTTTGTTGGTCAGTTATCTACAAAATAAACAAAAAGATGAATACATTTTAGATGAAGTGACGTGCAAATAATAAAAACAAATATATATAACAAATATAATATTTCTGATAATTTTCTTTATAATTTGAGTTATGAATTACAATATCGCAATACTACTTGCTATCGTGATACTTTAACTGGTATAGTATCGTAAGATTAATTAATGGTATCGGGACAACCCTAGTGGCAACAGTTGTGGATTTTTTTTTAAAGGGATAGTTCACCCAAAAATAGAAATTTGCTCACTGTTTACTCTCCCACAAGTGTTTCCAAACTTTTATGAGTTTCTTTTTTCTTATTATTCTTTTTTCATATTATTGAAGTCAATGGTTACAGGTTTCCAACATTCTTCCAAGATCTTCTTTTGTGTTCAATAGAGGAAACTCAAAGTTTAAATCATAAATCAATCATAGTGTATATTAACTCTTATATCTTTCCGTACTTGTATCATTGTCTCATTCTGGCCACACACACAGACACGCACACACATTGGCGTTTGATGAAAGTTTTAAGCAGACTGAAGAAACTGGAGTGTGGGGTTTTTATCAGATTGGGTTAATCCACTGGGCGTTTCTAAAGTACACAACAGGTGGAACAGAGTTGACTCTGTGCTTTGTAAAGTTTATACAGGAACAGTATTGTGTGTGTGTTCATTTACGTGCCTGCGTTCTCTTTGAAGTGTGCGCAAGGAAAATAATGACACTCAAACAGTTGACCAGATCCCTTTGCTGATAATTTATTGACAGCTCTTGTGACCACACACACATACATACTCATAAGTTTCCTTAATAGTAGTAGTATAGTACTGTCTATCCCTGTTGTGTTTCTGACAGTGTATTTTTCTATCTCCAGTCATTTTGTTGTTATTATGTAAACGATATCATATTAGTCAAAAGTTTGGAGACATTAAGATGGATTATTTCTGTGATGGCAAAGCTAAATAGTCTTAATTGTCAAAAGATCCTTCAACAATTGTTTTAAAATGTTAAATTGGTGTCTAAGTTTAGATTCTTAATTTTTGTACAAAAAAAAGAAAAAAAAAAGTCATTTATTAAAAAAAAAGTCTGACAACCAAATTAAAATATCATGATTTTGACATGTCAGTTTAAAAACTTCGATATTGTTCTGTGCCAGCGTGGGGGGACGTGTCTTTCCGCACCAACAGAGGGCAGAATATGTCATCTCGTTCAACCAGAACTTCAAACAGACGGATGCGAAGTGTAAATAAATCTCACCGCGGTGGGATTCGCAAATGCAAATATGTATGATAATCTAATAATCCATAAAATTTGCAAATATTTGAGAAGTGTAGTAAAATTACAGCTGGCCTCTCTGTTCCTTCTTGACCTGAATTGTTTACTTGCTACATCAATTTGTTGATTCATTGCTAAATTACCAATCAGAGGTGCATTTCCGAAAAACCATCGTTAGCCTTCTAAGGTCGCAAGTTCTGTCGTTACAAACATAGTTCATTGTTTGATGTTTCCCAAATCCATCGTTCCAACGAACATTCGCAAACTGCGTCACAAACTTGTACGTGTCTGGGTGTGTTTTATTCCCAGTTATCCCCCCCTATGCCCCATTCGTTTAGAACATTCTAACCTTTAAACTTGGAATTATTAAAAAAAGCATCCCTCTTATGTGTAATTTGCTTTCAAAGTATTTTTACAGTTCAGTTTTAGTGATCTTCATGCTTAAAATTGTGGGGTCTTCTCTAAATAAGTTGTTACCACCACAGAGCATCATTATGGGTGTTTTATGTTATAACTAACATGGTTCAAATGATGGATCTGCGACAGAGAAACTACGGGTTTTGGGAAACACTAATCACTACATCGTTCTTTTTCCAAACGATGCATCGTACTATAATAGTTCAGCCACGAGTTAGAATCAGAAGCTTTCTCAACTGCTGTTTTCTCACTGCTATGTATGCTCAGGCGTTTTTCACTATTGAAACAAAAGAGCAACACAAAGATGTTCGTCTTGAAATTACCAGTAACAGTAAAAATGGCTGAGAATCACTGCACATCTCTTTTTAATAGAGATTGGAGGTTGATTTGATGAATGTGGATTATGGTGGAATTAGGATGGCTACATGTGCGTGGGTCAAACCTCAAGCAGGTTTATTCAGAAACCTTCAAAGACAATCGCTCAGTGTGTAGCTGGTATGAATGGAGCTTGCGTTTCAAGCCGAAGGGGCTTACGGGACTCTGAATGCTTCAGAGATCTGCTGTTTGTTGATACAACAGTTTCTAAAGGTTATAAAAATCCCTCTCTCACCGTTTCCTTTGGTGCCTTTTGCTGAGTGTGTGTGTTAAACACTCTTTACAGCTTATTTTGGCAGGATTTGAACTCCCTATATTTTATTTATTTATTGTTCTGCGCTCCATATGGGAGGCGGGATTTCACAGGATCTAAGGTACACGTTTATTCTCTTGATAGACCTCGGGATGCTGATAATCCAGACCACACATGAGGCGTCGGTATTTAGTGGAATAATATGAGATGATGTTTCCAGTCTGGATAAAAACACAGCTTTGACTTGGAGAGGGTTTACACTTGCTAGGGTGCAATTAGATTTTGTATTGTAGGTTTGATTTGGACTATTTTGTGCCACTATTTCAAAATGATAGGATATTATTGTGTGTTTTGGCTTTGTGATTTTACTGATCTTCTCATGATAATTTTAACATATCTTTGTAGTTTTTTTTTTTTAAACTTTAACAGTGCTCCTCAACCACTGGGTCACAGACTCGTACTGGCCTGTAGATCAATTGGTACCAGGCTGTACAAGTAATCGTTAAGTATTTCCATTTTATTTATTATCTGGATCTTTTATTTTGAAATGTCTTTTAATTTGAAAAATGACCAAATTCTCTTACATCTCGGTCACTTGAGCGCCCAAATTCAAACCACAAGCAGCTAAATGAGTAAGAAACTGCTTTGAAAAGTTTCTTTGTGAAGGGCAAAAGGCCAAGTAAAGGACCCGCTGACTGCCAAGGAATGGATCCGCAACCCATTTATCAACAAATCAGGTGAATCCAGCATGTCTGTGCAAGAAGATCAATTGCTGGAGACCGCAAATGACGTGGCCTTTTAGGGGCTGTTCGCAAATCGCTTTTCTAGAGTTTGCACAAGTTTGTTATATCAAATGAAGGTGCATGGCTTGAACGCTTAAAGCGGTGTGACGCACTCAAACCTTTCAGACGCACCCAGTTGAATGAATCCTGTGAGCGCAACCCGAGTCACTTGACAAGAACTGACCAATCAGCTTCATATTTTGTATGAAATATACACATTTCGGTAGACTAATAATCTCAGACAAACACAGAATACCCAAACACTGCAGTGCTCAGTAATTTTCTCCATAAATAAAACTTGTATCAGTGTGACAGCAATGCTTTGTCAACCTGTTATCCTCTGAGAAAACGGTTGATGGTCGCCTAACAACATACGAACCAAACCCCTTCACACCCCGGTTTGAGGTAAAATTGACGTGTGTTGACCATTCCGTGGTGATAAAAAGGTTGTGGACCACTGATCTACAAGCAGGCCCGTAGCCAGGCAGGTTTCGGGGGGTTCGACAGAGTCACCTCTTACTGACAAATGTTCAGAATTTGTCCCATACATGAGCTCATTTGTCTTATTTTGACTGCAATGCCATCATAAGTGAAAATAACCCATCGAAAAAGGCTTTAAGACCAAGCGAAATCCTCTGTTGGCTGTCGCTTTGGCTCAGCTAATCAGTTTTAAACCAATGCAAACAATTATTTTTCATGAGTTTAACATACAGCTATGCAAGAAAACATGCAATCTGGCAGAAGCGAAGTCGTCTTTTGCTACTGTATTGTTTTTTAAATGGAGAAAATATTTTACAAGTAACTTTTATTCTAAATCTTGGACCTCAGAATCAAAAAATTACCAGTGAAAATGTGTAAAGCACTAAAAGCAGCCCATATTGAAATTAATTTGAATAGTGTTTTGGATCTTGTTGTTATCCATGAATTTTCAAATTGTTCTTTTTTTTTTGTTATCATGGCCATCTGACAATCTATTTCAGCTAATATAGTGCTTAAAATGTCACTAAAATGCAGTATTTAAATCTCAATTAAATATAGCCTAAATGAGGCATATAACTGCAAAAAGCTCCACGTTCCAAGAACAACCCCTTTCACCAGGCTGGCTACGGGCCTGATAATGTAGTGGTAACGTGTCTAAAGAGTTTTTTTTTCATTAATAGTAACTTATCAGCTCCTCAAAAGTGAACTATGCTAAATTCTGGTGTAAACGAGGTCAAAAATCCTTTGAGCTTCAAAGTCACCATAAAATAAGAATTCACAATTAATGCAGTCAAAAAACAACAACTTTATTTTATTTGTGTCTATGTAATCGTTTAATCAAAAACATTAACTTCCTCCACAACTATATCTTTTCTCTAAAGACGTGCTGTTAGCAAACGACAACAAACCAATTTGTTTCCCAAAGGATAAGATCAAGTCTTTTTATCATTTGAGAATGTGTTTAACTTCAATGTTTTTTTTTTTTAATAGCATACAATACATTACCGTTTCACTGCTTTGATGTTACCCGTGGGATATTTATTAACATTAGTGTGTTGCACATCTCCAGATTAACTTCAAGGGGTTCACGAGGTTTAGCTTGAGTCTATATTTTAGACTTTTAGAGGGTGGAAGGATTTACTGACCCAGTTACACCACCAAAGTGACTTTTCCTATTTAATTTATGACTTGGTGGTGTAATCAGGTTACCACGGTGTCACTTTAGAATTACCTTGAAAAGTTGCTGTGAAAGTTGGGGAGAGCATCTCTTGAGAAACATTAAAGCTGGCCACACTTATTATCTCATCTTAGCTTGTTAGTTTTCATTCTTATGGGCCTTTTTGAGTGATTTGAGATAACTAATGTTAACCTGATTTAGGTCCTGTAAAAAGTTGAATTTAACTATGGTGCTTTTGAGCAAGGGGTTCTAAATAATCTTCATAATCGTTCCAATTTATATTTTGCTAAACCATTCCTATATAGGGTAAATGTGTAGTAACCAAAACTTTTAAATCCAAATTTATTAATTGGAATTGAGATCAAATGGAGCTTGTAATTAATAGTTGGGTATCACTGATGTACAGAAATGAATTAATTTAAGAGACCGCTTGGAAATTCACTTTCTTGAAATTCACTGGATTTATTAGATTCGGTAAAAATGGTAATATTAGTATTATTGTATAAAAGTCTGATCAGATTTCTTCCAACTTTTAAGTTTGTTTTTTCAGAAAATGACTATAATAAAAAAGTTGTATTGTTTAATTTAAAATCTAAAAATATAATATTTGTAAATGTTTATATCTATTCTTTTTATGTTAATATTACTTAAATGCAAGGGTTGTGCAATTTTGACCAATTTGGCATCGTACGATGTAGGCGGCGGTGAATTATTTAAGAATAATTAATTAATTCATAACAAATTATTTGTTTATGGCCTTCTGTTTCAACTACCTGATCCGCATGGTCTTTGTTTTACCCATGACCTTTTCCACGGGACTGAATAGGCAGAGTGATCTGTGTTGTTATAATGGCGTCGACAAACTTGGTTGGTAAAAAAAGGTGCACAACCAACAGGAACCAACCAAAAATTACTAAGTACAAGCGGGAAAGCGAAAGATTGAAGCAGTGTACTGACGCTGTGACACATTACCAGATAGATTCAAAAGTCTGAATAGTTATTAGATAGAGACAAGATTAAAAAATTATTACATTTAACAACTATAGTGAGACGAGATCCATCAGTACATCCTTGATAAATTATCTGATGTGGACTGCTCACTGGGGTTTTGTGTTCAAAGCACCCGCTGACTGCCTGGAGCTCAGATGTGCACATATGCTGCAGCGCATGCCTGTGTGTTTGTGTGGTCACGTGATGTGTGTTTTTTAGTGGTATACTGTGGAAGGAGGGCTTTTCAGAATTGTTAGATGAATCGTCAGTGTGGACGTGGATCATTTTCATTCTGAAATGCCATTTTAAAACTAAGACATGTTAGTGTAAACGAGGCTGTGTGTATTTTTCATGAGTGGGTTGCTGCGACGGACGCAGGTGGAGGATCGCGATGCCGACTCAGCATTGTGATGTCTATCGGCGATGGAGATTGCATCGTTTATCGACCCAACCCTATTAAATACAGATAAATTCCTTGTGGTTTCATAATTTTTTTTTTTCCATAGCTGTTTATCCAGGTGTAACAGATTATTGGGAAAATACAAAAGCAGGACAGTGATTTGAATAATCACTAAAAATGATAATGGGTTTTGGAAATCCTCTCTGAAAGTCCCTGCTATTAAGTTTGAAACTGGGCCTGTAAACTCAGCATCACCGTAATAATTGACTTAATTCTGATTGCTTCAAAATAGTTGATCTTATTTATGTGTTCTAATGTAAAACATTAACAATTCGAAAGCAGGACTGTCTCTGTCCATTGTGCATTTATTCAGTTCTGAGATGTAAGCATTTATTGTTTTTTTGCTTTTACATTTTGTCACTCGTTGCATTGTCTTCATATCTCCGTGTTTTTCTCTGCATCTTTGCTGTTCGTCTGATTTGTCAGCTTGGCATCCAACCCGATGTGTTCCTCATGACAGCTTGTATTTCCTTTTATCAAGCCTCCTGTTATCATAGCGTGGCACACAGGCCCAAGAGAGGCCTGCTCTGATGCTATCAGCAGCTGCAGAGCGAGCCACCGAACCATCAGCACATCAAAGCGGCTGAGAGGGCCAGTCTTGCCAACCAGAGAGCTCACAGGATGGGCCTGAGCGAATGGTATGTGCCCCTCTTGGCATGCTGGAGATGAGCTTCCGATAAGCTGAACGGCCCTGCCAGAGAACTTTTGCAGTACTTTTAAAGGGGACCTATTATGCAAAATTCACTTTTATGAGGGGTTTAAACAGGGCTTGTGTGGCAACAGTGTGTGAATAAAGCCAAAACAAATGAATCGTTCTATTGTTTTTTTATCACACGTCTTTAAAACAGTCTGCAGAAACACTTTGATTGATGTTCTCCATTTGTACATGTCACCGGAGAGGGAAAGTGCCGCCTATTACGCACGTTTCCACTCCTGCTTTGTGCAAACGGCGCATTTATTAATGAGACATCAGGAATTTTGTGTTGGTGAATATTCTGATGTTTCCCTTTTCATTTAGTTTTACTGCATAAGCAATTGTGGTGAAAACAATTAAAAAGGATGTAGTTATAGTGATGTAGATTGTTGCATAAGCTCTGCGATTTGGCACTACAGTCAAGTCATGTGACATTTATTCATGTAGTGCTTTGTCTAATGTATTGTTTTAAAGCATGCAGCCTTAAGGTCTCAAAATGCTTCAAAATTAAAGCAAAGTATGAACTGAATTGATGAACTAAATAATATTGAATGAAATCTGCAGTTCATTTAGGCTCCTAAACACTTTTGGACCACCACTAGTTTGTGGAGTTTACACAATTTGGGAGTTTTACTCTGGAACTCCACCTTCTTTAACGAGTGTTTTATTTCCTTTGCATCCTATAACAGTATATAGTCACTTAAGCCCCATTTACACTAATACGTTTTAGCTTTAAATCTGCATTTTTAAAATGATCCACGTCCACACTGGTGTTTCATTTAGCGTTTTTGAAAAGCTCTTCATCCACACTACACTGCTGAAAACGCACATCACATGACCACACCAGGCAGTCCGCGGGTTCCTTGAGCACAACTCACTGGGTGAGAGCAACAGTTCATCAAGCATCTTCCACTGAATCTCATCTCACTATAGTTGTTAAACATGATATTTAATTTATCTGGTCTCTATCTAATGACTCTTTGGTCTTTTGAATCTATTACCTGTTCTTAAGTAACGTGTTTTGTCTGAGCGCAAAGATAAGTAAATATATTAATATAACCACGTACACTGAATCTGTACATTTTGACTGATTGCTTGCCTTTGTTTCCTATATTGTATAAACTTATTGTAAGTTATACTTTAACAATAGCTATTAATAATTATTAAAACCGATATTTAGCAAAAGAGACAGGGTAGGTTTCGTATTTTTCGAAGAAAATGACAGGAGGCAGTTATGTTATAGGCTCTGTTTTGTTTAAATATGCATACAGTGAAGATGACGGTCCTTTAAATATGCAGCTACACGACGCCTCAACTGTTTTAGTGTCTATTAAGTTTTAATATCAAAATGAAAATAGGCAGTTCCTTATATCCTGATTTCATTTTATTGTTAAGATTAAGCCAGGGTGACGTGTCCTCGGGAGTTTGTTTTCCATATCACTTGATAAGTATGAACTTAAGGATGCAAGACTTTTGTGCACTTAATAATGAGAAAAAGTCCCAATCAGGTAGCGAATGTCTGCAGCCACGTCTCTATTCCCCCATCCACACTGACAGAGCAGCAGTGTTTTAAAACCAAAACAGCCGCTCTGTTTTCAAGGCTCGAACTGAGTGTGGATGGAAGGCGTAACCGTAGCAAAACTTTTTAAACGTTTTAAAACTAAAACATATTAGTGTAAACCAGACCTTAAACTGAAGAACTAATAATGAAAAACAACTTCGTTAGAAGTATATCAGGGCCTGTTTATACTATTCGTGCTAAAAATAGTAATTCTTTTACTCATTGAAAACAGCTTGTATGTATACATTTTTCAGAAAGTTAACTTTGGCGAGCTTTTTTTGAAATTCTTTAAAGAACACAAAACAAACATTGTTTTGGCTCACTTTTTAAAGAGATTTTGTGGTTTCTGTCAGATAAAAAAAATCTAATTCTGACTTTCAAAAATCTCAATTTTACCTGTTCTTTTCAATAAATAAAAGCGGTATTGCAAGAGTTTACTTTTGTTTTGTGTGAAAATAAAATGGAGAATGTGAGAAATTCAGTTTTGATAAACCAATTTAACTATTTAAACAGAGGGTTATGAAGTCATGTCAAGATATAAACTCATGTTGAAAGTTGGAATTTATTATTATTATTTTTTTTTTTTGTCCAAAATATCAGATAACATTAACAGTGTCACATCAATAATGTTACAAAGTGCATAGAACTTTGTAAAAAAATAAAACATAAATAATTGACAAATAAAAATAATCATCACTGTCTTTTAGAGCATTTATTTATTTATTTTTTGTAAATTAAGTAAACCACAAACAGTCTTTTGTAGACATCAAGAATTATTTTGTGTATTCCCAAAGGGAAGACCATATAAAGCAGAATTCACCCAATTTTTGATATTTATACAAGGGGAACTTTTCTAATTTCAACCATGTAGTAATCTTTGATAGCCACATATTAAAATGTGGAGCTTGCAGTGCAGACCAAAGTAGCAAAACGCATTCTAACTCCTAATTCTGCAGCAAAAGAGGTTGCACTTTATTTTGATGGTCCGTTTGTTGAATTTAAATTACATTGTATCTATATGCCAACTTATTCTCATTAGGTTATAAGTAGACTGTTATGGTTGGGGTTAGGGTTAGTGTAAGTTGACATGTACTTCCAAAGTTTCTTAGTCAGTTAAATGTCTGTTGAAGGAGCAGTACCAACAGATATTAAGTAGACCGTCTACTAATACTCAAATGGACCATAAAAATAAAGTGTTACCGCAAAGGAGAGCAATTACCATTGTATATTTTGCAGTTGTGAAATACAAACTCACAATTGTAACGGAAAAAAATTTGAGATGGAGAAAATTCCTGCTTGGTAGTAAGCTTCAGTACGTTCCAACAAATAGAACCAATCAAATTTCCCAAACAAGACTTCCAGTAAAGTCCAAGTGGATTGTTCCACCTATTTCAGGAGCAAATGAAGGGTGTGCCGTCCACTAAGCCGATATCGCCAGAGAATATCAGGATGCCTGAGATGCCGAGGATGGTTGCCTCTCACTTCTTTCTTTGTATGAGTATGAACAGAGTCTTCTGTAGGGACGCTGATAGAGACGTGAGGCCAGGGAGCAAAATGAGCTCATGGCTGTATATGTAAGAGATCCAGGAGGATAACGGTGACTATAATAGGTAGACTGTTCTGTCTGCAACTGCCAACTTCACACATCTATGAAGCATCTTCAGGTACAAATCAAGTTACAGTTAATGGATATCTTGGTACTTTTATAGGCGACTTTAAAAATGGCCAAAGATTATAGTGTATTGTGTGGTCATTCGATCATTACTGATCCCATTTTTATGTATAGATATTGCACGTAATCTTGCTTTTGCTTTATTTTTTATTTGTTATCGGAGGGTGCTTAAATTGGTCAAAGCAAACCAAAAAAATCCTTAGAAGCACATCAGAAAAGATGAACAAACCTTTAAGTTAAGCAAACTCAGTTTTTGTGAGTTGTCATTAAAGTTTTGTGAACACATGCAAAGATTATTGGGGGGACTCAGAAATTTTTGTGAGTTAGCAATAAAGTTTTGCAAACAATCCAGTTTCTTAAAAAAAACTGTAGTTTCAGATGGTATTGCTAAAGTTTTAAACAAATGCAGTTTCCCAGATGAAAAATACTATAGTAATTTTTTGTAAGTAGTGCAGAGTTTTTGAGCCATACTATAAACTACCTAACAAAAGTCTTGTCACCTATCCAAGTCACTTAACGGAAATAAAGTGCAGTATAGAATATAAAGTCATGGTGCGGTGGACAAAAAAATTTACATTTGTGTATGTCTCCCATGAGCTCTGAGGACTGCATCCATACATCTCTGCAATGACTCAAATAACTTAATAATAAAGTCATCTGGGATAGCAAAGAAGCGTTCTTGCAGGGCTCCCAGAGTTCCTCAAGATTCTTTGGATTCATCTTCTATGCCTCCTCCTTCATCTTACCCCAAATATGCTCAATATTGTTCATGTCTGGTGACTGGGCTGGCCAATCCTGGAACACCTTGATCTTCTTTGCTTTCATGAACTTTGATGTGGAGGCTGAAAGAGCGCTATCCTGCTGAAAATGTTGCCCTCTCCTGTGGTTTGTAATGTAACGGGCAGCACAAATGTCTTGATACCTCAGGCTGTTGATGTTGCCATCCACTCTGCAGATCTCTCGCACAACCCCCATACTGATTGTAACTCCAAACCATGATTTTTCCTTCACCAAACTTCTGTGAGAATCTTGAGTCCATGCGGGTTCCAATAGGTCTTCTGCAGTATGTGTGGTGATTGGGATGCAGTTCAACAGATGATTCATCAGAAAAATCTACATTCTGCCACTTTTCTAAATGATCAGCTAGAAATCAAGTTGTTATTTGTTGCTCTTACAACTGGGATCAATGACAAGACTTTTGTCAGATATTGTAGTAAAGGACTTGACCTAATCTTTTGTGGTGATTCTGTAGTTGCTATGGTAACACAAATAAAATAGTATAAACAAATGACCCAATACTGTAGTTTTCTACAACTATAGAGTATATTATACTGCAATACACCAGTTTATTGTAGTAAACACTACTACACTATTTATTACTGTTTATCAGCTCACTGTAGTTAATACTATGGTATTGTGGCATTCATGAAGAATTGTAAGTTCTAAAATATAATATAATACAGTTTACTATAATATGGTTCCAAAACAATATAGCATTTACTACAAATGACTATAGTATTTTTTAAGAGGGTTATCTGGGGAATGCAGAACTTTTTTTTTTTTTTTAATGAAATTGCAAACATTTCCCTTCTGAAAAGACCAGCTTAAACCAGCCTAAGCTGGTTGGGTGGTTTTAGCTGGTTGACCACCCTGGTTTTAGAGGGGTTTTGGCCATTTCCAGGCTGGCCTTAGCTGGTCAAGCTGGTTTTAGCTGGTCATTTTCCAGCCTGACCAACCTAGCCAGGCTGGGAGCTCAGCCAAAACCAGCTATGTCCAGCTTAAACCAGGCAGGTCAAGCTGGTTTTAGCTGGATTTTGCTGGTCATTTTCCAGCTTGACCAGCTAAGACCAGGCTGGAAATGGCTGTAAACCAGCCTGGAAATGGCCAAAACCCCTCTAAAACCAGGCTGGTCAACCAGCTAAAACCAGCCAACCAGCCTACTCTGGTTTAAGCTGGTTTGTTTCAGCAGGGTTTGTAAACAAATATATGTATTTTATTTATTTATTTTTCGTTTGTGCATCCAGCCCTCAGTTGTTTTTCATTCAGCCACTTGTTCGTTTGTCTTTTTTTTTATTTTTAATTTTTTAATTTATTTATTTATTAATTTTAATTTATTAATTAATTTATTTTTGTTCAGCCACTCGTTCGTTCGTCAGTTTTTGTCGTCGGTTTTTCGTTCAGCCACTCGTTGGTTTGTCTTTTTTTTGTTTGTTGTTTTTGTTCAGCCACTCATTCGTTTGTTCGTCAGTTTTTCCGTTCAGCCACTCATTCGTTTGTCAGTTTTTTTTCCCATTCATTCGTCAGTTTTTCGTCCGTTTGTTTATTCATCAGTTTTTCTGTTCGTTCGTCAGTTTTTCCGTACGTTTGTTTGTTTTAAGGGAGCACTGTACTTTTGGTGAGAGAATGTTGAATGTTTGTGAACAAAGGTAAAGCTTTTATTGGCAATGCAATATGCTTTTGTGAGAAAATGGCAAATTTTTATGAGCAAATGCTAAGTTTCTTTATTATTATTATTATTATTATTATTATTGTATTGATTTTTCTCCAAAAATGGTAAAGCTGGATTATCAGCACGTTATCACTGAATTATCCCTATGTTTTAAAGTCCTACTATATAATATAATATAATATAATATAATATAATATAATATAATATAATATAATATAATATAATATAATATAATATAATATAATATAATTGCTCATCAACCAAGACAACCAGCTTCATCAGTATTTTTTTCTCTACTAAACAGCATTGACTATTGCTAGTTCAAAAACTAGCCAGCTTGCAAACAAATACAGTAATCTAGCTAGCATACAGTAGCATAGCTGTCCTTACTGTGTTTTGTGAAAGCACATCATTGTTAAATCATGAGGCATGTTGGTAGAACATCAACAAGGAGCTGTTCTGTGTTTGTGTATTTTTCCTTGGTTTCCCATGCTGCATTGCTCACCTAGACAAGTGCCGTGGCCTGGAGGCAAAACACAAACATCTGTCAGATCTCATCATCATCATCAAGTCTGAGGTTCAGTTAATAGTGAGATGACAAACAGGTATGTGTGAAAGTGACAGACAGATGGTCGTTTTCAGCTTGGATTGGTCCCTCAGGGTTTATTAATGGCTTTCAAATGAATAAAATATGTATGAAGTGCATGTAGGCGCAGGGCATGTGTTGGTGTGACAGTGTTAGTGATTTCAGATTTTTTTTCTTTTTCGGATGACTTGGTTGGTTGTCGTATGTGATAAAGCTATTATATAATCTATTATAAGATCAGAGATTTGTTTGATGGATTCAGCCTTGTGCTAGACTCATGGTAACACATTTTTTGGCTGCTTGTTCAAACTACTTATTTAAAATGAGCTGATCAACAGAATTCTTCATTTTTTTTTGAGGGGGACAGCTTAATTGTTATGTTAAGTCTATATAAATTTATATACAATTAAGTTAACTAGTTTAAAATGAGGTGAATCAATACAATTCTTCAGGTTTTTTTGGTACAGCTTAATTGTTTTATGTTCAGTCCACTTAAATTTATAAACAGTTAAGTTAACTAGTTTAAAATGAGCTAAATCAACAACTCTTCAGTTTTGCAACCTAATTGTTTTGTTTATTTCACTTAAATTTACTTGATACATTTGTGTTAAAACAGCTTGAAGGACATTTTTTTAGGGTACATGGAGGATTGTTTTCTTCTTGAATCTGTAATGTAGAATGAAGACTTCAGGTCGCAGCTGCAGCAGATGCAACAGAAAATGTAAAACTTGCACTTCTGTGTTTTGTCAGATACAATAATAATTAATTAATCAGGTGTTTCTTAAAAATGATGAGCACTTTAAGCGATAAGCAGTTCTCATAAATCTTTTTTTTGATTCAGACTTCCACCCATACAGAATCAATCATATTTTTTTTGTGATGTCATGTGATGGTGCAATTTCAAAGCAAAAGTTTTTTTACAAACAAAATCAGAAATTGTTTGCTCACTGCAACATTACAAAAATGACAAGAATATGATGAAGATTTGTGAAATTTACATGCTAGTGCTCACCAACTTGTATGATTTAGACTTTTTTTTTTTTTACATTTATTTATTTATTCTATTTTTTTAATGTCACTTGTAATTAAATATGCAATTTTACAGCGGAGACATGCTTACTTGACTTGCTAAATCTCAATACCTGTCCACAGGAGGCCTAACATAAAATTAAAATATAATAGATATACGCTTATAAATATTTAAACACATTAGAAACATTATAATACTTTACATAAAATTGCTATAAGGCAAAAGCAAATGCTCAAACTAATTATTAGTAAACTATTTGTGTAAACACTGCCATTTTGTTTTTAACCACGTTTTAAGTAAACTACTAAAACGTATTGTATTACTTTCTAATTTTAGCCTAACAGGTAAATCCACAATTTGATTCCCTTAACAGAGAAAACAGATTGACCAAAAGAGGTCTTATGCTTTGGAACAAGACAGTCACCATTAGCAGTTACTCGTGTGATTCAGTGAGAGGTTTGATGCCTACTGATTAGATCTGAAAACTGCATTGGAACATGATTATTTAATCTATTAAACAATTTATGAGAATTAAATTTAATAAAACTATCAAAACCAAAAAGGTTATGTTTATATAAAACCTCACAATGAAGCAGTCACATAGGCTTCAAGTCCCTCATTTTAATTGCTTGTTTATATATCGAATCAATAGGCTTCAATGTGATTAAAGAGGCTTGTGAGCATTTAAATTCACAAAAGGAAAATATAAGTATTGTGAAATTGAAGAAACAACTCAGAGTCTTAAAGGTTCAAGAAACCCTCGAGTCCTTTTTTGAGGTTTTAACAGATTTGTGTGTGTTGAGCATCAGTTAAGACAATGTTAGCACCTGTCAGCTTTAACTATGGGGGAAACTGAAAAATTTCATCTTCTGGGTTTAAAATAATTTTTGAGGCGGGATAAAAATCGGTGACGTAGCGCAAAACTGCAAGTGGATTGATGACACGTCGGTTTCTCATTATTATTCATAGCGGAGTTTTCTTATCCTATGACAAGACCCTGCTTCTTATTTATTCATGACTGCACGGGCTTTCCGAAGGCAAGACTAACCTGCCAAGCTGTGAGACCCTATGATGAAGATTGGGTGAGACCGGGTCCACGCACTCGGATACGGCACGCAATATTTAGCCGTTCATGAAGGGTCGTATGTGTATGTTTCCATGATCCACTGGGTTTGTTGATTTGTTTTTCCCCGCAATCCTGTCAGGGCTGATACAGTAAAGCTGTTGGTGTGCAGCAAGCATTTTTGTTGAGAGAGCAGTACGAGAATTGGAGAATGGCGGACTTTGTCTTTTATCAGTTGAGTTCGTTCACATTTAGACACATTGCCTTGCTGCTGTGTTCACCTAAATCCTCTAGATTACCAGCAGGGCTAATGGTTGAAATAGGCAGGGCAAGAGACCTGTTGCACCGAGTCTGCGTTTAGACCCGTGGATTGATGGAGAAGTCCTCATTTATAGTGTTTATATAAACATGATTATCTTTATAATGATATAAATTGTGGTTGTGTGTGTGTGTGTGTGTATATGAAATTACGAATAACAAATGTAGCAGGGCATTAAACTACTGTTTATTTCTTTGCATTTTAACTTTGTAAACTCATTTTGTGAGCCAACTGACAACAGCGTTGTTCGCTCACCTCCTTTTTTTCTCTGCTGGCCACACCCACTCCTGCCTCCACTCGCAGCGCTCCACTCCTATTATGATGCATTTAAAAAAAATTAAAAATTAAGGTAGACTTGAACCGAAAGAGGGGGGGTTTCATGACCCTTTAAAAAGTAGTTAAAGTTGATTAAATCAATTATGAGAAAATTAAGGCCCTTAAAAGGTATTAAAAAGTCTTAATCGCATTTTTACGAGGTCTTAAATTTTGTTCAAGTGTTGTCCAAAGTTTTAGACTCCAAAAAGAGCATAAATGTATTTATTTTCTTCCCAATATTAACAACGGCGTGCTCAATCCATGCGACTGGTTTGGGCTGGGGCGCGTCCAGCCAAGCTCCTCTGGCCGGGTGATGTCATGTAATTTGATGATGTCTCCACATGTAGCGAAACCATAGAGCAAAACAGACGGCAAAATGGGAAAATATAAGTTTGCGTACTCCTGATTGGAGAAAGACTAGTTTAAACAGTGGCTGAAGCCTGTCGTTGAAAACAACCGTGTAATTTATTCTTTTAAGCTTTGTTTCTTCTGAGCTTACCTGAGTTCTGTTGCATGGTTGTGCTCCATTGATTTATTTAACTACAACTGTTTATTAACAACTGTATATCAAGTTAAAGGTTTGATACTGATCAGAACTTGAAGTGGCCATGAGGTCTTAAAATATTCTGAGAAGGTCTTTAAAAGTCTTAAGTTATTGAAATTACCTTCCTTTAGGATTTCTGCATATACCCTGCAACTACATTTAAGTGCTTTTGTGAATCTGTGAGTAAACCAACTCGACTCAACTCAATTTATTTCTATAGCACTTTCAACAAACCACAATGGGTACCAAAGTGCTGTACATAAAACACATAAAACGCATGCAAATATACACCAGAACCAAAATACATAAACTCACATCACATGATTAAAAGCTAAAGAAAATAAACCAAAGTAACCTTCACTCTTAAAGGCCTTTGGTTGAGTAAAATGTCCTGCGAATGCTGAACAAGTCGAGCGACTCCTTGTCTGGAACCAGTTTAGAAGTACAATTTGCCCACAAATGGGCCGTAATTGCTTTCAACCTGCCTTGCGCAGACTTGAAGTCCAGAGAATGAGTTGCTCATTACAATGAGTAAATTAGCTTTAAAGCTGAAAAGCCATTTTCCGGCCATATCACCTTCAGAGGTAGTTGACCATTAGCCCGGCTTTAGAAAACGGCGCGCTCTGATCCTTCCTGTGCTCAGCGAGTGAAGATTGATGTTTAACTCTTGAGCATTTGAAGCACTGCTCTTCCCCAGACCTCGCGGTGCTCTCAGTGTTTGCCAAGCAGACATACTTGGCTTACCTTTGGCAGCGGGTTCTGTAGCGTTCTGGGCCTGAACAAAGCACTGTTTGTGTAGCCCTGCTCTCTTTGCTGCTATACAAATGTTTGGAGGAATTCAGAGGACCGGCTGCGTCCAGCCCTCCACTGACCCCACAAGACCTTCTGCAGGAGAACAGGCGAAACAAACCTACAACTGGACCACAAACAGAATTAGTCAACATAAAACCTAAGTAGCGTCCCTTAAAATTCACTGCTGCCGCTGCTTGGGTTGTAAATTTCAAGTGATGCTACTTTGGTTGTATGTTGACTAATTCTATTTGTAGTCCAGTTGTAGGTTTCTTTTTGTCTTTCTAGGGGTCTCCAAACACTTTAGTTTCTGTCAGAGCTGTAAATCTGCCATTTGTTTTTAAATGAAACATATTGTTAATTGCATAATATTCTGACTGAAATCACACCAGTCATCTTTGTGTTAGCTGAAGCCTTTCTGTTTTTGCATTAAGCACCATCTAATATTATGCAGTGAGGTTGCTCATTGCCAGTGAAAATTGATTGATCAAAAAACGTCTTGGAAAAAACGCAATCAAAAAAGCACGAAAGATAAACGTCCTAGTTTGCATGAGGCTTTATCGAAGTATATATTGTACATTTAGGGTTTTTTTTTTTGTGTTCTTTTTTCTTACGCAATCATGATGACAATAACATAAAAAAGACAAATAAAAACTTAATACAACTAGAGTTGCATATCTCAATATTATATAAATAATATATAATATAATTTCTCAAGAGCTAAACCAAATAAAAAACTTGAAAAGAATTCACACATCTGCATAAAACAAACAATTTGAAATCACAGGAGTACAATATAATAAAAAAATAAAAATGAATTGTTTCGTGTGTTACAGATTTCTGTGGAGCCTAAAAGCTTTGAGAAACTGAAATTTAATATTAACTAAATATAAAATAACACTGTATTATTATAGTAAACATGAATTATATACAATTAGTGTTTGTTAATTCTTTAAACTTTAGAATTTCTTAATTTTTTTTTTAAGATTTATTTATTTTTGGCCTTTTTGCCTTTTTTTTAGATAGGACAGTAGTCAGACAGTAAGCGAAATGGGAGAGAGAGAAAGGACGTACGGTCGGGAAATGTCCTCGAGCCGGGATTCAAACTCGGGACGCCCTGAAGTGCTATGGCACCATATGTCGACGCGCTAACCACTAGGCTATTGTGCCGACAAAGAATTTCTTAATTTAAATTTGCTTAATATCTTTGTCGCAGGTGACGAGCGTGGACTGTGATGAGAGCCGCAAGCACAATGGAGCGATTGTTTACAATTGTCTAGTCCCGCGAAGTAGCCCCTGAAAACTGTTGTTTTGTGTTTACCCTATGAATAAAGTTGTTGCACATCTGCTGATTCCCGCCTCTGAATGAGCGAGTTTTAGCTACTTGAACATTTAAGGTAGCTTAAAAAAAAAAAAACACCCATGAAGAAACTCGACACAGAGGAACATAACCTATTGCCAGCTAATGTTTTGGAAGTGTTATTACAGAACAACACAAACAGCACGCAGAAGTATAATGCACAGCTACACGCAAGGCAGGCGCCGTGGGTCACGCTGAACACTTGACGCAGAAGTATAAATCAGCCTTTAGAAACCCATCCAAATGAAAATCTTTTACACTATTAAGATTAAACTTTGCGATGACTCCACAAATCACTTTCTGAACTGTGATTCCTGATTATTGTAATCCCTACTCGATCCTGTGACGTCACTATTGCAGATTCTCACTTTGCGATATCGATGCTGAAGCGATTATATTGTGCAGTCCTAAATACAACCTTTACAAATTGCATCAAAATTAATAACTTTTGATCTGTTGTTTTTTTCCTAAAAATCTCCTGGAAAAGGAGTTTGATCATGTATAAGCTGTGCTCAAGCTGTGTTTGTGGTATTTTTGTGTGTGACGAGGGTATTTGTTTTTGTGGTGTGTGATTCCTGTAAGCGCTGTTTACTCACCTCACCCTTATGAGTGGATGCACATGTGGCCAAACTCCACTACATGAAGTCATGCTCATCTCCAGAACACAGACGCAATCAAATGTTTTTTACAGTTTGTAGTGTACAATAAACTTTCTATTTTCTTTTTTTTTTTTTTAATAATACTCTGTAAAAATTCAGGGTTCCTCACAATACCTTCGTTGCCGTATCAAATCAATTAGGTTAATTAATTTTCTTAATTAAATTTGTAAAAACAATTAAATTGTGTTTCAGCTCATTTTAAAGAAGTAGTTTGAACAAGCAGCAAAGTGTATATTATAAAGCATATTATTTTTGAGTGTATATTATAATCATTAATATTTATCAATCATTTGTGTTTGTAAAAGTTTTTTTTTTATATTTTGAATATTATATTGAAATTTTACACATTTTTCTGAATGGTGCAGTGATACAGTGCTAGTTTTAAACTGTATGATTGATTTTACCAATTATTTTAGATTTTTCAGAGCTTTATAAAGCATGTTTTTTTTTATGAATTTTATGGATAACATGTATAACAATGGTTTGTTCTGTAGACCAGTGTTTCCCAACCCTGTTCCTGGAGGCACACCAACAGTTCATGTTTTGGATGTCTCCCTCATCTGACCCATTAACTTCAGGTTTTGGAGTCTCTTCTAATGTTCCTGAAGGCACGCCAACAGTACACATTTTCATCCTCTCCCTAATCAAACACACCTGAAACAACTCATCAGAACATTAGAAGAGGCTCTAAAACCTGAAGTTAATGGGTCAGATGAGGGAGACATCCAAAACATGAACTGTTGGTGTGCCTCCAGGAACAGGGTTGGGAAACACTGCTGTAGACTATCGAAAAAAGAGCTTAAAGGGGCTAATAATTTTGACCTTAAAATGGCTTATAAAAAATTAAGGACAGCTTTTATTCTAGCCGAAATAAAACAAGACTTTCTCTAGAAGAAAAAATATTATCAGACATACTGTGAAAATTTCCTTGCTCTGTTAAACATCATTTGGGAAATATTTAAAAAATAATAATAATTCAAATGGGGGCTAATAATTCTGATTTCAACTGTACTTAACACTGCTGGATCACTATGTGTTTGCACGGTGACAGCCATCATGTGCGCTTCATTACAATATTACAACTATGCCGATCATACTGAACACAATCTCCGGCTACATCAACAATACATGGCAAGCAATGCATTGATGAGAACAAATATTCATATTAGATTACAAACAACCCAACAAGTTGTTTAGCATGCCTGCATCATTGCATGTTTGTTTACACATGTCATATTTTTCCTGAGGCGGTTTAAACCAAAATACACAATAACACTCTAGCAAACATATGTACAATGGTAGTAATATGGTTGCTTACTGCGTTATTAACACACAGCAATACCACAAAAAAGAAAGGACGGACAAGGAATAAACAATGTGAGGAAAGCTCCGTTATAGTGCAGCCGAACTGGAAACTTTGTCTATGCACTGGACAAGTCCAAACAAGTTCGACCCACGCATGCGTGAGGCAGGCAGTTCTGTACAATTACGTAATCTACCGGCTTAAAGATATCGGCCTAATTATGATATCAGACCGATAACGATAACATTAAAAATAGCATTTATCGACCGATATCTTTATGGTCACCGATATATCGTGCATCTCTAAAAGATAGTAACTTAAGCACATACAAAGAAATAAAATAAATAAAAAAAACAACAAAAAAGGTAAATAATAATGAGGCTTAACAAAAACTACAATTGTTCAATCTGTATCAGCTGGCAGCTAGCCATCTGCAACTCTCACATGGTCGCCCACTGACGCCAAGCAGGGCTGCGCCTGGTCAGTACCTGTATGGGAGACCATATGAGAAAGCTAGTTTGCTGCCGAAAGTGGTGTTAGTGAGGCCAGCAGAGAGCGCTCAACCTGTGGTCTGTGTGGGTCATAACGCCCCAGTAAAGTGAAAGGGACTCTATACTGCTCAGTGAGAGCAGTCATTCGGATGAGACGTTAAACCGAGGTTCTGACTCTCTGTAGTCATTAAAAATCTCAGGAAGTCCTTCGAAAGGAGTAGGGGTTTAACCTTGGCATTCTGGCCAAATTTACCCACTGGCCTCTGTTCATCATGGCCTCCTAACCAACCTCATATCATAATTGGCTTCATCACTTTGTCTCCTCTCCATCAATTTGCTGGTACAAGGACTCAGTCTACTGGTATATCTGACAATAAAACATGTAAACCAACATTTTCTTAAACTTTATAGAGTGTTTTATCCAACATTTATTTCGTTTGTTTGCTGAAAACGGACAGAATTCCAACTTTTTGTGAATTAAGTATTATACACAATATTTACTTCATGACTTTTCTTCCCTTCTGCGTGTTAATAGTTGACTCTAATCCCCAAAATCCCCCAAATGTCTTTGATCCTTTAAGGCACGCAGTTTAAAATTCTTCATCTTTTTTCCTTTTTTGATCATTTCTTAACCATTTCCTCCTTTTATGTCAGTCTTTCCTCTGCCTCTGGCTCGCTCTGGCCCTCCCCGTTTTTTTGATCTCTCTCTTTAGTTCTTCTTCCTCCTCCTCCTCCGTTTGTGATCTGCTCCGGCCAGCTGTTTTTCCAGCACTCTGCTCTTTTGTTCTCTTTGACCTCCGGGGCCTTAGTAAGGGCTCACCTCAGTCGGGTCATCCCAGCGGCGAGCGGCTTGATCTGGGCATAGTTTATGCTGTGAGTGCCTTTCTCCCAGGCAACCGCTGTCTTTGTGCTCGACCCCTCACTGTTTGCCTTGGGCCGCTTTCTCTTCGCTGGGCCTCATTTGTTTCTCTCTCTCTCTCTCTCTCTCTCTCTCTCTCTCTCTCTCTCTCTCTCTCTCTCTCTCTGTTGGTCTCTCTATGGCTGGGTTTACTTTTTAGTGTGTTTAATTTTAAAACACAACTTTTGGTTAGCCTGGAATGTACACCAATGCAGAGATTTCAACCCTCAAAAAAAAAAAATTGTTGCAGAGCATTGAAGTTACGATTGCGTTTCACTTTACACTTAACTCTTTGACTTGCTAATCAATTTCAAAATAACTCCAAAATCTTCTTCTTGTAATAATTTTTTGGTCCTGATTTACATGCAAACCAGTTCCTAGCCTATGGATCTCTTCTGGATAATTGCTTTTCCTTTCCTGATTTGTCAAGCCCAATCATATGACCATTATGCTGAATTTGTTGTTGTTGTGAGTTTTGAAATCAAGACTGCAGAAAGCAAATCCTGTATGATTTCTTTATTTTAAAAGCCACAATGTTTTATTTGTACTGTTAGGTTATGCGCATAAAAGCAAACCCATCGCATTTCATCTGACATCTTACTTTTCTCTGTATAGCCAAAAAAAAAAAAGCTACGCTTTCATCCTAACATCAACTTTATTATTTACATTAAACTCAACTTTAATTTTGCATACTTTAATATTGCAATCGTATTACCATTACGGGCCCTATCACACACCCAGCGTAATAAGATGCAAGATGTGTTTTGCTCGATTTGTTGCTATTTTAAGACCAGTGCAACCCTAATTTTGATGTTTTGCACCACGTTGTTTAAATAGCAAGATGCAGATATTTTAACTGTTTTCTCACTAGTGAAGCATTCAGTTTTTCCACTTACAAAGTCCCCCATGTAAATAGCAAATGCGCCATGGTGCAGCGCAGCTGCCTCTTAAAGGGAATGGGACATGAGACTTTGATTGGTTTAATGCAGGTTATGCTCAAACCCATCGCAGTTTCGATTTAAATCTTGTATTTCTCCATATAGCCAAAAAAAGCTCCAAAGATGTGAATTAGATATGCACAAAACTTTAATATCACGGACATTAATGTTGCAATCATAAAACCATTATGAGTTTTGTTTTTTCGAGATTTTTGTAATCGAGACTGCAGAAAGCAAATCCTCTATGCTTTATTTTAAAAGCCACAATGTTTTATTTGTGTTGTTAGGTTATGCGCATAAAAGCAAACCCATTGCATTTCATTCAACATCTTACTCTGTATACCCCAAAAAAGCTAGGCTTCCAACGTTATTATTTAGATTAAGCTCAACTTTAATATCGTATAATTTATATAGCAATCATATAAACATTATGAGTTTAGTTTTTTGCGGTTTTGAAAATTGAGACAGCAGAAAGCAAATCCTCTATGCTTATTTTATAAGCCATTTTTTGTTAGTTTACAAGCATAAAAGCAAACTCATCACAGTTTCTGTTAACATCTTGCTTTTCTCCAGTTTATAATTAAATTGGTCAATTATAATCATTAAAATATATTTTTGTTAAATAATTTTGTTTTTCAAAAGTATCGTTTCAGGCACCATTTTGCCACCGGTACTGTTTTTAAAGTATCGATTTAGCACTGGTATCGAAATAACCCCAAATGATACCCAACCCTACCATTATGAGTTTCGTTTTTTTTTTTTTGTTAGTTCACACGCACAAAAGCAAACCCATCAGTTTCTATTAACATCTTGTTTTTTTTCCACATAGCTCAAAAAGCTACGTTTTTATCCAAAGGTGTGAATAACATATTACGTATTTGCACAAAACTTTAATATGGCATACTTTAATATTGCAATCATATAACCATTATGAGTTTCGTTTTTTTTTTAGATTTTTAAAATCAAGACAGCAGAAAGCAAACCTTCTATGCTAGCTTTATTTTAAAAGACACAGTGTTTTAGTTTTATTGTTAGTTTACACACATAAAAGCAAACCCATCACAGTTCGATTAGCATCTTGCTTTTCTCCATGTAGTCCCAAAAAAGCTATGTCAAAGATGTGAATTAGATATAAGCACAGAAATTTAATATGGCATACTTTAATATTGCAGTCATATAACCATGATGAGTTTTGTTTTTTGTGACTTTTAAAATCGAGACGGCAGAAAGCAAACCTTCTATGTTTCTTTATTTTAAAAGCCACAATGTCTTATTTTTATTGTTAGTTTACATACCTCAAAACAACCCTATTACTGTTCTGATTAACATCTTATCTCCGTACCACAGAAGACTATAAGGCAAAGGTAATACGCATACTGGAATTAAGTTGGTAAATGTGTTTCCATTTGTAGTTTTTGTAAAAAAAAAATTGTTATTGGATAAAGTATTTAGTTGTGCGCATAAGTTTTTTTATTTTTTATTTTTTTGTGCATCTTATTTCCATTAAATGTTTTTTTTTTTTTGTTTTTTTTTTTTTTGAAATTCCAAAATGCACATAAAAATAGGTGAATGGAAACATGGCTAAGGAGTATTTTAATATACAGTTTAAGCTGTTTTATTGTTGATTGTGCCTGAGCATCTCGCATGCACACGATAAATCATATAACTGATAATTTGACAATTGTGTTGCTGATGTTTTCGAATTTTTATCTTTGGTTCTGAATACAGCTAACATTTAAAGGTTTTGCTGCCAACAAAAATGACTTTATTTTTCTTAATGCAATTTAATATTAGTTTAACAAATAAATTAAGTTGTTATTTAATAAAACTGCATGATAGGCTGTAATTTTGTCTTTTCTCAATGCTTTTGGTTGTGTGGTGCGCAGAGAGATCTTGACTGAAACATATATAGTGGAAACAAACGGCAGTAAAGATCCGTTTAGATTTTGAAAACACTGTGTCAAATGAAAAGGCACTGGTGTAAATGCAGTCTTTGACTCTTCCCTCTCTCTGTGGGCCCCGTTTGATCACTGTAGGGGGGCCTCAGGGCCCCGGGAGCTTTTGATACGGTCACTTTGGCACTGGTTGCTCCATCCGGCGTCCGCTGGAATGACTGGCCTTGGGTGTTGTTGAGGCCTTTGATTTTTCTTTTTTTGGGTTTTTCTGGAGGGGTTGGAAAGGATGGGATCCTCTGTTGTTGAACCCCCAGCCCTTTGGATGCTGGCCGTGTGAATAGAGGCTTGTGTTGGAACAGATTTTGCTTGTTGCTGCAAATAGCCGCTGCTGTTCAAAGGGTGGAAGGCGACTGAAAAAGATACAGAAGATTTGTATTAGGTCAAGAAGCAACAAAAATGACAGATTTTGAGAAACTGAAGTTTGGACCTTAGCACAAAAATGTAATGTAATGGGGAAAAAATGCAGTTTGTTTTCTTCGCCTTGTTTGTAGCGCTGCACAAATTTACTATACATGCTTTAAATTATTACTATACTTATTATTCATTCATTAATTTTTTTTTTAGCATAGTCCCTTTTTTCACCACAGCAGAATGAACCACCAACTTATCCAGCATATGTTTTGCACAGCGGATGCCCTTCCTGCAACCCAGTACTGGGAAACACCCAGACACTTTTACATTCACACGCATACACTACGGCCAATTTAACTTATTTATTTCACCTAGCGCATGTCTTTGAACTGTGGGGTTCCACACAGAAATGCCAACTGGCCCAGTCGGGACTCGACACAGCGACCTTCTTGCTGTGAGGCGACAGTGCTAACCACTAAGGCACCGTGCCACATTATTATGTAGAAATATGGATTCATAATGTAATTTGTTTAACTGGTGTAAAATTCTGTAAATATACCAATTTTAACATTATATTTATAATTGTTGTAGGATTCATACCAAATAAAATAATAAACAATTTTAACACTTTACTGTAATAAAATTAAGAGTGTTAGAGATAATTACATTTTTTCATTACATTTGTTTTCATTTTGCTGAGAAAAAACAATATATCTTCTGCTGTCTGATATTTTTAATAAATTCTAATAATCACAACACCTAATTATATTAATGTTGAAAATATTTCTTATATTAATCTAAAATTACTACATGATTTATTACATAGAAAAGGATTAACAAAACATTTTACAACATGAATACTAAATATTTAAACCCAACAGTCAACTTTATCAAATGAAATGAAATGTGTAATTAATTCAAAATTGACAAAGTTAAGTCTACTCATTTGAAAATAGTTTTGAACTCAGTGTTGAAGGTAATATGTTAATTAAATACCTCATTACTTCAACTTAAATGTAGTAAGTTTACAGTACTCGTATAGATTAGATTTTTAATTTGAATGGTTTGTAGCAATCGGTTTCCTCAAACGGTTTGAGTTGCCTTAACTTAATAGGTTTTACAGTACTAGGTTGGTTTGAGTTCTCTTCATTTATTGGCTTTTACTGTGCTCAGATTGCTTCATTTCCTCAAATGGATTAAGTTCACAGTACTTATTAGGATTAGTTTTTGAATTTAAATGGTTTGTTGCAATCGGTTTCCTCAAATGGTTTGAGTTACCTTAACTGTTTGGGTTTTACAGTGTACTAGTTTATAGTAATTTTCATTTCTTAATTTTGAAATGTTAACCGGGTGTCTGCAGGGTCTAAAATTTTAAAGACAAAAGTTTATGCTTTACAGTCTTAAATTGACTGAAATATGGTGTTGTAGGACTTAAATACTTTTAAACAGGTCTTGATTTTCCTTTTGTTGAACCAGCTATTCATCTAAAAAACATTAAAGTAATTTATTAAACCTATTTACCAATATAGTTATCTATATTTATACAACAATTTTTAAAAGATGTATTTATGCATAAATATGTTATTAATAAATTATAGTTTTTAAAAGTTTTTATTATAGTCTTTTTTTTTTCAAGAAAAGTTATACTAATAGAAATATATATGTATATAACTAGAGTTTTGACACTTCACTTGTTATTTCTTAGCCATATGTGGCTAAAAAAATAACTGAATTGTAATTTTAATGGGGCAAGTAAACAAAATTCCACTGGCCATTACAAAAAAGTCTGAAATTTCATTCATAGTGATCTTAAAGTCTTAAATTTGACTAGGTGAAACTTGCAGAAACCCTGTTTAAACGATTCATTTTTATTTGTATTTTTATTTTGACACACACTGAAACTCAAAGCACGTATCTATTAAAATGGCAGCTTTTGAGATCCTAGAATGCACTAAATTATATTAAATTAAAATTTTTATTAAATGTACAGCCAGTTCAGGCTACTACTTAATCAGGAAATGGTGTGTGTGAACTGGGAGAGCAACTTGGACCTTATCAAACTTTTTTTTTTATAGGGAGTTATATTATATTAAAAAGTTAGTCAAAGACTATAAACCCAAATCTTTTTATTGGGCCTAAGGTGAAATCTTATATTTGCCATAAGCTGCAGCGGGGTGCGATGCCGGAGCTATGACTCGCTCCTAATTAAAAAGCGTAATGCGAGTCGTGGAGATGGCTGATTAAATTGGTGCAGGGATTAGTGGTGGCGCTGCAGCTGAGGGGGTTTGATGTGGAGGAGGGACGCGGGTCTGCCAGGTCAACAGATCAAAGCCATGCCATTCATCCCATTCCTCAACACGCTTTCCATAATGCTGTTTAAGACTGATAGTGGAGACTCGAAGTGCCTCTGCAGCTGGAGCACATGACGGAGGATTCAGGAGTCGGCGCTGAACTGTTGAAAAGAGAGCTTCTGATGTTTGGTTGTTTGAATGGTTCTGATTAGTGTTTTAAGGCTTACTTCAAACGAAATGGAAGAGTTTACTTTTTGTTTGAAGCAGATTAAAGTTAAATTAAAAGGTTGAGTGACGGTATACTGTTTTCAAACATTCAGACACCACCGTTTTGTAGAAAGTGTAGTTGTATATGCATCACGTTGCTCGTGTGTACCGGTGTATTGACATTTTATCCTACCCATTAGATTATGCTACCAACACTGTATTTGAATGGTTCTGAGCTTGGGGATTAGGTAGGTTAGGGCAATATTACAGCTTCATATCATGCTAATCCACATCAAAATTTACACTGGTAGTAAAATCTGATTGGTAGCATATGCGTTATCAAAATGTGCTACCTACTTTTTGAGTGGGAGGTAGGACAATCTTGACAAGGTAGGACAAATTGACAAAACACCAGTCAACTCTTAAACACAATAATGGCAGCTGTGATAGAAGAAATGTTCTGTAAACATCTGCTCTGCTGCGTAAAAATCCAGCTCTGCTACCTGATTCTCCTGTTGTTGTTGTTGTCGTAGCCCCACCCCCCAAAAAAAGTTTGATTTGGTGAGTGGTTTCGAAGTGCTGAAACTACGAGACAGTCCTCGCTGCAGCCAGCAGCTTGATGACATAGTTGACCAGGTCCGCTACGTAGTTGACGATCACCTCCACCTTCCCCTACCCTAAACCCAACCATCACAGTGGCATGGGCTTACCTTAGTGGGAGGTACAAGATCCACTACTCAGTTGACGATCGCCTACGCCTCCCTACCCTAAACCCAACCGTCACAGTAACATGGGCATTACCTTGGTGGGCAGTACAAGGTCCGCTACGTAGTTGACGATCGCCTGCGTCATTAAGTTGTGGGCTGCAGCAAGGACATCTTGGAAACGTGTTTAAAAAGAACATTTTGAAAGTTTTGTTCATATTGCAGCACTTTTTGTGTCTAGTGTGAAAGCCGGTTCACACCGCACAATAACAGTTTTTGTTGGAAATGTAGTCATTTAAGTTATTTTTTCGATTTCATTTAAAGTATAACAGGGCCTTTATTTGGTCAAGTTAAATTTTCAATTATTTCTGTAATGCATTTTGTGATGTAGATTGTGTCAAAGCTGCTTGAAATAGATGAAAAAAAGAGAATAGAAGAGAAAAGCCATAAAATAAAGTCAAAATAATTCATGTTTAATGACACTTTTGTTTGGTTGACAAACAAAAAGACATTTAAAAAATGCAGTTGTAATTTGTAGTAAGTACTTTAGTGCACTTTTAGATTAATCCTGAATTTGTAGCGATCACAGAAAGACCGTCTCTCGTGTCATTCAAATCACATGTATGAAAGAATTTAGGCTTTCCTGTAAAATATAATTATGACGGAATAAGTTGTGGTTGGTTATTCGGGATGTGGTGGGTTTCATTAAAGGTGTTTTCTGTCACTACTCGTTTAGCCTGCATCAATGCATTCAGTATAAGCTGCGCGAATAATCATTTAAAGTTTGGGATCTCAACACACACGCAACATAAATTATAAATAATGGTGATTTGCATATGTCTGTTAATCCTTCGAATCGCTGCATTCAAATCTGTGTTTAAAAAAATGCAAAAATTAAGAAAGATTCAGTCTTTTGAGTTAGTTATGAGGTTACAAACGGTCATAACACCGAAGTACTAGGATAACAGTTTATGGTTTAGATAGAACCACTGATGTTTATGGTAAAGATTAAAATTACCGTCATATGCATTTAACGACGCTCAAAAGTAAAAGTTGCAGGCAACAATTATATTATTTAACCAATAGGTGGCGATATCCAGTCATTTTATTTTTAAAGGGCACCTATGGTAAAAAATCTACTTTTCAAGCTGTTTGGACAGACATATGTGCATGTATGGTGTATAGACTGTCATATTGGGGTGATATAAGAACACCCAGTGCTTTTTTTTGAATTTAACAACATAAATGGTGGACCAATTGGAGCTGTTTTCAAATCGACCGCTACCTGACGTAGGAGAGCGTTCCCCCACGCCCACCAATATTGATTGACAGGCGCGTCATCATATCCTCAGTTTGTTGATTCACGTCCGCCATTTTCAGCGTGAGTCGAAGCGATATCACTAAAGGAACACCCTTGCTCTATATTTAGATGCAAGGCTCATTTGGCTCAACTCAAGAGCAATATTCTCCACATTATCGCTCTAATCGGAATTATTGGTTGTATCTTTAGGTAGGTTTGCAAACATGTGTACTTCTCATTGAGTCTACCTTATACTTCAGCCGTTTGCATTTCTCGCGATCCCAGAAGCTCCCTGTGATCTTAACTAGCATGCGTTTTAAAATTCTAAACAACGGTTTCTATCAGGGTACACTCAAGTCGACGGCTGGGCGCCGCGGACCGCCGCAGAAACCTATGTTTACAATTCAAAAATGCGACACTTCATGTCCCTGCCGCGCTACAGAGAGTGTCTGGTGTGCCGTGTCGCGGCTTCGAGCTGCGCATCCGGTGCCTCAGTCAAAGTTAATTCAGTGTGCGTGGTTATTAGTTTCTGTGTACAAGCTCGGCACTTGAAACTATCACACAGTTGGCTGTAAAACTGTACAAAGACACAAATGATTTTGTACTCTCTGCTTGGTCTGTTTCAGAGTCGTACATGTACGACTGAATGGTGATCCTTCTCCGTCTGCCTGTCAGACTGTTGCAAACGCAGAGCGGGTGAGCTCATGGCCCCGCCCCCTTGTTACGTTGGCGGGAAGCCGAAACTAATTTACATGTGAAGCAACACACCCATAAATCAGCGAACTGTGGACACACCCCCAACATGACACTTTTTAACACATTATAATAAAAAAATCTGAATTGTGTTTTAAACTGAACCTAAACTGGCACACTCAGAAGAACCATAATATTAATATTAAATCATAAAAAAAATCATAAAAAAGAGTTAAACTGTGTTCCCTTTAATAAAGTTACAGGTTCTAATTTTTGTTTGTTAAAACCAAAAGTGTCTTGCAGTGCTGTTTTGTAATAGATGAAAAGCAAATTACATTCGTCGTCTCTCCTCAAAATGGTCCAATCTGTGACTTGAACCATTATGTGATCCGAACCGTGGGATTTGTGATGTTACACCACTAGTAATAAATATTGTAGCATACTTTTGATTTTGCTACAGTTATCTGTAGTGTATTGTAATATACTCTATAGATGTAGAAATCTACAGTATTGGGTGATTTGCTTACATAACTACAGTTGTTATTACGATACCAACTATATAATTACCACAACAGATTAATTCAAGTATTCAAGTACTTTACTATAGTATAGCTCAATAACACCATAGTATTTACTAACATTTTTTTCATACATGAAGTTGTGATTTCAGACCAAAGACAGAACTGTACTTTCGCCCCAAAAAAACCCACAAAAAAGTGAAACCGCATGCAACCAAATGAATGTCAATTTAGGTCGTTTTCTGGTTTCACAAAAGCTCAGGCCTTAGAATCCGTGAAGCAGAAAAAAGCTGATGTAATGGGTTTAAGAAAGTCTCCAAGGGGAGTCGAACCTCCTCACCACCCCCAACTCTTCAATGTCTGTACCATCCCAGATCCCTCCATCAGCAACAGCCAAATATGGAGATGTTGAATTTTTCATTGGTGGTTCTTCTCCTTTTTGCCATCTCGGATCAGATGCTAATGCCACTCTGAGCGAGAGAGAAAGAGAGAGAGAGAGTGTCCATAAGATAGCTGGTGAAGTGGAAACATTGGGGGAGTGAAGTTTCTGATTCACTGGTTTGCTGGTGTTTGGTATGGGGGAGGAGAGACAACTGAAAGGAGAACGAAGAAGAGAAATCCCAGCCTTGGCACTCGCACATGGTTCTCTCTCCCTTTTTTTGTTCTCCAAGCATTGCAGGTTTCTTTTGTAGCGAACGCAACGCCTCCAGATTCCTTATAGTCAAGTATCAAAGACGCGCACTCCTTTAGTACAAGAGACTTATGGGTAGGATGGGTGTGAGCGAACTGTTGAGTTCAGCCCCACTGAGTCCGAGCTAATCTCTTAGATGTTTTTCTTTTTTTCTTTTTCCTTCCTCAAATCTCTCTTCTCATGAAGAAATATTGGTGTAACTGTATTAGCCTTCATAGAGAGACTTGTCCAACCTGATCTCTATATACACCCTTACGTGAGTAATTGAAGAGATCGAGGGCATTTTAGACTTCCTCCCAGTGGGAAAGCTCTCTTAAACATGATTTAGTTGCTTGTGTTGACGATCAAATGGTGCACCGAATACTGAAATCTGACTTTTTCCTGCTGTCGAATGGGAGCGTATCTGTTTCTCAGCGCCGCTTTGTTCCCTTTCACCCGTGGCATTGATACAACAATTCTTGTTTTGATGTGCTTCCAAATAGCTTCCGGTGCTGCTGTGTATGGCGTCCAAGATTCTCCCTTAAGGAATATACCAGAGGCCTTGGCTGTTCCTAAATTCTACCTGTCTTTCCTTGTCCTGCTCTCATAACTCCAGGAAATGGCTCTGCCTTTTTTTTTTCTTTTTACATACACTTGTTTCCTTTGGAATATCATGCAGCCAAGCTTCCTTCAAGTTCTCTGGAAATGAGCTATACACGTAGAAAGAGGAAAAGGAAGAAATTTAACAAATAAAGTTCTGGAGCAAAGTACAACTGCAGCCTTTTGAGTGTATTGTAGGGATGTGCCAAAATGAAAATTCTGGTTTGAAACTGAGAATGCTTCGTAATAATTATTTGTTATTTTATTAAATAATATAATTTTGTAGGGCTTTTTAAATGTAACTTAATTTGAATTATACAGATCTCAAAAAACCACACGGCAATAAAATAACCACAGGATATAAAACACCATACAATACACAAGACATGAATAAATCTACGCCTACTAGTACAGGAGCCAATCATCTATGGCACATAAAGCCCGCCTTCTAGGCAGGAGCCAATCATCGATCGTATATGGCGAAAAAAAACCCGCCTTCTAGTTCAGGAGCCAATCATCGATTGTCTATGGCGAGTGAAGCCCGCCTTCTAGGACAGGAGCCAATCATCGATTGTATATGGCGAATGAAGCCATATGGGAGGGGCTTCTACCAGACGTTAGTTTCTGCAGATTTTGTGTGATTCGAATGTTTAGAAATAAAACTAAAGGAACAGTTGTTGTTTAATTTTATTGATGATTACTAATATAAAACTTAATCATAAGCTTGGCAAGCAATTTTGGAGAATTTAATGTTTCCACATTCAGACAGAACGCCCAAGCATACTGCCCAAGAGGCGTTTCAAAGATGGCCGCCAAGTGAAATGACTTTCCTTAAAGAGACTTTGATGTTACTGACCTTGAACGAGTCAACAGGTGTAATTTTACCAGTGTAGCTATGACGGCACATTAGCGCTATTGCAAGCAGCAGAAGCATAGTATACTGCATAGTATAAGTACACTACATAGAAATATCCTGTCAACATGGACTTTGCCTTTCCTGTGAGCATATGTGGTTCATGCATGGATAAGTATTTGGGTTCATAATAGTAATGTCCACCGTGTTGGAATACTGAGCTAATTTGTACTTTGACCACGGATGTCCCATACGCTTATTTCACATGGCCGCCATTTTAAAAAACGAGGCTGCAGTGGGAAGAAAGCTAGAAGTATAGGATCAGCACTGTAAACATTGTAACAACATGCTGTGGACTACAAATCTCTGGCTGTTGCTGTGATTTCAAAATGCAGATGTGGTGTAAACATCACTTTAATATCATTCTCTTCAGTTTAATTTAAACAATTAAAAGCATATTAGGCGTCAAACTAATTCACAATCTCTTTAGGAGTAATACGTTTAAGTGTCCTCCTAGGCTTCAGTACATGGCACCAGTTAAACACAGTGGGGACACTTCCTGGTTCAGCCTATGTAACCCGATGAGCAATAAAACGTTAGTAATAGTGTCTTTAATAGTGTTGTGCCGGTACTGAAATTTTAAAACATCAGTTTCCCACTAACATTTAAGTGCCGCTGAGTGTATTTTTAAACAGTGCTGATTTGCCATATAATTCATCAGTGCTCTACAGAAACAGTGATTGGCCGTGAAGGTCATTAGTACACCGCTCTTCACAGAGTGCAAACTAAGATACATGGACACTGGAGCATTTTAAAGCTGTAAAGATTAGTCGATTGCTCGTCTGTGTTTGCATTTGGTAAACATCGGTGAAGTGCAGTGAACTGATGACCTTCACGGCCAATCACGGTCATTTCTGTTGAGCACTGGTGAACACAATGGCAAATCAGCAATGTTTAAGAACGCGCTCAGCAGTTCCTAAATGTTAGCGGGAAATTAACGTGTTTTGTTTTTGTTTTTTTCAGTATTGAAATTGGGTATCGTGACAAATCTAATATAGTGAAAGAATCAGTTCATTAACTCGAGTTTGATAAATGGCATCTAAAACGCGTGTTTGGGAAAGAAAATATTAGCTAACTAGTGCCATTTCCCATAACTTGTGAAATGAGGTCTGATATCGCTTTTTATTTTCACTATTCATTCAGAACGGACTTTCGGGTCACTCAGAAGACGGTGAAATTGTTAATTTGTGTCACTTTCTCTTCAGTGATAACATATACAGCCAGGTACACAATGTTACTGTGTGACTCAGATAATACTTCTAGGTTTCTTCCCACTGCAGCCTTGATTTCGCTTTTAAAATGGTGGCCACGTGAGACAAGTGTATTGCTCTTGTGCTTTGGTTGGCATGGCAACAAACTAGTCTTTGCATGGCTTGTTGAAATGAATGGTTTTATATAGTAGCTCTTTTTGTGTCTAGTGTGAAAGCCACTTCACAGTGCGCAATAATTACAGCTGGAGAGCCAGTCAAACCATCAAAAAGATGAAATAGACCAAACCAAAAGTAAAATTTTCTGCCAATAATTTTCATCGGCCAAAAGCCCCTAATATATTGTGCATCGCTACTGAGAAGTCACTGATTTCAGTAGTCCATCACTTCTCTTGAAACTTTACAACAGACTGAAGTCTGCTTGTCATGCCTCATTAACTGATTATTGCCTTATGTCCTTGCATACTTTGAATGCAAGCATAATGAAATTGGCCGCAACCACCAACTCAATCCACATGTGGCTTTAAATCTCTCCATCCAGCCTTCTCTTTAGTCCGCTCCCACATGTATAATCAGACCAAAGGTTCTGACCTGGAAATGAAGCATCCTATAAGGCAAACTCCCTAGAAAAACAAATCTAAAGCAATGGAAACCTAATCTAACCTGGTGGCATTGCAAAGAGGGGACTTGTTAGAGTCCGTGGAGGTGCAGAAAACACATTCTGGTTGTACAGTGCTCAATTTTCCATGGCCACACATTCTTCCACACAGTCCTATCATTCAGCCGGCATTTATCTCTGTAACTTGAGAGCAAGCGAGTCCAGAGGCTAGAGTAAGCTTTGAAGGATCTCTTCGTGATTGGATGAGGAATTCTCCACCCCCCTTTTTTGTGACTGGCCCATGCTGGGGCTGTTCTTTTGATTGACAGGCGGCATTGGCACGGGGCAGCTTGGTTGACGGTGGGCTGAATTACCTCAGCCAGTTGCGTTGCAGCTGAGCCAAATGTTATGTGTGTGTAGAGGGGTGGAGGGTGATGCTTGCGGTTGAGTTATGTATGTGTGAGGTTGTCAGGGAATGGGTGGATATTTTGACTGGTTTGTCTCTTGGGAACCATGTTTTTGCTTTCTTTGAAAACAGGTCGCGCATGAGCAAGAGCTCATCTGTTTTCCAGTCAATTTGCATGGGTGATGTTATAATTGCGAACGGAATGTAATGCACTGCCTTAAGCTTGTCCATAGTTTTAAAAGATATTTTGCCTAAAAATAAATAATGTCATGTCATTTAACATTTGTATTAGAACACAAAGGACTTGCAATGAAAGTCGAGCAGTGATCTTCAGAATAACTTGTGTAAGTGCCTGTCCACTTTTCCACTTATTTGGTTTCAAATAATTTTTCCATTTTATTTTCCCCGTAGCAATTTAAAGAGATCTCCTTGTTCAAGGATTATAACACATCTACAATGTGAATCTCAGAATTACAGACTTTATTTGTAGTATTTGAAAAATAGACTAGGAAACACAGGTGCATAGCTGTGTACTTAAGCACTTGGATGAAGAACGGCAGTACATAAACATGATTAGAGCATAGTTAGACCAACAGGATTGCATCAGAGTGCTTCATGGGAATAGGTGGAGCTTAAAAGCTGAGAGACACTCGAGACCCGTTCACAAGTGGGATCACAAGCGAATGACGATTATGGAACTTTTCAATGGAACAGTGTTGTTTGGTACGGCTGACTTTTTGGGGTTTTTCTGCTGTGTACAGTACCTTGTAACCTTTTTTAACCTTGTGAAATTTTTATTATTTTTTTTGAATGTCAACACTGCTAAAGTTCCAAACAAGCTATTCCTATTATTCTACTCAATTCCTGTTTATTTCTATAGCACTTTTACTATGTAGATTGTGTCAAAGCCACTTCTTATAGAAGTTTTAGTAATTTGAAACTGTGTCAGTCCAGTTTTCAGAGTTGAAGTTCAGTGTGGTTTAAATTTCACTGCTGAAACACTGAAGAGCAAATACATCTATGCGCAGCTCCACAAGTCCCAAGCAAGCAAGCCAGTGACGAGGAACAAACTACACCAATTGACGAAAGTGAAGGAAAAAAACCTAGAGAGAAACCAGGCTCTGTTGGGCACGACCATTTCTCCTCTGGCCATACTTCCTGTGTGAAGCTGTAGTCTAGGAGTCGGAGGCTGGAGAACGCTGGACATCCATCTTGGAGAACTGGAGGTATGAGTAGGCCACCGGCGGGTGTTCAGGCTGGCCCACAGAATCAATGCGGAGATTCATGTGTCACTGTGGTCTTTCAGGAATCAGTTTCATGCTCTCCACTCCTCCATGACAACCTCAGCATCAGCTCAGGATACGGCCTGGTATCCTGGTTTAGGTATTAAGGTTGTCAGGATACTGGAATTCGATACCAATCGGTAGTGAAATTTTAACCAAACTCACTACTGTTTACTGAGTGTAACCACAGGGGACACTGGAGCATTTCAAAGTCACGTCAATCAGCTGGTTTGTCTATAAGCTGACATACGAGTGATCTGCTAATAAATCGCGCCTTTAAAACACTCCAGTGTCCCTGTATCTGTGGTTACTCACAGTAAACAGCGGTGAGTTTGCTGAACTGATAACCATCGCAGCCAATCACAGTCTTGTCTGTTGAGCACGTGAATATAATGGCAAATGAGTGCTGTTTAAGAACGTGCTCAACAGTGCTTAAATGTTTGCGGGAAATGAACGTTTTTAAAATTTCAGATATCAAAATAAAATATTGATTGGTATCGAATTCCAGTATTGTGGCAATCCTAGTAAGCATATGTAGTTTATGCTGATGATATTTCTAATGGGCATTTAAATGTTACAACATTGGAAGTTTTTTGTACAATGTAAATCGAATCAAACTGAAAACCATGACCACTGAACCATGATCCAAACCAAACTGACAATTTTGTGAACCATCCCACTCCTAAAACTGAGGCATACCAAGTCAAGGAGTACAGTGGAAAAGCACTTCAAGTATAGGTGTAAACCAATTCTAAAGTGTTTTGGATTAATTTTTGGCTACTTTCAGAAGTCAAACTTTTTCATAGTTCCTAGAACTGTCAGCAGAAGTTTACTCAATGGAATTTCTGTAACTAGGAGCTTTTATACCATATACATACTGGCAACAGGTAAATGTCACTAACATTAGCATGCTGTATGTTCATATCTTGCAACATTTAAAATTACTGTCCTGTTCTTTTCCCCATATGGCATGCATTCACCCAATCAATGTCCACTTATATCATTGGTAGAGGTAGTTCCTGCTAGTTCCAGATTTAGGTTAGACCCTACTCTGAAATAAGAGCTAATTTAGTTCCCCCAAAAGGTGTTCCTAAACTAAAATTGCTCCCAGTTCCTGCAGTGCTAACATGCCAGAAGGCTGCTACTTCCGTCAATAGTTCTGGGAACTATGAAAACATTCCTCCAGTGTGAATGCTATTGATCTCAGAAGGTCATTGCTTGTGAAAGGACACAGAAGAGACGGTTTGACATGGTCTATATGGTGTTGACCTTTAAAGAGAGAGCTCCTGGATCAGCCCAGTCATCTCCAGCTTTACTTTCCCTCTTTCAAGAGCCGCCCGATGTCCATGCACTTGTATGAGCGCTAAGATTTTAAGGTCAGTGTAGTGTATGTGCGAAAGAGAGGGCACGTATATAAATAGAAACGTCCAGCCTTTATGCACACATTGATTTGTAAAAGCATTGTGGATTGTTTTCCACACAAACAAGCTCTTGATAAGCACGAGTACTCACTCTGCTGGAATGTTTGACTGACAACAAGACACTAGAAACTTGTTTTGTGATGCACATAAAAGCCAAGAGCTATGGAAATATGATTAGCGAGTCTGCTCATTCTGGGAAGGATCAGCTCCAGTCTGGCCTGATGTTACTGTGCCAGTGGAAATATGGAGGTGAAGTACTTGCTTTTATAGTGACACATTTTTCTCATTTATTATTTATGTCCTTAGCAGATGTTTGCACTAGTAGGACTTTGAAGAAACTGCGTATGTTGTTTCTGTCATCGTTGCTAATAGAAAGAAGCAAAGTATATTACTGCATTATCAGCGAAATGTGTGTGTCAGATTTAGTGCAGTATCATTGAATAATTTAAGTCATTTATTGTTTGTAAATAGTTTTTTTTGTGTAAAAATGCGTGTATTTATAGTTATAACTAATTTATATTTTAGGTATTTTATTTTACTCTAGTTTGTAGTAATTCTGCTGTAAGAATAATTTTCTTGGTAATTTAACTGAAATCAAATAAATTGTATTATGTATTATTTCTACATTCCAGTTCATCTTTATTTGATTTCAGGTAATAAACAATTTTTTTTCTACTTTATTTTTTCATTTTAGTTCATTTTTAGCAATTATTTTAATTATTAGTATATTTTGTAAGAGCTAATTATGCTTGCTTTTTTATGCTTAGATTGTATTTACCTTAATTTAGTAATACTAAATGATTTAAAATGTCTAAATTAATTTTTAATATGTTTAATGTTATTCAATATTATGTTGTAATGCCTAAATTCACTTGAGGTTACTTGAGGTTAAAATTTTTATATTGACCTATTAGTGGCCAATACATAAATATTAATGCATTTATAGATTTTAGGGTATTTCAGAAAATATCCAAATTTTTTTCCCAATCGATTTATTAAGGTGGAATTATTATTTTCAAAACTTTTTTAAATTGATTTATTTATTTTTATTTTCGTTTCTTCTCTCTCAGCCTTCCACTCACCTCAGGCACCTCAGCTCTTGCACACTTAAAACATATTTTATCAATTACATTTAATTAAATTAAATTACATTTTATTTTATTTTATTTTATTTTAGTGTTTTTTATTTTTATTTATTTATTATTTTATTTTCATCCAGCCTTCCACTAACCTCAGGCATATTTTTTGTATCTTATTGTATTTAATTTTTTTTATTTTAATTTAATTTAATTTTATTTTAGTATTTTTTTATTTTTTATTTTTTATTTTTTTTCATCCAGCCTTCCACTAACCTCAGGCATATTTTTTGCATCTTATTTTATTTTATTTATTTTAATTAAATTTTATTTTATTTTATTTTATTTTATTTTATTATTTTTTTTTTTATTTTTTTTTATCTCACTTCCGGCACTCTGTCTTGACTATTTTTTTTTTTTTTTTAAATCTATGAATTTTTATATATTTTGGTGGCCCATATTATTGTATATTTTGAGTGGTCTAAGGCCGCTCCATCGGTTGTGGCAGCAGTAGCAGCAGCCACAGCCATAGCTTGGCACTGGAGCCCTCGTCTGTTCCAGCGCTCTAATCGCATTCCAGCGGGCCGGGCAGCGGCTTGCTCCGCATTCCACAACTCTGGGGGCTTTCCAACAGCCCTGCGCAGGCATTCCTCTCTGCCGGGACCTTCAAAGCCAGGGAGCGACTTCAAAGGCATCGGTGAGGCTAGGTGTTGATGACTGCAATCCTCCCGGGTACAGATTTACCCGTCTCCTGAACTTCAAGAGCGCTCCTGGTAGTATTCTGGCGTGCACTTTTGCCTTCCTTGTTCATAAATCATGTCGTGTTAACCCTCGACGTATGCTGGATCTTTTTTTTGCACCTAGAGGTTGGAATATGACAGGCTGAAGTGTGAATGTCATTGTTGGCTCACTTTCTCTGATGTGGCACTTCTGGTTGAATTGTTTACAGGGACTGTCAACTGATAAAGTTGTTTGGTTGGTGAAAGCTGCACTGTCAATGGAATTTATGTTGTTAGCGTTGTTTTGTATTTGTTTTATTGTAATATTGATTTACATTTGTGCATTTCTGAGAGACTCTTATCCAAAGAAATGTGTAGGGATGATCAAAAGTTTATAGGGTCAGTAAGATATATACAGTTGAAGTCAGAATTATTAGCCCCTCTGTGTATATTTTTTCCCCCAATTTCTGTTTAACGGAAAGATTTTTTTTCAACACATTTCTAAATATAATAGATTTGAACTCTGTGACTGTATTTAATATTTTACTAGATATTCTTCAAGATACTTTTATTCAGCTGAAAGTGAACTTTAAAGACTTGACTAGGTTAATTATGCAAGTCAGGGTAATTAGGCAAATCATTTGATTCTGTAGACAACCGAAAAAAATATTGCTTAAGAGTGCTAAATTCTAATAATATTCTAGCCAAATTAAAACAAATAAGACTTTCTCCAGAAAAAAAAAAAACATTATAGGAAATACTGTGGAAAAATGCATCGCTTTGTTAAACATCATTTGAGAAATATTTGAAAATTGAAAACACAGGAATTTAGATTATTTTTTTTTTTTTTGTCTTCAGTCAGTTGTTTAAAAATAATAATGCACACATGTAGTGGACGTTAAATAGTATTATTTTCTAGTAATTTAGTGGTTGATGATTTTGTTATAATGTTTTCTATGTATCGCTGATTTCTTGCACATCTCATAGATTTTTAGCCAGCAGCTAGCTCTCTGCAACTCTCTGAATCTAAGCAGGGCTGCGCCCGGTCAGTACCTAGATGGTAGACCACATGGGAAAGCTGGGTTGCTACCAGAAGTGGTATTAGTGTGGCCAACAGGGGGCACCCAACCTGCAGTCTGTGTGGTCCTAACACCCCAGTATATTGTTAGGGATTCTATACTGCTCTGTAAGCGCTGTCTTTAGGAAGATTTGTTAAACCGAGGTCCTAACTCTCTGTGGTTGTTAAAAATTCCAGGATGTCCTTCAAAAAAAAAAAAAAAAAAAAAAAAAAGAGTAGGGGTTTAACCCCAGCACCCTGGCCAAATTTGCCCACCATGTCCATCATGGCCTCCTAACCATCCCCATATCATAATTGGCTTCATCACTCTGTCTGCTCTCTACCAATCAGCTGGTGAGTGGTGTGCAGTCTGGTGCAATATGGCTGCCGTCGCGTCATCCAGGTGGATACTGCACACTGGTGGTGGATGATGAGATTTCCCCCATAAAGCACTTTGGTGTCGTTTCAATTTTTATTTAAAAACCTCAAGCAAGGCAAAATGTAATTTATCCATCCAGAAGTAAATTATCCATTATTTTACTGATATTCAAGTTAAAACCATTTTAATAGTATGCAAAGCACAACAGCGGCCTGTTTTTTGTTTGTTGTTCCATCGTTATGGAACGATTATCATAGGTTATGGAAATTCAGCTTTTTAATCAGGGAATTTGATATTTGGCTTAGTGTGAGAACTATATTGACATCAAAGTGTGTACATCTGTGTATGTGTGTAGTGAAGCATATAAAGATTTGTTAATTTTGGTTGTTTTGCAATTGTTTTGGTTGTTAATTTTGGTTTTTTTGCTTTATATGGGCTGAAAGAACCTTAAATTACCGAAGTAATTCAGTAATGTGATATACATCTTTTGGTGGTGTCTTTTCTTGAAAACAACACTCATAAACCTGCCAAAATCCAGCATTCAGTAGTCCTCTTCATATATGCAGCTTTTATTTTGTTGTTCCAGTGTTGGACATCAGAGAGTCTTCTTTACGCCATTGATGGTTTCAATCTCCACTCACAGTCTTATAATAGACTTGCCAGTCACTTCCCCTGTGCTAAAGCTGTCCTCCTTGGTGGCTCGATGATGCATATTTGAGTATTTACATGATATTAAGTGTTCGCTCTGCTCTGAATTGCACCGTTTGTTTGCTTACGTCGTCGTCAAGGGGACAGTGTGTGAATGGTTTTCAGGGAGAAGTCTGAAGAGCTCTCAAGGCGTTCCTGTGGCTCAAACATGGCGCTGGTATAACATCAAGGTCAAGGGTTTGATCCATAGGGAAAAACAAACAAAAAAAAGGGTTGCTACAGATGTAATAAGAAAATTGACTATTAAGATTATAATGGCCAAATTATCATGATTATCAATATCATCAGGGTTTTGTTAAAATGAGCTAAACATGTTCAAAAATAAATGTTATAGACACTTGAGGTACTCCACCAAGTTTTGTATTTGATAATGAACTAACTACAGATGAAATTTCCTGCTTAATGAAATTTTGTAACAAACAACATACAGTAAGCATGGATCTCTGCATTTTAGATTTGTTTTATTTCATGTACATTGTGTATGTGTTTTTTGTGTGTGTTTTTTATACAGTAGGTATATTTGATTACTTATTGAAGGTATTAAAACCTGTGCTTAAACTTAAAGCTATACTCACAGGGATCCATGTTTATATAGTTTCCCACAAAGTGAAGTTTAGTTATAAACTAATTTCGAGAGGATCACATGCTTATGATTGCTAGCGGCTGGATCCGCATTATCCAATTCTCAATGCACCAATCAGACAACTCCTAAGCTACTACAAATACCCTGGGTTACGTACCACCGCTATATATGTTTTGAAGAATCCCCCCATCCACCCCTACTCCTCCTTCTTCCTAGATGGGTAACACGGTGGCCCAGTGCTTAGCTCTGTTGCCTCACTGCAAGAATGTCTCTGGTTCTAGGCTTTACCAAACCAGCCGACATTTCTGTGCGGAGTTTGCATTTTCTCCCCGTGCTCACGTGGGTTTCCCCCGATTTCCTCCCACCGACCAAAAAACATGCAACATAAGTTAATTGACTAATTCAAACTGGCACTATAGACATGCTCCTAGTAAATGGTTATCTCTCAAGAGCAATCACTGGCTGTTCATTGGTTATTACAGCGGGGGAGTTCTCGAGATCTACCTGAGCTCAAACTCCCCTCTCGCCTTGCAACAGGAGGGAGCCCGGGGCTCGAGGATCTTATGAGCTCAGGGCTCTCTCCCGGGACAGCATGCCAAACAAGCTTATAATTAATCATCAGCTAAGTGTGAACTCTTGACATATTTCTCACACTGTTTATTAAAAACTGAAAGGTTTCGTGTAAATTGATGTAAATCTCTAAATATATTTAGATTTTTCTAACTGATATTGCTATTTAATTTAGTTAATTTAAGCTTCAGCTCCTTGTTCTCAATAGTATGCAACACTTTAAGTGAAAGTAATACAACATACGATAACTATAAATATACAGTGGTCCCTCGTTATTCATGGGAGTTACGTTTTAAAAATAATCCGCCATAGGTGAAATTCGTGAAGTAGTCAGCTTCATTTTTTTTTACATTTACAGATGTTTTAAGACTGTAAAACCCCTCACTGCACACTTTATACACATTTCTCTGACAGGCATTAACATTTACACACTTTTCTTTCTACTTTAAATATTCTCAAAGTTCAAGCTTTGTAGAAAAATAAGTCCAGTATTATAGAATGAAACGAGAGATCAAAACCATTTGATCTTCATTTATTCTGTAGTGATGCCCTACAGCCACGTAACTTCTACCTTCCTTTAGCATACTTTTTGTGCGAAGGTTAGCATCTTCCTTTGCCTTTTGGGTGCTACTGCAGATGCCTTTGACTGTGCAGAATGTTTCGCTGTGAGGGGAGAAAACTTGCAAACATAAAGTACAGCACTTCATAGTCACATTGTAAGCGATCGAAGATTTATGTAAATTTGGCTCATTCTGTATTGTACAGGAGAAACTGCATGGAGAAGGTTGATTGGCAAAGTCTACAGCCAAACAAGACTCAGAACACAATGTGATGTAGAAAAAAAGTATGTCAAAAATTCACGAAATCGAAACTGAGAGGTCACGAAATGTGAACCGCATCATAGCGAGGGATCACTGTATATATAAATATTCATTTATTAATTATCCTTATCAAGATGCGTTTAGATTGGAGCATTTGCCAATTAGCTAATTGCAATGTTACATGAAATACCATGAGTTATAAAATCATAATAATCATGGTTTTAATGATAATTGCAGTTTAAAATATTAATGCTAAACATGACCAAGTATACTAGGGCTGCATAATATATAATTTCAGCATTGATATCACAATGTGTACATCCGCAATAGTCACATCGCAAGATATGTAGTGTTGAGTCTAAATTAAAGTTGACCAGGATCTATAGAATTGTTTAATTACTGTATTTATACAGAATTTGTACGATTTATAAAAAATTTATTTTTGTCTTGTTTCTAGTCCAAATATTTGCATTTCAAAGTGAAAACAAGATTGTTTTACTTGCCCTACTGGCAGATAAGTGTTCTTGTTTGAAGGAAATAGTCTTAACTTTGACTTGAAGGTGAAAACAAAACAATATTTTTACTTGCGCTACAAATTGTACAATATTCTGATTAAAAATGAGACCAAGAAAAGAAAGAAAAGCATTTTTTGCATTGTGATCATTCAATGTTTGTAGCTGAATGCTATTAAACTCATCAGAAAACTGTCAAATAGTGCTAAACTGTATTCATATCACAATATTTATTGCAGAAAAATAAAATATAGCGATATAACATTTTTTCTGATATACCATGGTTTACTTTGGAACCGATAATCATGACTACATAATAATTGTTGCTTGAAGAGTGCTTGGATATCTTCTTGTGTCTTGAGTCCACCAGTGCAATAACCTGTTCTTTATCCTTGAGCAAATCTGAGATGCCTGTGGTCGGTGTTTCATGATGTCATCTACTGCTTCTTGGGTACCTACATGGTTTCTGGGCAAGACTTGTTGGAGTCTTTGTTGGTCAGAGGTGACTTTTGCAACTGTCGTTCCATCATTTTTGTCTAGACGACAAAGGAGAGGAAGTCGCCTCCTTTGAAAAAGGGCCCAGTCTCCCTTTATGAGATAATATTACACCGTCAGAGCAGGCCCCACCTGCAAGGCTTCTCCAGCTGCCACACTGTAACTCTATCTGTGCTCTCTTCAAGGCTGCGATCCCCTTTGAAGTTATTTCTAGTGCTTGGGAAACGAGAAGACACAAGCAATCAGAGCGGCAAGCTCCTCCCCTCATCTCTTCTTAAAAATATTCTTAAACCTGTTTTTGACTTGAGGTGTCCAACTCTCTTTTTTTAATGTTTGTTTTGATTATTATTACTTTTGCAGATCAGAAACACATTGCGATCGGAGTGTGAGATTATAAATGTCCGACAGCTTTATGGCCTTTGGATCAAAGCGAAGAGGGAGAAGGAGAAAGATAAATAGTCTGGGGCAAGTAGGGGAGAAGCTGTAGGCATCTGTCCCATTCCAGTATTTCACAGTCTTCCGATAGACAAACCAGAATAGTGTTGGAGTCTGTGAGTACATCCTCTGTTTGGATAGTAGGTGGGAGTTCAGACGACCAGCGCCAAAAGGAAACTGGCCGGGTTGCCTTGTGTACCCAATGCAAAGCTCTTCCCGCTATGTGTGGGCATTTGATTACAAGTCGGCCTTCCAGTTTTATAGATGAGGAAATGTTGGAGATATGTAACAGCTGAGAGGGGCTGACAGCTACGGCAGGGGTCCACGTAGGGTTAAATAGAAAATGACCTCCCGGTCCACGCCAGAGGGCACGGCTGATGGTTAAGCTGCGCTTGCTAGCGTGAAATGCTTTCCATCTCTTTTTCTCTCGTAGTGTAAAAACAAGTCTTATGAGGATGAGGTTGCTTGGCTTGCGGACAGTTTGAATCTGAGGACAAACAGACAGTAGAGTTGTCACGATACTGGAATCGATACTGAGATATGTTCGATACCACGAACATTTGAGTGCTGTGGAGCACTTTCTTAAACGCAACTGATTTGCCATTGTGTTTACATGCTTAACTGAAATGACTGTAATTGGCTGTGAAGGTCATCGCTCAAATGTTTACGGGAAATGGGCTTTTTAAAAATATCAGTGCCGATTGGTATCGAATTCCAGTATTGTGACAACACTATACAGGCGCAAACAGGCTCTGTAACGTCTTGTCCGATTTCTATCATTTACAGGAGCAGTTAGAAATTAACTTGATCAGAAAGATTTCGTTGTCTCAGTGCTCATGTGGTCAAAGTTGTTTAACCAACTCAGCATTCGCTTGCCTTTTCATTTGCAGGAAAACACACATGGCATGTTATGATTTATAAAACAATTTTGTATTCCCTTCACACTTGTCCTCGTTAACTTTTCTGAGAAACAAACTATGGTCCAGTTCAGTGCAGACTAACTAAAAGTAGTGCAAAAACACTCCAAATCTCACTATAGCGCGGTTCACGTTTTGTGGCCTCGTGGATTTTTTTTCGTGCAATTTGACATGCTTTTTTTCTACAGCGCATTGTGTTCTGCATCCTGATTGGTTGTAGACCACTGTCAATCAATCTCCTCCGTGCTAAATCTCCTGTACAGTACAGAATGTGTTCAGCTTGCCAAATTTACATAAATCTTCAATCGCTAGAAGTGTAACTCTGAAGGGTCGATGAAATGTTCTGCACTGTCAAAGGCACCTGTGGTAGCACCCAAAAGGCAAAGGAAGATTCTAACCATCACACAAAAAGTTAAACTTCTGGAGATGCTAAAAGAAGGTAGACTTTACGCGGCTGTAGGGTGCCATTATGGCATAAATAAACGAAGATCAAATGGTTTTGATCTTTGGTTTCATTCTATAATACTGAACTTATTTTTTACGAAGGTTTGAACTTTGAGAGTGATTAAACGAGAGAAAAGTGTGAAAATGTTAATGCCTGTCTGAGAAAAGTGTATAAAGAGTGTAGTGAGGGGTTTTACAGCCTTAAAACATCTATAATCATTGTAAAATATAAAGAGGACTTTGCGGATTTCGCCTATTGAGGGTTATTCTTAGAACGTAAGTCCCTCGAATAATAAAGGGGCCACTGTATAGAGAATATCACACTGCATGTGTACATAATAAGGTTTAACAATATTTGCAAATTACAGATCTGTTTATTAAGAGTTATGTAGTTTAAGTTGTAGCCCATTGTTTTTTTGCAAATATTGAAACTCATTTCCAGTACCCTTCATTCCACATTTTTGATCTCAGCTGACCGTTCAGGCGAGTGGTATCGTTTTTGCTGTTTATGTACTGTAGGTGCCAGTGTGCCCAAAACTTGTGACTGACTGATTGATCTCAATGAAATACAAAGGCAATTGGTCAAAGAGACAATAACATTGCAGTATGTTAATACCAGGTCAAAACAGTAATGAATCTTGGCTGATCCTCTTGAAACCGGACATTTCTTTTTCCTCAAATTATCACTCAGGATTTTCATCGGTAGGATTAATCATTTTGGTCAGATGCTAGCAGAAAAAAGTTTCATGAGTCTTTTATGAGTTGTTTAAGTTAATCATAAGACACTAACCACTCTTTTAGCTGCTTCTAGTACTTGAAAGCGTTGGTTTATTCTCGATCACTGTATCTTTAGTGCCTCTTCTTAGCCCTGTATATCAGAAGTATCCCACTCCATCTCTGTCAGCCTCCAAAACACAAACAGAGAGGGAAGCCAGCAGCCATCCGAGGCTCCCATGCGCATGGCGTTCACTAGCTCGGCTCGGCACTGAGAACTTCCAGCACTCTTGCTTGTTTGAAAGGCTCTTGGCCTTGTTTGAAAAGCTGCCCTGAGAGCCGCGGCCGAGGACAGAGTTTCTCTAAGTGGCTGTGGGCCCGGGATGAAGGGGGGTTTCGAAGCCCGCTTGTGGCTTTGATCAAATATTCCCCCACCTCTCCTGGCAGGACGGTCTGTTATTCCAGGAACTATTCCGCACTCCCGTGGCGGGTGGTGGGGGCTGGTTGACGGGCACAGGGTCAGAACTGAAAAAGGAGGGGGGAGGTTGGTGAAACCAGCGGTGTGAGCTGGGAAAAAAATTACCTCTTGCAGAAGTTTTTCCATCAATGGACTTGTGGATTTGTGGCCTTGTTGGCGTGAATGATATATGTGTTCCGAGTCAGATTATAGTTGCGGTTAAGGAGGTTTGTTAGTTTTATACTCACTAATCAGAAGACATAAATTAGCTATGAAAAATCTTGGTGTCCGGTTGCACGCAGTCTAAGCCAGTGAAAGTGGTTGTAGTTTGGGTTTGATAGCAGAGCGTACCCTCGGGCTAGCTGGGCTTTTTGATTGTTGTGGGTGAAATGGATACTGGCCTTGACCTAAATGCCATGCCTGTGGCTGGGACTCATCTGTTCTGTGTTCTCTACTACTGGACGACAGCCACGATCCATGAACGCTTGTTTTGTGTGTACCAACACGTTTAGGTCAGCTTTGCTGCATTTTGAAAATGTTTAGGCTACTATCTGCTGACTTGATTTGTAGACTAATTCTGTTTAGTGTCCTTGAGTCCTGCAGACTTTGAGAGTCAGCTCGCTTTATATATAAATGCACATGGTCATTCATCCTCGTTTGAAGCAGTTTTGCTTGTGTGATATGGGATTACACGTCAGTATTGGCTCATGGCTCCTCATTTCGGAAACAGAACATTTTTTGTAACTTTCTACAAATCAGTAGGCTATCCAAAAGGAGTATGTGCATTCCGTTTTTTAGTGTTAGGGTATCTATAATAAATCACGATTATAAGAAAAGTTTATTTTACCTAGCTCTAATATTTGGTGCAATGTAAGAATCCAAGTGTGGTCTAAAATATTTTATGAGTTTTTTTGGTTTGAGATGAAACCCCCACTGTTAAGATTTGGCCCCAGGCAGATGCAAGCACACATACTGCTTTGTTTGAATTGCTGGACTATCTGAACCAGAGACAAGTTTCATCAAACAGACAACACATCAGACAAAAAGTGAAAACAAAGTTGCAGGAGAAACACTGCACCTGAAGCTGATTCTGCTGAGGAGGTTGAAATGTGAAATGGTCAAAGCATTAGATGCTATGTTTCGATCCAAATAATTAAACTTCTGTGCAAAACTGTAGTCTTGCTTTAAACGTTAGCGGATAAAGCACCGTTTCCGTCGAATGAGTCTAAAGGCTGATTTATATTTCTTTGTGAAGTGCAGGAGTATGGTCCCGCGAAGCCTTCGCATGGTTGCAATGTATATCGAAAAATAACAAAATATCAAATTGTACATCACAAAATATCGCAATGTATATTGAAAAATAACAAAATATCAATGTATACAACAAAATATCAAATTGCACATCGCAAAATAACAAAATATTGCAATGTATATCGCGAAATAACTAAATATCGCAATGTATATCGCAAAATAAAATATCACAATGTATATCGCAAAATAACAAAATATTGCAATATCGAAAAATAACAAAATATCAAATTGTACATCACAAAATATCGCAATGAATATTGCAAAATAACAATATCACAATGCATACCGCAAAATAACAAAATATCAAATTGTACATCGCAAAATAAGAAAATATAACCATGTATATCGCAAAATAACAAAATATCGCAATGTATATCGCAGAATAACAAAATATAGCAAGGTATATCAAAAAATAACAAAATATCAAATTGTACATCACAAAATATTGCAATGTATATTGCAAAATAACAAAATATCACAATGTATATTGCAAAATAGCAAAATATCACAATGTATACCGCAAAATAACAAAATATCAAATTGTACATCGCAAAATAACAAAATATAGCAATGTATATAGCAAAATAACAAAATATCTAATTGTATATCGCAAAATAACAAAATATCACAATGTATATCGCAAAATAACAAAATATTACAATGTATATAGCAAAATAACAAAACATCAAATTGTATATCGCAAAATAACAAAATATCACAATGTATATCACAAAATAACAAAAAATTACAATGTATAGCGCAAAATAACTAAATATCGCAATGTATAGCGCAAAATAACAAAATATCGCAATGTATATCACAAAATAACAAATCACAATGTAAACCGCAAAATAACAAAATATCACATTGTACATCGCAAAATAGCAAAATATCGCAATGTATATAGCAAAATAACAAAATATCACAATGTATAAAGCAAAATAACAATATAGCAATGTATATAGCAAAATAACAAAATATCGCAATGTATAAAGCAAAATAACAAATCACAATGTATACCGCAAAATAACAAAATATCAAATTGTATATTGCAAAATAACAAAATATCACAATGTATATCACAAAATAACAAAATATTACAATGTATAGCGCAAAATAACAAAATATCGCAATGTATATTGCAAAATAACAAAATATCGGAATGTACATCGCAAAATAACAAAATATCACATTGTATACCGCAAAATATCAAAATATCAAATTGTACATCGCAAAATAACAAAATATTGCAAAATAACACAATATTATAATGTATATCGCAAAATAACAAAATAGCACCGTGTACATAGCAAAATAAACAAAACATTGCAATGGTAAATTTGTCTAATGTTGTGGAGCCGATATTAAACCTATGTTATAATCCTATTTTACAATGTGACCAGTCCATTAATGCCATCCCATCGCTCCCATTTTTAACATCACATCTGTTAAAATCACATACATTTTGTAATGCATATGCTGGAATTTACTCTGTAATGGGTTATCAATTTTTATTACAATATTACATAAAAAAAAAGCATTTTCAGTCATGTGGATTTTGTTTATGCACATTTGCAAAATATATCCGCATCTTTCCGTCACCATTTAAGCATTTTTTAATGAGATATTCAGAAATGTGCCAAAGACTATAGAATACACAAGTCTTGTCCCGGTATAGTTTTAAACTTCTAGTACAAGAGCCAATCAGTGATCGATATAGCGATGATTCTCTGGGGGAGGGGCTCAGACCAGCTGTTTCAGAAGATTTTGGGTGATTCGAATGTTTAGAAACGAAACTAAAGTGACAGTTGTTTAATTTTTTTTGGTAATTTCTATATGAAATTTACTCATAAGCTTGACAAGCAGTTTTGTAGAATTTGATGTTTCCTCATTCAGACAGAATACCCGAGCATGCTGCCCGAGAGGCTTTCAAAGATGGCCGCTGAGTGAAATATCTTGCCTTAAAGGGACTTTTAATGCACATAAAAACAGGTGGACAAACACAGCTAGTGGATTGAGTGTCTAGCATAGTTTGCATGTGCTATGAGCCACATTTGGATTATTATTTTTTTTTTTTTGAGATGAGAGGATTCTTGTGGCCATTAAATTTTGATCCATTCACCAATTCCAAACCAGGTCAAGCCTTATCTGGAAGTTAGATGGTTTAAAAAAAAATTGCTAGTCCACCAGTCCTTTTTTCAAACTCTATTGCGAACCATTAGTATTACCATTTATTAAACAGCACATGGTTTTCTTCACATATATATTTCATCCTTTTATAATTATCATCATCGGATAGGCCAAGCGAAAGACAAACAAACAAATAAACCACAGAGGGGGAAAAAACACATTGGCAGCTGTCCATATTCCATGTATAGAGGGATAACTTGCATGGCTAGCTCCATTGAGAATCATTTACCCCATTGCAGCACTGTATGTACTGACCTTTTTTATTCTGCGGTTGCTTGAGGAACAGGGTATGAAAAGTTTGCCCGCCTGTCGTCATGCCGATTCCCACTGTGATTTCATTGAGAGCATTGCCCATGAAAGCAGATACACATGTGACCGGCTGTACAAGAGACGGGATAGTTGAGAGGCTCTGAGGGTGAACAAGGGACACCTCTTTTTGGTGGTAAAAAAGAGATGGTTGTGCACAGTGCGGAATGATAGACAGAAAAAATGAGGATGGGGGACCCTGGGTTGGAGAAAAGTGTGCAACTGGGCATTCAGCCAGTTGTAGGGGCCTACTAGGGAAATTTGTTGGGGCGAACTGGCGGAATTGCTGGTGCATTGGTCTTGCACAATAGGAATGCAAATGGCTGCAGGTGTAGTTGAAATGATTAGTTTTAGGGTGTTCTTTTATATACACTTTCACAATGTGTTTTCGTTTTTGCACAATAGCCTGCTTCAAGATAGGCATGAGCCGGTATAAGATTCTGTCTGTAGGATAACCTTGGATAATCACGGTTTTACGGTTTCACAGTATTGATTAATTCTTAAAATGTTTGGGTTAATAAACAACAAAACCTTCCCCATTGAACACAATATATTTTATTTTAAAAACATTTAAAATATTTTGGCTTTTTTTATTTAAAAAACAATTTAAATAAATCATTGACTATCTGACACAGATTTCATAACTCAAAAAGGAATCTTTGGATAGCTGTTTTGGATAAACTGTTCAGACACTGTTCAGGTCTAAAGCATGCTTGTATGTTGGTGTATAAGAGATTTTTTTTCAAACAATTCCTGAATCGTGGGTTGACCAGTAGCTTTTGAATTGGGGGCTCTTTTTGTTGTAGATACTGTTGCCGTCATAAAAAAAACACATAAAAAACGTTCATATATCTTAGGAATGGCATACAAAAATGTTTGCAGTTTCAAAACCCTAACATTTTTCCAAACCGCGGTACACCTTGAAAGCAGTTATCGTCCCACACCTTCTTCAAAATATCTAATACAATCAGATTTCTGGGAATCAATGCCAATTTCTTAGGCATGCATGGTAGATCAGTATTGGTTCATAAATAGTTTTTGTGTCATTATCGGCCAAGTAAGACGATTATTGCCGGCAGCTAGCTCTTTGCAACTTTCACATGGTTAGCTAAGCAGGGCTGCGCCCAGTCAGATTCTGGATAGTAGACCACATGGGAAAGCTAGGTTGCTGCGGGAGGTGGTATTAGTGAGACCAGCAGAGAGCGCTCAACCTGCTTTCTGTGTGGGTCCTAACGCCCCAGTATACTGATGGGGACTCTATACTGCTCAATAAGCACCGTCATTCGGATGAGATGTTAAGCTGAGGTCCTGACTTTCTGTGGTTGTTAAAAATTCCAAGGTGTCCTTTAAAAAAAAAAAAAAAAGAGTAACCACGCATCCTAGCCAAATTTGCCCACGGCCCCTGTTCATCATGGCCTCTTAACCATCCCCATTCCATAATTGGCTTCCTGACTTTCTCCTCTCCACCAGTCAGCTGGTGTGTGGTGTGCGCTCTGGCACAATATGGCTGCCGTCGCAGTATCCAGGTGGACACTGGTGGTGGATGCTTTGAGTGTCCATACCGCTTTGAGTGTCCAGAAAAGCGCTATATATAAAAAAAAGGAATTATTATTATTTATTATTGGCCTAAAGGAAAGACTATAAATATTGTATTATTCCTACCGGTTGATCCATTTCAGATATACTGGCTTCCCATTGGTCATGTATGGGATCATTCATGGTCTTTTCTGGAATATAATACAATTTTAAAGGCATATTCCCAACATCGCGGGTCAGGGAAATTTCTATATATTTTTGTCAGAGTCGTGGAATTCCATGGATGTTTGTTGTTTTAAATTGTACTTTCCATAATTCAAAATGTAATTTTTATTTAAGTCTTAGTCTATTTTTTCCATTCCCTCCCTACTTTTCAACTGGCAAACAATTATATTAAAGCAATATCAGAAGAAAATCAAGCAACTGTTTGCAACTAAGTCTTGACACATTAAAGTACAATGGCCATGCCGCTCGTATGATAAATAAGATGGATAAGTCATGGTAATTCAGCTTTTAAGTTCGTAAAATCAGAGAAAAATCTGGGAATTTGTATTTTGGCTTAAAGTGGGAACCTTGTATATGTGTTGTGGACTTTGATCAGTGCCTTCTGCGTTATGTAATTTGCCATACCTGTACATGGCACAATAGTAAGTTTTGGAAGGTGTTTGCTCTATGAATGATGGGATGGTATCTTTATTTTTTTTCTATAATGTAAAATTTGCATTTTTTTCTGTAATCAAGCTTAGAAAAATCCTGTTCAAGGTACGTATTTATCAGCTTTACTACTTTAACATTCACATTTTAGTTTAGGTGTGTTACCTTCTGACTTGTAATTATTTGTACAGTGTTTTTTAATCCATTTTTTTCAGTGTGTCCAGCTCCTTATATTGTGCTGTATTTGTGTTTTCTATATTCTATATGAGGCATTTATATAAAACCATTTTCAACAAATACTAACAACTTTATGCATTTTGACATTTTTGCATTAATTTACATCAGAACAGCATTTACTTTGTAACATGTATGAAAGTACATATGTTTGAAAATGATACCAATATTGCATGTGAAAACTACAACAGTGCTATTTTGTTTTGTTCACACCATCCGTGTTCCTTAAATATTCAGTTTATAGGCTTATGTGAGTACTCAAAATCCAATTAACAATCCTCATTGAAATGCAAGGTTTCAGAGGCCATAAAGGAATGCATTGTAGATCCCATTGATAAAAAAGACACCATTTAACCTCAGTATCGTTACCTAATCTTATCTTTTTGAATGATGAACTAGATTATCAGTGGTCACCTGACAATGCCACGTTGATTTGTTGTCAGTCTTAAACGATAACGTGCCACAATATCAGTGCGCGTCATCAAACTTTTATGCAAATTTGGTAGGCCTCTTTGGGAGCCGATGTTGCTTTTGATTCTCGAGTTAAGATGATAATCAGCTTTTTCAGAGTGTTAATCCAATTTGCTCATTTAGAGCAGCCCTTCTTAACATTTTTTTGCCCAGAAGCTCTCAGCTATGGGTGGAGAACGGGTTACAGAGGTCAGACCAGATGAATCACTGGTTGTCATGGAGTTTTAATCAGGTTTGTTATCGGTCTTGCCCCTAAATGCACATCTCAAGAAAATCATGTGAAATAGTTCTCCTTTTCTCTTGATTTTGTTTCTGTATTTTGAATTCTGTCAATAGTTTGTATAAAACACCTATATAGGAAAAAATAGAGAAAACATTCAAGCTCTCTGGATTGGTGGATTTATTACCTATTTTGAGTTTAAGTGATATGTTAATGTTTGTTGTATTCTTTAAAGGTTTGATAATATTGCTTCAAAATTTTATCTAAAGACCCAGCGGGCACAGGATGTCAGATTGACATTGTACCCCAATGTCATTGCATTTCGTTTGGAAATGAAAATTGTGTTAACGTCAGAACCCATTGTCAGGCCAACATCAATGTCCAAACTAAATTCAACCAAATATCATTGTCTAATAATGTTAAAGCTTGACGTTGTGTGGATGTTACCACTATGACGTTTATCAGACATTGAATTTTGGTTGCCTTACCTGATGAATAAATGTCAATATTTAACATTAATATGACATTGGTTTAAGATGTTCGCTAGACGTTGGATTTTGGTCACTTCCCAACACAACCTAAAATCAACCAAATATCAACTTCTAATGATGTTACAGCCTGACGTTGTGTGGAGGTTACCACTATGACGTCTATTAGATGTTGGATTTTGGTTGTCATACCTGACAAATAAATGTCAGCATTTGACGTTAATATGACATTGGTTTATGATGTTGGCTTGATGTTGGATTTTAGTCACTTCCCAACACAACCTAAAATCAACCAAATATCAAATATCAATGTCTAATGATAATAACAGCCTGATGTTGTGTGGAAGTTACCACTATGACATCTGTTGGATTTTGGTTGCCATACCTGAAAAATAAATGTCAGTATTTGACATCATTATGACGTTGATTTAAGATGTTGGCTCGACGTTGGATTTTGGTCACTTCCCAACACAACCTAAAATCAACCAAACATCATGTCATTTGATGTCGTTATTGGACATAAAAATAACGTTGTCCTTGGACGTTGGCTAGACAGAATTTTGGTCACCTGATCTCGCGACCTAAATCTCACCTAATATTAACCTCTTATGACGTTCTGTGCCTGCTGGGGAGATTATCATTAGAGAGTTTTTTTAATGATAATATTTGGTCAGAATAACCGTTTTCATTTGCTGTGACTGAAATCAAAAGTTAAACTATTGATATTAGACTAAAATGGAGATGTTTTACCTCTCATATTTGAAAAGTTTTATAAACAGATGACTGCATTAACTACATATTTTTGGGAATGTTTGAGTATTTAAAAATTTCCATGTGAATTAACGTCTGGTAAACTGTTTCTTGGCAATACTTTAGAATTTTGATTTACAATATAAATTAAACACACCCATTTCTAGAGATGCACCGATCCATCTGCAAGAAAACGGAACCGGAAAAATTTCTTAATCCACGATCGGCATCTGAACTGTTTTTGGTTTCAGTTTGGCCAAACTAGATCCAGATTTGCATACAAACTCCACTGCAACAACTTTATACAACAAAGTATATGAAACGAATGTTAGCAGAGATTAAAGAAGTTGAAGGAGACGTTTCAAAAGTAAGACATCCTGACAGCCTGTGCATTTTATAATGTTGATGTATTGAGTTACTGTATGTTTAGCACAGACTTTATTTTGCTGTAATGTCTCCATTGTAGAACTAGATAAACATCAGCTAATTTGTCCTCTAGGCTGTGACAACCTGAACCTGCACCACTTTATAGATGGGACACATAATGCATATGATTGTGATGTTTCCACAAATTTTCCTTACCATATCAAATCATATATCATTTCAAATACGTGCACTTTGAAACACATTTTCATTTGTTTTAGTGGTCTTGCAAACATCCCTTCCAACTCTAACATCACTTTTTAGCGGTTCAAGGCCACAAAGCTTATGCTTTCATCACTCATTTAATATCAAATCCAACAACATGTCTGTGAAATTATGGTCTACTGAAGCTAATAGCACTAATAAAGTAATAAACCGCTGTCCTCAAACAATGTGTGGCCTCATTCAGCACTTATGTAATTGCTAAATAATCTTTAACCCAGTTTTGCTCATTTTAGGAGAGTTTTTATCTCCTAGAAGATTTTCATTGATAAATGTCCATGGCAATTTTTCTTTTACACACCAGAAGCACTCGATTTCACACTTCAGGATGGGATTTAAGCCAAGGGGAATGAATGAATCTGCCTGATATCTAAACGGTCCGCTATTCTGATGGTTTGGGCGCACACTTAATGATAGTAATTGTTATGTCTGCTAGGCACATAGCGTTTCGAGTTTTCCACACCTTTGCTGTCTTGTGGGTGTGGTACAGCACATCAATGTAGGCCAGTTTATGAAGGAAGTGTTAAGGGAAGAGTTAGAGTATGTTGCAATAGCATGCGCATGGTTGTGGCTTATCATTTGGGCTCTGTTTACATCTGCTGTTTTTTTTGTTGATTCCATGCTAAATTCAGGCGTAAACAGGGTCTAACATAACTTTTTGCTAGTGGAAATTGTTGTTCTTTAGGTAAACAATTAATCTGTGCAAGTTAATCCACTCAGAAAAAAAATATTTGTTTTGGTAATCTGCAATACATTTTTTTTGTTTTACCATTTGCTTCCGCATTTGGAGTGGCGATACTTCTCTTTTGGTATCAGTTGGACTACTTCAGCCACAATATTCTTAAACGCGGCCCCTTTCACCATTAGTTTGCTACAAGAGAATGATTGGAAAAAAACAAACACCTACTCAATATTCTGTTTCAGTTGGTTGTATATCAACATGCTGAAGTCTCAGCGATAGGGTTGGGTATTATTTGGGGTTATTTCGACATGATGATAAATTGGTACTTTTAAAATGGTACTGGTGCCAAAACGGTGCCTGAACTGATACCCTTGAGCCACAAAACTATGGTGGGTGACTCTAGAAAATCTTTTTTTTGGACAATTTTTGAGTTATTTTAATTGAACATTATAATTAATGTTTAGAGTGTACATCAATTCAAATTTTAAATATTTAAATAGCATTAATATGGTTCTTTTGATTATTTGTTTGATAACATGAACGCAGGATTTGCATTATGCAATGAACATTACATTAGCTTACTGCTAACCCGTGGAAGGGTGCCATCAAAATCAGTCAACTCCTTTTTTTCTATGGTTGGTACTCGAGCCATCACTGAAAGTGCAAAATGATGTATCCCTCTGCCTTTAAGATGATTCCATGTGCTCACAAACGTTTTATAAAGTTTGACATGTTTCCCCCCCTTATACGCAACATCTACTGTACGCTGCTATGTCAGAATCGTTGCTTGTAAAATATAGCCATGTTTTAGAATGCTTAGATTTTGGTATTTTAACTTATGCAAATTTAATGAAACGCGGTCATGCGTGTTGTTGAATCTGAAGGGTGTCGCTCACCAGATGTACCGTACCACGTGTGTTGCCTTCTATACATTGCTAAGCAAGAAAAATAGACGCCTAACATCACTGATGGTGTTCATATTCCTCAAAGTTGTTTAGAATTAAATGTTTAGATATGGTGTGACACAACACGTACCCATCTGTGCCTTTGATGCACCCCTTGATGCTTCTTACCTTTGTTGCAGCACCAGTAGCACCGAAATTAGGCACTGAAATTCATATGCTGATTTTGGTGCATACCGGTTACATACTGTAGTTAGCAGTTACGTATTGGCACTGGGTTTCGGTACCCAACCTTACTTAGCAATGTATGGTTCATGCTAACTTATGGATCATGCTGAATTTAAGCTTGTCCACATTTGATCATTTCCCAGAGGAGCTTATTTTGTAATAGTTAATTTAAAAAACAAACTAAAAACACTTAAACAAGGGCTAAAAGATGAATCAAAACACTAGATGTGAATGGGAATTTGCCAACTTGTGACTGACCAAAAAAAAGACCATAAAATTGCACCTTTTTTTCTCTTTTATCATTGAGTGCCCTTATTGTTCTTTTTCAAAAGATAGTTTTGATTATTCTTTCAATAATTCTTTGCAATTTTGGTATGTTTTCTCTTTTTTATTTTGCCATAAACTGTCTTTGGATTCAAAATTGTAATGAGGCATTAAATACTTTTTTCTTTGTCTTGCAGATGCACCCTTTGGGCCTGTGTAACAATAATGATGAGGAAGACTTGTACGAATATGGCTGGGTCGGGGTGGTCAAACTGGAACAGCCTGAGTTGGACCCAAGCTGTCTTACAGTACTGGGCAAGGTAAGGAATTCTGCTCAGTGTTTGCTGTAAATTTCTCTTCATCAATGGATTCTAGGCATTTCAATTACAAAATGAATTTGGAAAGTCATTACCCTTTCCATTACGGTCTTCTGTTTATGGTTTTGTACAGTTATCTGTTCCACTTAGAATGCTATCTAGATTTTTACATTAAGAATTAATTTTACATGAATCATAATTTAGAAATAATAAATAACGGGCATGGTGGATTGTAGACTCTTGGTTCTGCACAGCATTGTCTTGTCTTCTAAAGCTGATGTATACATCTTCATCAAGTGATCTGCGCCTCCCATGGTGCTTACACGTAACCATGCATTTATGCGTCTGCATTCTCTTTGTGTTGCTCTGACTAACTCTTCCGAAACATCCATCCACACTTTCTCTGTGTTGAGTATCTTTGCGGGTGTTTTGAATTTACACCGGAAATGAAAGTATAATTATAAATGAAAGTAGCACAAAGTTACTCATTCAAGAAAGAAAGAGGCAGGAATTTGTGAATGTATAAAATGTTTAATCATAAGGTAAACGCAAAACAAGAGTGTGCACCTTTAGGTTCTCCACTGGATTCAACACTTGTGAAACACTCACACCACCAGCCTTGCTACTCTCCAATGGTTTTGGTCTCTCCCATACCCATCACTGCTATCAGGCTAACCAATTACAGATCTCGCACGATACTTTGACATGTGTAGTTACATTTTTTTTTTAGAGGTATGTGTCAGGGTCCGCATCAGGCTACAGCAGCGGGTATGCGACTGTGCGAAGGAAATGTCAGATCATCTGCGCACACTTATCACAGAAGTATAAATAAGCTTTAAGGTTGTGTAGAAAGCATTAAAATGCTGGCCAAATATGCCCTTAGTTATCACCAAAGCATTCACTATTTTAATGGACATGATTGAATCTTTTTGACGTCTTAGAAGTCTGTCTGAAATCAATTTTACGAAGGGTCTTTGTTCACAAACACTGGCTCTAGAGTCACTAGCTGATTGGTCAGTGAGGTAACAAGTCAGCAGCCTTAGCTAGATGTTTTAAATCCCTCTCATTATTTAGATACTAATTGTTTGAATCTGTGGGTGGAGCTAAATGGGCAATGATGTAGAACTAAAGTGTCTAGTTGTTCTGACAGATCAACTTTGATAGAAGCTCTTTTCCGACTGACAAAAAAGTTTTAATTTCTGAAACTTCCAGGATGTTTTTGTAGTACGTTGACCTTTCATATGTCAAAAGATCAAGCATATTTGGATTTCTCAGTTCATGACCACTTTAGTACTGGTATTGGTTGAAATAGTGGAAGCCGATTGGTGGAAGTGCAGTGATGTCACATGGTAGAGTACTTTGAGTGATGTTGGCTAGCATGCATGCTCTTTAGACACACTGAACAAATCCAGACGCAGATGAAGCGTTTCTTGCTGCGGTCTCAAGACAGCAATATCTATTTGTGTGTTTGATCTTTTTATGGGGAAATTTGAAGATTTCCACACATTTATACTCAGCAGGACACTCGTGCTTTAAAACGGCTGAATATTTTCCCATGTCTAATGCTGGAAGGGCTTTAACCTTACACATAACTCATTCTGGCTTTTGCTTTCTCATTGAGATGTTCTCAAACAATCAGCATTTTTCCATTCTTGTTGACATATGTGGCTTTGAGTTGATTTGGTGTCACTTCGTAATGCATTACCATTTATTGAAACTTCAGACAAAATAGTGTTTTCTGTTGATTATTATATTTTATACGCTTTTATGGCTTTTATAGTATAATAAAGGACAATATAAAGAGGAAATAATACCTTTTTACTGAGACTGAGACCAGACTGAGCAGAAATGCAGTTGTCGCAATTTCTTTATGAAAATTAATTGTATAAGTGTTTTATTGTATATATTTTTTCTATATTGTCTGACTCCATATCAATTTTGAAAATTGATTAATCAAAAAGCACCCTCACAAGTGTATTGTTATTATTATATACATTTTATTTTTTCAACATTGTCTGACTTCATATCATTTTTAAACATAGATTTTTGTCATCTAAAAGCCTTTATAAAAAATAAATTATGGAACTCATGCAATTCAACTCGCAATTTAAAGTTTATTAAGAATTCTTATTATGAGGCATTATTATTATTATTATTGTTATTATTATTATTATTATTATTATTACTAATATTTTAACTATTTTTATTATTATATTTTAACTATTATTATTATTATTATTATTATTATTATTATTATTATTATTACTAATATTTTAACTATTTTTATTATTATTATATTTTAATTATTATTATTATTATTATTATTATTATTATTATTATTATTATTATTATTATTATTAATAGATATTTTACTATTACTATATTGTTGTTTATTGTTATTATTATTGTTAATATTATTATGATTATTATTATATTTTTACTATTATTATTATTATTATTATTATTGTTGTTGTTATTATTAGATATTTTGACTGTTATAGAATTTAACTATTGCTTTTTATTATTATCTTATTTTACTGTTATTATTCTTGTTATTGTATATAGTTTTACTATTATTATTATTATTAACTTTTATAATTAGATATTTTTTCTATTTATGTTTACTATTATTATTATTAATATTATTATTATTATTATTATTATTATTATTATTATTATTATTATTATTATTATTATTCTAGTAGTATACTATAACTTATTTGAGACAATGGTTCAATATCAGTGCACTCCTTTCACAACTAATTTAAATAAAACCAAGCTTTTCTATATACTTATTGTATGCATGATATGATACATGATATCTTTCAAATTTAAGTTTTTACAGTTTCGTCCATGTGTTCTGCACTGCATTACGATTAATAGACATCAGACAGATTTATTTCTTGAAGTGTGTTTTGTCAGTATACTAATTTGTGCTTTTATAACAGCTTTTGCCAATAAGAATAAATAAAGCGAACCCCTCTTTGTTCTGTGATGCACACCTGCAACAGTTACGGTTTCGGCTTAGCATAAACCCAACACAAACAGCATTTGATTTAAAAAGAAAAAAAAATCAATTCTGAAATATCATCAGATGAGATTTCCGGAAAGTTCACATTAGGTGAACGAGGGTAAACACATTCCATCTCTTTTTCTTTCATAATAATGGGATAGAAAAACATCCTCCGCTTCTTTTGTGCCAGTGCTATAATTAGAGAGGCGGCTGTCATAATCGGCCCTCTGATACGGGCCCGCGCTCAGCTGGGGTTCTCATTCTGGCCCCGGCATCGGTGTCTGCCCGTCTCACCAGTGTCCCCTTGACCCGCTTGTGCCAGCCTGTCCCTGCTGTGCCACCCCTGCCTTTAGTGTTGTTTTTCTTTTCGTCTCTCTAATCTTTCCACAGTGGTCTCTACGTGAACTTCAGTGCTTTTGTTTAGGCTCAGTATTTTTATTTATTTATTTATTTATTTTAATCAAAATTATTACTTTTATTCAGTAATCATTTAATTCACAAAAAGTGTCAACAAATATTTATAATGTTACAGAAGATTTTTCCTCTGTACGACTTCTGAACTCTTCAACTTTGGCCTAAAAAAGCTTTCAGAAAAGTATTAACTGTATTTAACTTTGATTTAATTTGATATATTTAACATCTTACAGACTTTGGTATTGAATGCTATTTATCTTAAGATAAAAAATACAATAAAACACCTTATTTTATGTTCAACAGAAAAAAGAAACTCAAACAGAATTTTTTTCTAGATTATATTACTTTTATTTCACTAGCAGTCATTTAATTGACTTTTAATTTAATTATTTTTGATAAATGGTTTTCAACTTTTCAATGAAGATTCGCGCTAAAAAGCTTTAAGAAAGTATTAACTCTATTTAACTTTGATTTGATACATTTAACATCTTATAGCAGGTGTGCTTAACCTGGAGATCTACCTTCCTGCAGATTTCAGTTGCAACCCATATCAAACACACCTACCTGTAATTATAAAGTGCTCTTCAGGTCCTAATTAATTGATTCATGTGTGTTTGATCAGGGTTGGGGGCTTGGAGCTGAACTCTATAGGAAGGTAAATCTCCAGGAACAGAGTTAAGCATCCCTGTCTTACAGGGTATTGGTATGCAGTTCATTTAAAGACCATGTTTTACGTATGTCTTTATCTGGTAACCAAAAAAGTGTTGGTGGATATCAGTGACCTCACAGAGTTTCTGTATTGGCATTGATGGTTCCGTGGTTGTAAAAGGTTCTTCATGGAACCATTTCATTTCATATAAAGGTTTGGACCTTGCACATTTTCTCAGTATACTGTTTTTATTTATTTATTTATTTATTTATTTATTTATTATAAAAAAATTACAATTATTTTAATTACATTTAATTAATTAATTATTTTTTTTATTCATTTTTTATTTTATTGATTTATTTATTATTTAATATTATCTAAAATGTAGTTATTCACTTTTTTATTTATTCATTCTTAAGAAGTAAAGTAGTCATTCATTTATTTTCGGCTTAGTCCCTTTATTAATCTGGGGTCGCCAAAGCGGAATGATTCAGCATAAGTTTTACGCAGTGGATGTCCTTCCAGCCACAACCCATCACTGGGAAACACCCAAACACTTTCATTCACACTCATACACTACGGACAATTTTGGTTTCCCAATTCACCTGTACCACATGTTTTTGGACTTGTGGGGGAAACCGGAGCACCCAGAGGAAACCCACACGAACACAGGGAGAACATACAAACTCCACACAGAAATGCCAACTGACCCAGCGGAGGCTCGAACCAGCAACCTTCTTGCTGTGAGGCGAGATCGCTACACACTGCACCACCGTGCTGCCCGAAATAAAGTAGTTCTAATGTGGTATGTTCCATGTAGTTTTAAGTCACTGTGGTCTGTATTTGGAATGCTAAGTTTATAGTTCATCAAAAAAGAAAAAAAAGAAAACTGTAATCGTTTACTCATCCTCATGCTGTTCCAAATGTTTGACTGACTTCATTCTGTGGAACACCAAAGAAGATAATCTGAGAAATGTTGGCAACCAACCACTTACCCCAAAAATGTCAAATTTACTCAAGTGGTTCCAAACTTTTAAGGTTTTTTTTCTTCTAATAAACACACAAGAAGATGGAAAAATACTATAAAAGTCAATGACTTCAATTTTCCAATGTTCTTCAAAATATCTTTTGTGTTCAACAGAATTAGGAAACAAACAGAACAAGTGGGCAAGATGAGTAAATGAAGTGAATGAATTCTCATTTTTGCGTGAACTAGCCCTTCAAGTTCATGGTGCAGTGAATTCCCATTAATATTCATCTCAAAAGCTAACACGCAGAAGTTTGAGCAACACAATCAATGACAATTTAATGCAAATCTGAGTTCTATACCCAAAACCAGGGTCCATGGTTGCATGGTTGTTTGTGCGAATGATTTGTCTTTACAGTAAAGATGAGAGACACAACTTCACCCCCCTCTGCCCTGTGTGTAGTGTGTGTATTTGAGCAAAGGTCGTGTAGGTTTCTGCGACGTGTGTAAGGTCTTTGCCGGAGCTGCCCTGCTGACATGTATATGTACACAGTTTCTTCCTGTGTTTTCCGGTCTGTGTCCGCAGAGAGCCATCACTCCGCTCACCTCCCACCTCTCCTGCTTCCTCTCTCTGTCCGGCTCATTCTTCTCTTCACTTTCTCACCCAGAAAAGAGTGTCAGCTGATTACAGATCTTCTCAGGAAACCGCTTTCAAGGGTTGATGGGTTATTCAGGTGAATGTTTGACCTGGAGTCTGATGCCTTGAGCACTGATTCCCTCAGAAGCCAATAAGCCTGATTTGATGTGGTTATACGTTAGGGCTTAGTTCATCAAAAATTAAACAACTGTCAATAATTAGTCACCCTCATGTTGTTAACTTTCCCTGAGATCTTCGTTCAAATTCAGAACGCATTTTAGATGATATCAGAGAGCTCCCTCATCCTCCACAGAGGTCAATACTGGAGTCTAATGCCTTGAAAACTGATTCCCTCAGTAGCCAGTAGGAAGCCCGTTTTTTAATGTGCTGTCATGAAGTAAACATGTGATGGGCTAAGTGCTTAGTTCATTGAAAATGAAACCACTGTCAATAATTAGTCAACAATTATCAATCTTCCGAAACACAAGTTCAGATATTTTAGATGAAATCGCTGAGCTCCCTCATCCTCTATAGACAGCAATGGTCCAGACTCAAAGTCCTGAAAGTTACCAAAAACAGACCATGTGTCTTCAGTGGTTCAATCGAAATATTATCAAGCTATGAGAGTACTTCTCTGTGCACATAAAACAAAATTAAAGACTTTATTCAACCATTTCTTCACCTCAATATCAGTATATTGCGCATGCTATTTATGTTCTATGTTTTTAAATGAAAATTTGCACCCCTGTCAAATTGTTCTGAAGTTTGTATTTGTTAGCACAACAATAATTTATTTATCTTTTTATGAAATTTATCTTTTTCAAAAATGATAGGTGCGTTCCAAATAGCATACTTATGCACGTTCTGCGCCATTTTGTAGTATAAATAGTGTAAGTAGTGCGTTCACATCGAAAACTCTAAAAATAATAAGTGCACTTTAATTACCTGGATGATGCACTCATTCAACCAGTAAAATGAAGTGTGGAATGATGGACACTTCACTCATTCAGCGGCTGCTGCTTTGCTCACGTAGCGGAAGGAGTGGAGCTTTCGGACACACATGTTGGATAACTTTATTTATTTTGGATCCTGAAAGCAAAATTCTCCTACGAGAGTGATTGTAGCGCCTCCCAATGGTGAATGCGGTTATACTCATGACGGGTATTGATTGGTACTTTGGTCATTTATTTAACTAATTTGGCGACCGTCAAACGTCATCAGGGAAACGGTTTGAACTTCCGCTCAGTAAAAAAGCATGAGTGTTCCATACATACTACACGCATGTAATATGCTGTTGAGTTTATAAGTGCATAAGTACATAGTGCATAAGTGTATAGTGTGCCGTTTGGGACGCAGCTGATGTTCCTCCTCGAAGATTTGGTAGGGGTAAAAATATATATATATATGGTGGTCAATAAGGAGCAAAAATGGTTTCAACATTTTAACATTCCAACATTCTTCAAAATATCTTTGTGTTTGGCAGAAGATGGATACTATGATAGCTTTGTTATTCATAAAAGAGGTGTTTTAAGCATCGAATTATAAAATTATTATCTGGCTTTATTTATTATTTTTTTATGCATTATATGCTTCATTTTATTCTTTATCTTTTACGAACAAAAAATAATCTCTATCATGAATTTCAGCATGATTTGCAGAAAACACCAAATTTACATCATTTTCTATATCAAAACATTCTTGTCAGGCATATTTAGAACTACAATTATTTAGTGGAATATTAAAATATTAAAAATACAAAAATAGAAATTAATTGTCATTAAAAATTGTTATATTGTCTGCTTTCATTCAAACCACTAGTTGTTACCCATTTGAGTAAAGGCTGATTTATACTTCTGCGTCAAGTGCATGCGTATGGTCCGGTGCAGCCTTCGTATGGTCACATAGCCCTCGCTGTGGCTGACGCCTATGTGCACCTCTCAAAAAATGTAACTACATGTCGCAACGACGCGTAGCACAAGCTCTGTGATTGGTCGGCTTGGTAGCAATGACGAGTGTGGGCGGTGCTGAGAGTTGCGAACCTGATGAAGCGAGTGTTTACAAGTGTCGAGTGGAAACTTTTGTTATGTTTACCTTATGATTAAAGTTCTGCTGATCTGCTGCTTCCAGCCTCTGAATGAGCGAGTTTTAGCTACTTCTACATTAAGATAGCGTCCAGAAAAAGCAAAACACCTGTGAAGAATCTCGACACAGAGGAACGTAAAACCTACTGCCAGCTACCATTTCGGAAGTGTTATTTCAGAGCAACACATACAGCAAGCAGAAGTGTAAGCGCACGCAGTGACGACGATAACTCGACACAGAAGTGTAAACCAGCTTTAAGATATTTTTTAGCATTTAAAATATAATAAAAGTTAGTTTGAGTCAGAAGAAATGTTTCATTTTTCGCGTAGATATATCTCTCATTTAATAATGGGCTTCCGGGCTTCCAGCTAATTCTATCAAACCTCTTCAGCTGCTTCAGAACGCAGCAGCACGAGTGGTCTTTGATGAACCTAAAAGAGCACATGTCACTCTACTCTCACTCTACTCACGCTACTCACCCGTTTGCACTGGCTGCCAGTTGCTGCTCGCATCAAATTCAAAGCTCTGATGTTTGCTTACAAAGCGACCTCTGGCTTTGCTCCTTCGTATCTGCTCTCACTTCTGCAGATTTATGTGCCCTCCAGAAACTTGCGTTCTGTGAATGAACGTCGCCTCGTTGTTCCATCCCTAAGAGGGAAGAAATCACTTTCCCGAACTCTCGCATTCAATCTGCCCAGTTTGTGGAATGAACTCCCTAACTACATCAGAACAGCAGAGTCACTTGCTGTCTTCAAGAAACGACTAAAAACTCAACTATTTAGTCTCTTTCCTTCCTAATCTGTAATGGCCTCTCTGGCTATACCACTAACTGTACTCTCTCTCTCTCTCTCTCAAAAAAAAACATTACTAATGCTTTGCTTCTTAGACTTTACACACCTGAAACTTGTCTAAAGCACTTGTTCACTGCTGCTCTTATAGTTGTGTAAATTGCTTCCTTGTCCTTATTGTAAGTCGCTTTGGATAAAAACGTCTGCTAAATGACTAAATGTAAATGTAATAATATTCCCCCATTTTTATTTATTTAGTTTTTTAAAACCGCTTGTTAGACGCTTTTCTTGTATTTAATGTGCTTTTTATTTTTGTTTTTAACTTAATTTTTTAATGACAACGCAACGTTTATGTTCCCATTTTATGAACTTTTACATATACAGTTAAAGTCAGACTTATTAGCCCCCCTGTTTATTTTTTAAACACATTTTTAAACATAATAGTTTTAATAACTCATCTCGAATAACTGATTTATTTTATCTTTTCCATGATGACAGTAAATAATATTTGACTAGATATTTTTCAAGACACTTCTATACAGCTTAAAGTGACATTTTAAAGGTTTAACTAGGTTAATTAGGTTAACTAGGCAGGTTAGGGTAATTAGACAAGTTATTGTACAATGATGGACTATCGAAAAAAATATAGCTTAAAGAGGCTAATAATTTTGACCTTATTTGACCTTAATTTTGACCTTTTGACCTTAAAAATGTTTTTTTTTTTTTAAATTAACAACTGCTTTTATTCTAGCCGAAATAAAACCAATAAGACTTTTTTCAGACGAAAAAATATTATCAGACATACTGTGAAAATGTCCTTGCTCTGTTAAACATCATTTGGGAAAAATTTAAAAAAGAAAAAAAGAAAATCAAAGGGGGGCTAATAACTCTGACTTCTACTGTATATACATATATAAAACAAAATCCTTATCACATTTCGTTTCAATTCATTTGGAGAGATCCTTCCAATCTTTACATGAGTAAATGCAGTGAATCTGGTCTCCTGTTTGTGTACAGTACACAGATATTTGTTGTTTCTCCTGTGGAGAATGTACTTCATCCACTCTCAGTAGGTTCCTCCTCCTTCGAAGGCTGTCTTGATCTGTTTGTTGGTCTGCTTCTTTCTCTCTCTCTCTCTCTCTCTCTTTTTGTCTTCTTGCCAGCATGATATCCTTTTCCCCCCCCAAATACTGCTCCGCTCTGACACATGCAAAACCGGCTGGGGCTTCAGTCCTTTCATCTCTGACCGCATACTGAGCCTTCCCGTTCCCATTGCATCAGTCCACATGCCTGTGTGTGTGAGTGTGTGTGAGAGTGTCTAAGTAATGTCTGCTTTTTACTGATTCTTTCACTTGGAAAAAACAAGTATAAATAGACATGTTTAAGTGTTGAAAGCTTATTAAATCCATTTTGATTGTCTAATTTAACATACATGCTTATTTTGAAATGGAACCAGATGCTACTGTTTTTTAATATATAGTGTTTAGGAAACAATGATTTTTACAGTTGATTAGGAGCATAGTGTAACATAAAGATTTAAAAAGACCATTAATTAGTGTTTTAAGGCTGTACTGTGATCCTTAGTGTAATGTGTCATGAAATGATACTTCTAAATTTGCCTGAGATTTTATATTTATTTATTTATTTATGTATTTATTTATTTATATTTATTTTTTAAAATTACTTTTTTAGTATTTTTTTATTTTTGTATATTGTTTTTAATTTTATTTATATATTTTATTTATTATTCTTCACTCTTAAGTAGCACTGCACGATTCTGGCTAAAATGAAAATTACAATATTTTTTTGCTTAAAATCAAGATCACGATTTTCTCACGATTCTGTAGATGTAAAGTAAAGCTCAATATGAGTAGACTATTATAGCTATTCTCAAACATATGGTAAAACAACAATAATATTAAGTCTATATGTAGGTCTAATCTTGGTTAAAATACAAAATTTTGTATAGACTTGGAATGGTGGATTTGAACAGAATTTAAATGTCTGATAATTCACAATAGTGATTATATCTGAGTATAATTATTCATAATTATAAAGTTGAATTATTATGTTTGAGACATGTGCTTGTCATTTGTCATTGACAACATTATTAGACCATTTTTTTCACTGATAAAATGAAACTTTTGTCATTATTAAATTACCTCTTGACTTTTCTTTAACATTATAAAGGCTAGAGTAGACTGATCCAGTAAACATTTATTTTCATGCACAACACTATGTGTACGCTATGAAAGAAAAAACATGACAAATGCTTGTCGTAATCGTAACTCTAAAATGCGATATGTGTGCCCTTTGGTTTTACTTTCACTGAGTGCGTTCATGTCACGGCTGTCGTCATTCTGAGCAAAAAAACACATGGAAATCATACTTCCTGCGCGGCTCCCAAACGATCGCTCTGTGCAATAAACTAAACGTCGTTTACAACTTTATTACCTGTTATTCACAGCCTATACAGATCCCGTTCAGGTCCTCTCAAACAGTTCTTCGACTCATGCGTGATTTCGCGGCCGTGAATACGTCATTACATGAAGACATTTTTGGGTGAATTATGCCTTATAGATATAGTATGTGACACTTTTAACAGCATTTGGAGGTGTCCATGTTGGCGAGCAGTGTATATATAACAATGTGAAGACTTGTGCGACCGCCGTAACGCTTCTCTCCTGACCTTGAAAATATAATAGGCTGAATCGTAGCAAAGCAAAATTAGCATCCTGTGTAGGGTCGAATCGAGATCGCAGATTTTTTTGATTTATCGTGCAGCCCTACTCTTAAGGATGTTTAATGTGTGTCTTTAAAGATAATCAAGTTACTCTTGTTTCTTTGATCCTTGACTTTTAGCATATATGTATATTAAAAGGAGTAAACTACAATGAAAACAGTAAAAAAGATAGTAATATTGTGAAATTGTGTTAATTTTTGGTGCTACACTTGTACATACGACTGCAGTATATGGATATTATTCACTCGCCATAAGTCATGATCAATTTTTTAAGGAATAACAAACAAACAATTAGTCTTTATTATGCTGTAGTCAGAAAGTCATATTGGTTGTATTATCTTTTGTTCAGTTGTCTTTTTATAATATTTTAACTTTTAGTAAATTTGTGTGTTGTCTTTATTAGTAATTTTATTATTTTTAAATAATTTGTTTCATTTATCGATATTATATTATTTGTAGGATGTTTTATAGTGTTTATAGTTTTTAGTCACACTTTGAATTATTTTAAAATGTATTCCTTTTGTCATCTCTTTTTTTTACTTAAACTTTATTATAGACTTAATTTATTTTCATTTTAGTATAATTTACATATAGTTTTAAAAATATTTTTTATACTTTTGTGTTTTTATGGTATAAATTGTGTTTTTTCACTTAATATTAAGTGATTTTGATTAGTTTTTTTCTTCACTTTTTCGCTTTATTAAAATAGTTTTTTTCACATGATTTACCATTATTATTAATTTATTAGTTTTCATTTGAACTTTATTTTGCTATTTTAATCACACACACACACACACATACACTTACGCAGCTCAAGTCTAAAAGCATGAGGAGTGGGCAGGGCAAGATGAGGGTGAGGATTGTCGTTTTTGAACTGCAGCTCGTCTAATTGGACGAGGCTCTGGGATCTCTCTTTTATGTTTTCATTTGCCTCAACTTGCTGATATGATCTCACTGGGCTTTCATTTGCCTGGTGTCAAAGGTTTTTACAGTAGGCGGGGCCTCTTCCCATTGGCTGCTTGCTCTCAATGGGTGGGTCTTTTCTCAATATCTAGCTACTCCCAGTAGGATGGGCCTCTTCCCACTGGCCTGCCACTACCAGTTTGCAGATATCAGCCTTTTCCCATTGGCTGACTGCTTTAAGTGGATGGGACCTCTTCTCATTGGCTGGCCTCTACAACTATGAAATCACCCACTGAGTCGGGTTGCCATGGCCACTGGGAAGCTCCCAATGCCATGTGTTTGAAAGCGAGCCGAGGCCTGGCAGAATTACCCAGCCTTCAATGGCAGGCCAAATGACCATTATTAGACTTCACAGTGCTGGCCCTCTATTTAAAAGCGAGAAGAAAAGAAACCCGGGGAGCTTAAGACAAGAGCCGGAGGAACAGCGAGAGGGAGAGGGAGACGGATAAGCCACCAGGGAAAATGTCACGGCGGTGTCTCAGTTCAAAGAGCTCCCCCAGGAAGTGTTTTGTTTTGGTGTTTACAAGAGAATAAAAATCAAAAGAGTTTGCAAATCACCTGTGGATTTTTCCAGATGGCATTTTGCAGCTTGATGTAACGCCATGACTGAAATGCATTGACCTGCTGTATGTTATTGCTGTTTTATTATTGGTTTTAAAATGTACCTTTTTTTTTTTCTCAAAAAAAGAATCAAATTTAAAATCATTAATAATTGCTAATGGATTTATTACATATTTTCCCCCTCTTTTTCCATGCTTTATTTTGAATGGAAGCTGAACAGAATTGTTAAAAGAAAGTCAAGCATTTCAAATCAAATCAAAATATATCATTTATTCATTCACTCATTTTCTTTTCGGCTAAGTCCCTCCATTAATCCGGGTTCGCCACAGTGGAATGAACTGCCAACTCAGCACGATTTTACACAGCGGATGCCCTTCCAGCCACAACCCATCTCTGGGAAACAACCAGACACACTCATTCACACACTCATACACTACGGACAATTTATCCAACCCAATTCCCCTATAGCACATGTCTTTGGACTTGTGGGGGAAACCAGAGCACCCGGAGGAAACTCACGCAAAAGCAGGGAGAACATGCAAACTCCACACCTAAACGCCAACTGACCCAGCCGAGGCTCGAACCAGCAACCTTCTTGCTGTGAGGCGACAGCACTACCTACTGCGCCACTGCGTTGCCTCTCTAAAATATATATATTTATGAATAAAATACAACATTTTTAAAATGTAATTTAATGAAAAATGTACAAAAGCACACACATCACTTTAATTCTAAACATAGTAGTTTTAATGCATAATTTCTAATAACTGATTTATTTTTTCTTTGCCATGATGACAGTAAATAATATTTGACTAGATATTTTTAAGATGCTTCTAAACAGCTTAAAGTGACATTTAAAAGCCTAACTAGGTTAATTAACTAGGCAGGTTAGGGTAATTAGGCAAGTTATTGTATAACCATGGTTTGTTCTGTAGACTTTTGGAAAAAATATATAGCTTAAAGGGGCTAATAATTTTGACCTTAAAATGGGTTTTAAAAAATTAAAAACTGCTTTTATTCTAGCCGAAATAAAACAAATAAGACCTTTTCCAGAAGAAAAAATATTATCAGACATACTGTGCAAGTACTGTTTCCTTACTCTGTTAAAGATAATTTGGGAAATATTTAAAAAAGGAAAAGAAATTGTGAGAGGTTGGCTAATAATTCTGACTTCAACTGTACATATTCGAAAATGCGGCAACGTCAAAGCTCCAAATGTGGCAATTTATTTAATTAAAAAGGCTGATACAAGGCATGTAATGTTTCAAACACGCAGCTCTTCATCAGACTGTGTGAAGAGCCGCATGCTCGACACGTCTTGTATCAGCCTTTTTAATTAAACTAAACTCTGCGTACCCGGTACCGACCCATGACGTCATTTACTTCCGCATTCTTTACATTTTAAAGGTCCGTACTGGCCCAACACCCCCATAAGTGGTTCCGTTCTCTCATCAGTTGGAATAGAATAGCTTTTGCATAGATTGTGATAGGGACATTTATTTTTTTCCTATGATTACTGACATGTGCAGGAACCAGTAAAATTAATTACATCAGCCTTGACCACACAGAACCTAAAAGGTACACGTTTTAAATTTGAGTTTACAAAAAAAAGCGCCTCTTTTTTTGGAGCAGTTTATTATAATACAGAAAACATATACAATTATTTTAATCACTGTCAACAGTGAAAACTCAAAGGGTTTTCTTTAAAATGATACCAAACTTTTGCATTTACACCACTGCATGTGGATTTGGGAAGCTTTTGAATTTGGGTAGGCATAATCCAGGCAGAAAGCCCCAAATAACACTTGACTTTAACCTAATAAATTGTCATTTTTGGAGCTTTGGTGTTGCCGCCTTTTTTAATATATATTATATGTAATTTAATTCATGCAATTTTACATTTATGATTGTAAAATAAAAATAAAAAGTAAAAAAATAAAAAAATAAAAATATAAATAAATAAATTTGATAAGCTAGTAACTTTTTAAAGTAGCTAGTAAAGTAGTAACTTTGCTCAAACTTAACAAATGCTATAATGGTAAGTAGGGCTGGGCCGATAAATGATATTATATCGAATTGCAATAAAATTTATGTCAAAACAATGAAAAGCTCTAGACTTTTTGTTACTCTATATTGATCTAAGAGCCAATCACACGGCAGAAATGTGCAACAATGGGAATCTAAAAGTGTGTTGGTATTAGAGATGTACCAAATTTTGGCCACAGAAAATTTATTGGCCGAAAATATATTATACCATTTAATGGACCCTCTAATTTTTCTGGCTTCAGTTATTGTTGTGGTACCCTTTTAAATCTGGAAGCATTAGTAACTTCTATCGAAATCTACATCGATATTGTTCAATATGGAAAATAAGTATCGAGATTGCATTTTTGCCATATTGCCCAGCCCTAATGGTAAACCATGTGAAAATAACTTACAATGAAAACACCTAATATTTAATTAAAACAGTTAGCACAATAAATAACAATAGCCAAAACGATTAAATTTATTTAAAAACGTATATTAAAATATTTTAAAATAGAAAATGGAGATGACAAAAAGAAATAAATATTGTAAAATAAATATGTAAATACAGTATGAACAAAAACTTTCAACTATACTACAAACAATATAATAAACGTTCATTCATTCATTTTCTTTTCGGCTTAGTCACTTTATTAATCAGAGGTCGACACAGCGAAATGAACCGCCAACTTATCCAGCATATGTTTTACCACATACAGACAATTTAACTTACCCAAATACACCTATACCCCATCTCTTTAGACTGTGGGGGATACCAGAGCACTCGGAGGTGTGTAAATGTTAAAATACATTTAAAAATAAATGTTTTAATATAACTGTTAAATGTTCTAATAAACAAATACATAGTTGACTTGAAAAATATAATAAAGTTATATTAAAGTTATATTAAAATAACAAAAAAATGTTGAAAAATACTTGAAAATTAAAGTAAATAAATATCACCATTAAATCAAACTCTGATAATTTATATGATAATGTGTAATTCAGAATTTTTTCATATGTAAATTGACAAATAAGCATCTATAATTGATGTGGTACCTCAACTTATTGTGCTTAATTATTATTATTATTATTATTTTAATCGTTCATCATCAGAATGATTTATTTGGTCTTACTCTGGGTTGAGCTGAATAGGCAGAGCGCGTCATGTCGGGGCATTGCGATGAATGGAGCGTGTAATGTTGTGTCTGCCAGATGCAGGAATAGTACGTGTGTGTTTCTCTTTGAACGCTCTGCCATGCTGGGATGGGCCGGGCCACTTGGCGGGCTTTTTTTTTTTCCTTTCCTTCTCTCTCCACTTTTCCTTTCATGGATTAAGTTCCATCCTGGAGTTTTAAGGCTCTTTTATGCTGGGAATGGGGGTGGTGGATCTGTGAGAATGTGTGTGTGTGTCTGTGTGAGCGGGTCAGCTGTGAGTGACTTCAGAAAGAGAGAAAGGGGAAGAAAGCGTTAGCACACCTGCTAATTGAGAGGAAGTTTGAGGACTTGTTGGAGGGATGGGGGGGGGGGGGGGGTTGTTTTTTCAAATATTTCTCAAATGATGTTTAACAGAGCAATGGATTTTTGACAGATTTTTTCTTAATTTTTTTAAAATTTTGGCTAGAATATTAGCAGTTTTTAATTTATTTAAAACTATTTTAAGATCAAAATTATAAGTCCCTTTAAGCTATATTTTTGATAGTCTCCAGAACAAACTATCGTTATTTAATGATTTGCCTAATTACCCTAGCTTTCCTAATAAACCTAGTTAAACCTCTAAATGTCACTTTAAGCTGTGTAGAAGTGTCTTGAAAAATATGTAGTCAAATATTATTTACTGTCATCATAACAAATATAAAATAAATCAGTTATTAAAAATGAGATATTAAAACTATTATGTTTAGAAATGTGTTGAAAAAAATCTTCTTTTCGTTAAACAGAAATTGGGGGAAATCAATGTAAAGAAACTGTTGCTAGGGTGGTATTTTTTCAAATGGTATTAATGTGTATACTTTATTTGCTAATAGGGGCTTTCGCACTTAGTAGTTATAGGAACTCAGTTGTAGGAACTATTATGAGGACATAAATACTGTTAATTAATTTAATGTCTGAGAGTCACTTCATATGTATTTTGCTGTAAAAAAATGTCGTCATCTATTGTATGCACAGAAACTTAAACATGATATCTCATTATTGAAAAAGTTTGATCTGAATTTAAAGTTTTGATAAGATTTTAGGGTTTGCTATTACTATTGTTCTGTTTTCAAAGTGATTTTAGTTGTAAATAAAACCATTCAAATGTTTTAAAGGAATAATCAGCCACATACAGTATATCATTTTATTATTATAATTAAATTATTGTTAATAATGAAATGTTTTGAGAGAAAAAATATTGAAATTTAAATATTTACATGTATAAAATGACCAAATATTAAGAAAAATAAACTATTTTAAATAAAAAATGATTAATTTAAATACCCATGAATTTATTATTACTGTTGCTTTGTAGTTTTCAAAGTAATGTTAGTCATAAATCAAATCATTACTGTTTTTAAAGGAATAATCAGCCGCACGCACGCACGCACGCACGCACGCACGCACGCACGCACGCACGCACGCACGCACGCACACACATATATATATATATATATATATATATATATATATATATATATATATATATACATATATATAAATATAATATATAAATATAATATTTATAATTCTAAAAATTATAATTAAATTATTATTAATAATGAAGATACATATTTACATATAAAATTAATGAATTAAAAAAAAATAAATAAACAATTAAATTTAACAGTTATTGAAATTTAAAAGCCAAGAATTTATTATTACTGTTGTTCTGTAGTTTTCAAAGTAATATTAGTTATAAATAAAATTATTGAAATGCTTTTAAACAAATAATCAGCTACATATATCATTTTAATTCTTATATTATTATTAATAATGAAATGTTTTGAGAGAAATTAAGTTAAATATTTACTTATAAAATTTATTAATAATTGAAAAATAAACAATTAATAAAATAAAAAATAATAGAATATTTTGACAAAAATATTTTAATAAAATTATATATAATATAAATGTGATATAATGAATATTTGAAAAAAACTATTTTAAATAAAACAATAGTTAAATTTTTTTATATATTTTTTTTATTATATTTAGTTATTAATGGTTAAGTAATTGTTAAAAATATTTTAAATCTATATTTATTATATTTAATTATTAATAGTTAAATATTTTGAAAAATTAAGTAAACTAATTTAAATTAAACAAATATTTAAAAGAAAAAGCCATAAATTATAGCCATGTTTAATCAGTTGTAGATGGAAGGAGATGGAGGTCCAAAACACTGAATCAATTGTGGTTAGACATCAGTGGGGGGAAATAATGATAAAAATGTTTGCATGTAAACTAAAATATTTAAATATGAAATAATAGCTATTATGATTATATGAATATATATAAATATATAATTATATATAATTATGATAATAGAATATATGAGGAAAAAAATGAAAAATTTAATAAAATTATATATAATATAAAATAAATGAATATTTAAAAATAAATAAACTATTTTAAAGTTTTAATCAAATGTAGATACACATCAGTGGGGTCTTATTGATAGGTAGGTAGAGAGGTAGAGTAATTTTTTTATATACTTAATAATTATTAATAATGAAATATGTTCAGAAAAAAAGAATTTAAAATGAATAAATTTGAATAAAATAAACATTTAAAATAAAAAAGTCATAATTTATAGTCATGTTTAATCAATTGTAGAATTGAAGGTAGCGGCATCCTAAACAACACTGGACAGTTGTTTAGATATATATTGTTGTAGATATTTCCCAATATATCTTCTGCATTTAACAAATTGACATAATTCGGTCAAACTAACTTCATCTCAGATACTCCGACTAAAATTCCTGCGAGGAACTAAAACACAAGCTGATAGCAGTCATAAAAAAGTATCTCGGGATAACTCGGGATAATTTGGTCCTGAAAGAATTTGACAAGAAATACTTTTTTGGATCTCTCTTGAAACCGGAGACGGGACGTGTGAGATTAGCGGGGCCTCTGGGAATCTCCGCGGGAGCCTTCAGTCTCCATTTGCGCTCAGTTTAATCTCACTGCCATCCAGCAGAAACAATTGACATGTTAAACAGATCTCATGTGCGATCCGTCTTTCCTTGCGGCAGGCTAGGAAACTGAGACCCGGCTCCGACTAACGCACACCTGCTCGCCTCAGGTGCACGAAGCCGCGGCTTGTGTGTCGGCGAAAGATACGCTTGTTAAAGTGTGAGACGTGTGAGCGCGGGGAGGGATTGTGGGCCGCTTGAATTACAGCTCTCTGGAGCAGCCTGGACAAAAGAGCAGCTTCTCCTGTTTCCTGTTCGCTCTCTCATACTGAAACAGCCTTGAGAAAGATGAATGAATGAACCAGAGAAAGAAAAAACAGAATGAACTTGCTGGAGGAAGAGAGGATGTTTCTATTAGAGATGGACTGATTCACTGTTTTTTGGTTTTTTTTTTGCTAAAAAAAGTTTATTTCAGCTGATCTGTTTCAGACTTGCTTGCAAACTGCTGTGCAATAATAGACAAAAAGTGAAATTGAGTTTAACATAGGCCAGAAATGCTAAAGATGGAGCAGAGACGTATAGTTAAAGTTAGAATTATTACCCCCCCCCCCCCCCCCTTTTTTTATTTTATTTTTTTAACAATATTTCCCAAATGATGTTTAACAGAGCAAGGAAATTTTCACAGTATGTCTGATAATATTTTTTTATTCCGGAGAAAGTCTTACTTGTTTTATTTTGGCTAGAATGAAAGCAAGTTTTAATTTTTTACAACCATTTTAAGGTCAATATTATTAGCCCCTTTAAGCTATATATTTTTGATAGTCTACAGAACAAAACATCGTTATACAATAACTTGCCTAATTACCCTAACCTGCCTAGTTAACCTAATTAACGTAGTTAAGCCTTTAAATGTCACTTTAGGCTGTATAGAAGTGTCTTGAAAAATATCTAGTCAAATATTATTTACTGTCATCATGGCAAAGATAAAATAAATCAGTGATTAGAAATGAGTTATTAAAACTATTATGATTAGAAATGTGTTGATTAAAATCTTCTCTCCATTAAAAAGAAATTGGGGAAAAAATAAACAGGGGGGCTAATAATTCATGGGCTAATAGTTCTGACTTCAACTGCACAACAGACAAGATATCCAGCATAACATTTACATTAAAAACTGGTGCAAGTGTCTGTTAAAGTGTCAGAGAGATGAAAGTGTGTGTTTTCTACAGGTGGTTTGTCAAACTCACTCACCTGTGTGAGGTGCACTCAGTAAAGAAAAACTGAAAAAAAATGTGTTCAACACATTTAACAAATTGGCCTTTGTACATCTTGTACTTCATTGATGTAAAATTAAATAAAAAGATATTACGCATAAGAGTTTTACTTGGCACTTTTCAATATAGATCATGTTTATGTGATCACTGAGAGTTTTATGTTTCAAAAAGTTGAAAAAATGTGCAGGATGTATGTTCATTTTCTTCAGCTAGAATAAGACCATGGCTGTGTTGGAAATTGCGTACTTTCCTACCAGTGTTGGGTAAGTTACTTTAAAAAAAAAAGTAATAGATTACAACACTGATTGCTACTATAAAATTGTAATCTGATTACATTACTAATTACTTCATGTAAAAAGTATCAGATTACTAATTATTTTACTTTGAAGTTACTTTTAAAACATATAAAATATACCTATAAAAATACAAAATAAACTGCAGCTCTCACAGTAATTTAATATTCACTGAGAAACATTACAGTGGGTTGATCACAGCAGCTTGACATATTCAAAAGACTTAAAGAGTTCGCCCAAAACTTAAAATTCTCATCAGTCTCTTGTTCCAGTCCTGTTTGTCTTTTTGTTTTACACAAAAGAAGACATCTAGAAGAAAACTGGATACCTGTAACCATTGACATTCATAGTATGAAAAAGCACTGCAGTGTTTGGGTGTTCTGTGTTTGTCTGAGGTAATTCGTCTACCTAAATGTGCGTATTCCAAAGTATGAAGAAGACCGATCAGTTCTTGTCACATGACTCATGGTTTTAAACTGTACTCGCCTGGGAAATGTGAGTGCACAATATTCGCTCCCAATACATGCGATCGTGCAAAAGACACTATATGTGAGTGGCCCCATTAGCAGCTATGCTTCTCTTCACATTCAGAAGGTACCTTCACTCCCAAACCTGCACTCCCAATTCAATGTAGCCTGTTTAGGCTTTGTTACTTGTAAAATAAAATAAACGAATCATCAATCGCAAACAACCATAAAAAATTATTTGGTTGTATATCATTATGCTTTTCTGTAATTTGTATTAGGGTTGGGCGATGTTGACTCATTTAAATAATAATATAAAAAAAAAATAATAATAAATCTAATAATAATAATAAGTCATTATAGCAACAAAAATAATATCAATAAGAATGCTATTATTTAAAATAATAATAATAATAATAATAAATACAAACTAATATAAATAATAATAGTAATAAAATATTATTAATAATAATAGTAGTAATAAAATAATAATAATAATAATAATTACAATAATAAGTCATTGTAGCAACAAAAAAAATATCAGTAATAATGCTATTACTTAAAATAATAATAATAAATAATAATAATAATTATAGCGACAAAAATCATATAAATAATAATGCTATTATTTAAAATAACATTAAATAATAATAATAATAATAATAATATTAATAATAATAAAATAATAGCAGTAAATAATAATAATAATAGTCATTATAGCAACAAAAGTAATGTCAATAATAATGCTATAATAAAAAATTATAATAATAACAATATAATAATGCTATTTTTAAAAGTTATAAAAATAATACATATTAACAATATCCTGCATGATATTTAGACCGTGTTGATGCATTGAAATGTATATTTCTTTATGTACATTTAAGTATGCCTCTCATTCATTATCCTATTTACCCATTTCCATCACACATTATCCAACAGATTCATTCATTGACACCTCACTTTTTGTATGTAATTGAATATGAAATATGAAAGTTAATGATTGAAGTGCTCTGGTAAAAATTACTACAAAGTTACCGTAAAAAAAAACTGTTAAAAATGACAAAAGTGCAAGTTGCTTTGCCTCCTCAATTGTAAGTCACTTTGGACAAAAGCGTCTGCTAAATGACTAAATGTTAATGTAAAAATCCTCCTGCTGCAAGGGTTAATTGAAGAGCTGGAAAGCCGCTGTGGTCTTGTAGAGGCCGAGTCTAAACCTGCTGTTCTGTTTGCCCGGGGAGAAACGCAGCTCGCCAAACGCAGATCCCATTACAAAGACACACACACACACACACACACACACACACACACACACACACACACACAGCCACTTCAAGGGAAGGTTAGATTAGAGAGGTATGAAGGCAGCGCTCGTGCTCCTTTAATTAAAGTCATTGGCATTGATGTGTCCTCATTCACTGCTCTGATCTGCCACTCCACACTGACTGATGCTCTTCAATCCCACAGACAGGGCACTTCAATCATTTAACACATCCATTAAAGTGCCTGCTTGCTTTTATTTACGTTACATGCATTTTAAAGACTTTTTATACAGTCATATACCGTGCAACATGCATATACCGGTTATTACGCTTTTCAGAAACGTTTGGTTTTTATTTATCTTTGTAAATATCACAACAACAGTACTTTTTGTTTTTGGATTTTCTGGATTTTCTTATTTGACTTTATTTGAGTGTTTGTTTATATAATCAATAAGTAAATAAATAATAAACAAATATAAAATGTATAATAATAATTAATAATATTAATAATAATATTAGTATTATAGTGTTTGTTTATATCATACCTAAACAAATAATAAAAAAATTATAAAATGTATAATAATGATAATTTTATTATTATTTTTTGAGTGTTTGTTTGTATAATAAATAAATAATAAAAATATATAAAATGTATAATAATAATTATATTATTATTATATTTATTATTATTATTATTATTATTACTAGTGTTAGTTTTTATAAGTAAACAAATAAAAGTTTATATAAAATGCATAATAAAAATAATAATAATAATTATTATTAATATTAATATTATTAATATTATTATTATTTGAGTGTTTGCTTCTACAAGTTAATAAATAAATAATATATAAAAATGTATAATAATTATTAATAATAAGAATTATTATTATTTGAGTGTTTGTTTATATAATAATATAGGAAATAAATAATTAATTATATATAAAATGTATAATAATTATTATATTATTAAAATAATAATCATAATAATAATAAATATTATTATTTTGGTGTTTGTTTATGTAATAAGTAAATAAATAATAAATGTATATGTAAAATGTATAATAATTATTTTTTTTATTATCATTTGAGTGTTTTTTTTAATAAGTAAAAAAGTAAAAAATATACATATAATATGTATAATAATAATAATTATATTATTTTTTTTTATTTGAGTGTTTGTTTATAAAATAAGTAAATAAATAACAATGTATAAGAATGTATAAAAAATATAATAATATTATTATTATTATTATTATTATTATTATTTGGGTGTTTGTTTATATAATAAAATAAGTAAATAAAAAATATAAAATGTATAATAATAATAATAATAGTTATTATTGTTGTAGTAATTACTATTATTAATTATATGATGATAATAATAATAATAATAATAATAATAATAATAATAATAATAATAACAAATATAATTACCATGGCAAATCTGGATGTTAAAGAGAGTGCATTATGTGAATGCCTCACATTTAGATATTCAGACAGTCTGTCATCAGATTTATTTGTGGTCTGAGGTGTTCATTTGTGTGTAATTTTGTTTCAGTGGAATGGCTTTTAATGCAGTTCTGGTGATTGTAAGACAGTGTAGATTCTGACCTCTTTGGGACAGCACATTTTTAAACTCTCGGTGACCCTGAGCAGCCCTTTGTGTCTTCGGGCCCTCCGCCTGCAGTGTTAACTTTATTAAACTAACTTACGCATGTGTGTTTGTTTGCCTCATGCTGCAGTTCCCTTATTAAATGCTCTGAATGAAGTTATCACCGACTGGGAATCCACAGCACACACACACACTTCATAATGACGTCTTTGGTGAAGCTCTGAATGCTCCACTGTACTGCGTGTTTCACATTCAGTTAAAAGCAAACGTCTGAATGGTTTACGTGACATTATTGAGTCCCTCAGAAATGCAATTAGCTTCACTTTTCTCCTTCACAACTCCAGAGACAGGCTGTGACTACAATGACAGCTTTTCAGATGCTTGACTTTCTTGTTTTATCATTGTAAAGTGGTTAACAAAGAGCCTCTTTGTGTTTGAGTTTAAAGATGTCCACTCATCTTTGCAGGATTGGGAGGTCAACATAAAATCAAAATGTACCTTTTTATTTTATAGAGATACTGATATTACACTCAAAGTAATAGTTGGTGTAACTTGATTTCATTATGACGCACATTTCCACACAATTGAATTGCATTATTTCAACTAATTTGAATCCGAATGTTGTTTCAACTGATTTGATTTATGTAATTTCAACTTATTTTGGGCAAATAAAGCCCATGAGCAAAATTCAATTTGATTTATTTGTCTGACACTGTAAAAATGCTGGGTTCCACGCAATTCCTTCATTGTCCCAACACAAATTGTTTACAGATCTGGCATGAACTAACGCGCGTGAAACAAAGTGATCTTGCATGGCCACGACATATGGTGCAGTAGCACGGAAAGACGGTCTAGCAAACAAAGACATGAACAGTAGGGGGCAGTCATGTACTGTAACGCACTGTATTGAAGCCGGAGCATTCTTTACGCATCGTTATAACCTAGAACACTACTTCATATATATATATATATATATATGGTATACATATATTACAGTAAAAATCAGGGCCGGTGTGGGACTCCTTTCCATCTGGTTCTCAGCCATGACAGTTCAAGCCTTTTAATATGTTTTCATATCGTTAATCAAATTATGCCAAATGCGCGGTGATTAGCGCAGCTCAATGGCGTCCTTGGTAGAGCATCTGCCTCTCAACCAATAGGTCACCGGTTCGAAACTGGCTTGGTATACAACCATCAAACAAAGTTTAGTTTTATTATCAGTGGCGCAATTCCCGGGGGGGACAGGGGGGAAACGTCCCCCTCACTTTTTTTAGATATAACGTTAGCACAGGCCCGGATTGGCCCGGGAGGACCGGGAGAATTCCCGGTGAGCCGGCCCGTTTTTTGGCCACGAGGGCCGGTGTCCCTAGCTGCTCGCACTCTCGGCAGTCGCACTTTTTTCATTTATTTATTATTTGACCATAGCCTCACTCTTTTTACTCATTATTTTGCCGCAGATTCGCTCTTATTATTTATTTTCTCGCAGCCCCGTGAGCAGAATGCAGCCTGCAGGTTAATGATGATGCACCATAATTCGACCCCAAACAGCGGCACCTTAGTTTTGCATGGCAGTGCAGGAAAAAACGCGCATTAGTTCAAGCCAGATCTGTAGGTTGACTCAATCATTTTTACAAATTTAAGTGGATTCGACATAAAGTTGTCCCCCAAAAAACTAAGCATTTTACCATTCAAATAGCATTTGGATTACCCTGTGAACACAGCTTTCTCCTCAAAAGCCAATTAATTTCAGTCGTTTAATTTGGACAACCAGAATTTCAACAGCATTTCAACAGCTTAATGATGCAGTTAGTTGAGACTGATCTCAGAACTAGCTTTAACACAGTTATGGCTCGCTGAGCGAAGCAACAAACAATATCATTGTTATTTAAGCCACCAACCCCTAAAGCTTCTTCAAGGTGATAAACCTCAAAACTGAAAACATTACATGAAACTCTTCTAAATCTTCAAACCAAGTGAACACTCAAATCTATTTCTTCTGCTTGTTCAAACTACTTGTTTAAAATGAGCTGAAACAACACAATTCTTGATTAAAAAAAAAGAAAAAGTTTTTGCTACATTAATTGTTTTATGTTCGATCCAGTTAAAATTGTAAAAACAATTAGGTAAACTCATTTTGATTGTGTTGGGACAACATGAAGTTATTGTGTGGAGCCCTGCCTTTTTACAGTTAAGATTAAACTGCATTTTTGTCTTAACTTGAACCACCTAAAATTACTTTTATTGTCAGCATTTTGTTTTAGTTGAAAAATGTTTATTATTATGGAAAATATGTATTTTCAATGCAATTAACAGCTTAATCTTCAATTCACTTAAATTTATTAAAACTATCAAATTAACTTAATTCCTTTATGTTGACCCAACACAAAATGATTGTGAATCCCAGCATTTTTACAGTGCTTACATTTTTCTTTTTCCTTTTTCCTTTTTTTTTCATTTAAAAGAGAAAAAAAAGACAGAAGGTGGATTTTTTTTTGTCAAATGGGCTACAAAATCAAGTCATAATACATTTGATGCACATTATCTCAAATTGTTCACAATTACATACTCAGACCATTTTTGCCAGTACTTGTTGCACTTTTTTAAATCAAATCTTAGGTTGAAAGTCAGTCTCTACATACAGTGCATTTCCTTTACAATTACTATACATTAAGCCCTTGTTGGAGGATCAGCCTTAAACCATTTTCGAGTTATGGCTTTTCTGCTATTTACCAAAAGGATTTGAATTAAGTATTTGTCAAAAGGTGGAACAATTTCTGGTATTTTCCCAAGGTAATAAATGAGTAGTCCAATTTTTCTCCTTTTTCATACCAAAAGGTCTGTATTTTTGGACAAGCTCAAAAAAAAAAAAAAACGAGATAATGGCTAGCCATTGAAGTTCCACATTGTCTCCAACAAGAACTCAAACTTTCAACACCTATACGCAATGCAGACAGTTTAGGAGTTACGAAGAAACTCGTCAGATTTTTCCATCCAAACTCTCTAGTGCTTACATTTTTCAGTGGAAAAGAAATTTAATTACAGTAACTAGTTACTTTGTAATACTACTTTTGCCTTCCGTTTAAGGAATACTTTGAATTTGGACACTACTTGGCTCACATACGTTTTTTTCTCTCACTGTATAGTACGTCAGTAGGCATATTTGGATGTATAACCCCTTGGTTTTACTCAGAAATTTCCAATAACAAAAGTAGGCTAATTTTGTCATTAGCTATGTTTCCATCCAAAGGTGCAAATTAAATGTTTGCACAAACTGGAATATCTCATAAAAGACGTGCAAATAAAGCAGCGTTTCCATCCATCGAGTCAAAGAGAACAAAATCGTCACTTCCTGATTACCTGGCGTCGAATATCAACAGTAAAAATGGAATTTACTGCAGTAGGAGAAGCTGCGTAAATCTTTTCTTTATTGAATAAATGATATGCACCTCAGAAGACGATGCCGACACGCAATGAACGCATGGTGACGTTTGAAGGTGTGACACACAGATTGCAGATGCTCTTGACCATTCTGGAGGTCATTATTAATATAATAACACTGTTATTGTTGTTGTCGGCGTAGTAGTATCAGAAGTAGTAGATGTTTTTAATGTAGATGTAGTAGTAGCACTGATTGCTGTAGTAGTAGTAGACATTGTTGTAGTATTATCAGTTGTAGTAGACGTTGTAGTAGTATCAGCAGTAGTAGAGATTGTTATAGTAGATGTTGTAGTAGTATCAGTAGTAGTAGTCGTTGTAGTAGTAGTCATTGTTGTAGTAGTAGTTGTTGTTGTGGCTGTAGTAGCAGCAGTAGTTGTAATATTCTGTAGTAGTAATTGTACTTGTGATTTTATTATTGTTGTTGTCAGTTATTATTACTGTTGTACTTTTTTTACTATCACTATCATACATTACAACTATCATACATTACAAGCATTGTTGTCACTCCTTGCCACTGACTACTTTCTTATTGTTATATTTATATCTATGATACTTGCTTCATTCATTGACTGTTATTGTCTCTTATGTATGTACTCTGACCTTTCCACAAAACTACCTTTACATGCACACACCCACACACATATACACGCACCCACCAGTACTTGACTATGTTGTTGTTGTTGTTGTTTTTTTATTTAATTTCTTTGTATTTGTATTATCCCAATTTGTGTACCTTTTTTGCATATTCTAAAAAAAATATATATATATATATACAGTCACATGACTTTTTTTTAATGCGCATACTAAAATTTGTTCAGTAAAAGTGTTTCTATCGTAGTTTATGCACATCTTTTCTTATTGAATAAAAGGTTTATCTTACTCCGTTATACGTATATGTTTATTATGCACATTTTCAAAATTAATGTGTATCATGGCGTTTCCATCAACCATTTTTTTATGCACATATTCAAAATGTGTATAAAAATTGGTTGATGGAAACATAGCTATTGTTTACTCAACCTTCACTTGTTCCAAACTTGTTTGAGTTTCCTTAAATATATATCTTGAAGAAAACCGGAAACCTCTGACTTCCATAGTATTTGTATTTCCTACTATGGATGTCAATGGTTGCAGGTTTTCATCATTCTTCAAAATATCTTCTTTTGTGTTTTAACAGAGGAAAGAAACTCATAAAGGTATGTAAACACTCGAGGGAGAGTAAATAGTGAGTCCATTTTCTTTTTGGGTGAACTATCCCTTTAAACTCTTGCAACATACATCACCTCAAATAGGGTGAGGGAAAAAAAAGAAGATTGTTTTCTTTTCCTGTGCATGGTTAGAGTTAGAAAACCGGTATAAAAACAAAACATACTCCCAAAAAAGGAGGGGAGACAGGAAAAAAAGGAAAAATGAGGGGGAAATTTAATTAGCGGTCGTCCATCCTGAGGTACAGGGTTTGCAGTCAGCTGAGTTAGCGGGAAGCCAATGGGCTTTAAATTAGTGCCTGCATATTTTTGACTGATCTTTGAGTGCAGGGGAAGGAAAGAGAGAGGGGGGTGGGGCTTGAGGATGATAAATGGAGAAGAGGGCAATTTTACGACCCCTCAGGAAGTTGCTGCCACAGCCGGCAACCAAAGCTGGAGTTCATTGTATTAATGATGAAATAATGAAGCGAGTTTCTCCCACAGATCGCTCGATGACATCAGCGCTCCCTCTCGCAGTCATTGTGTCTTGTCATTGAGGCGCCGCTGATTGATCTAGTGGGTATCATCTGGGGAGGAACGTTCAGTTCTTCCAAATCAACACCGTTTGGTTTAGTTCCTGCACACACACAGCTGTTGAATGAGAAGAAGCCCTTATGGCGTCCACCAGAGCTAATATGCTAGTGATGTATATGGGGTTTTAGTGGCAGGAAGCATTTACCCACTTTCAAAACAGGGTTTGAAACCAGATCATTGGACTGGTCACTAAAGACTGCTAAGTATGTTTGTTTAGGCCTAGTTTAGGTGGACTAGTAGATGTGGAGTGGGACAATTTATGACTGTTTTGATTTATTTTAGCATATGAGGGAAAATGCGTCATTTGGTAATGAATTTCTGGAAGAATAAACAGTCATAAAATGTATACAATAATTTTTTTTAATAAACATTGTTTTGTTTTGTTTTTTTGAAAGGGAAAGTTTATAGCAGTAAAAAGCATTTGTTTATACTCTTGGACATTTTATTGTATTCAAGTTATCGCAACTGCCCCTTTACAGTAAATTACCTGTGAATGTGTTTTACAGTAGCAGGGCCTTACCAGAACTTTTTATGGTAAAATTACCTTTAAAACATTTAAAATAACATTTAAATAATTTCAGTATGATTTTTACAGTGCGTTTACTGTAATTTATTCACATTTTACACTAGCAGTACAAAACCTTTGTTTTTAGTATTTAGTATTGAATAAGTTCCAAACAAGTGACTATTTTTTTCATTAATTGTCCCAATCTTCCTAATATGCAGTACATTACCGTAAATGTTTTAATATTACCCACAATGCACTGTATATTACAGTAGTGAACTGTAAAGAATGTATGTGGTATTTTACTGGGTGTTTTTTGCAGTAAATAACTGTAAAATTGTGGCAAATTTAGAATATTCAGAGTAAAATTTCTATGTAAATTCTAAATATTAGTGGTAAAATATGGATACCCACCTGTTGGATCTGTCAATATTTTACCCGAATTTGTGCTAAAACAACCCAGTCAAAAGATATTATTAAATTTCAGTCAGTCCACTGGATTGGGGCAATGTAAATATATATTTTTCATACACTGTAAAACCTAAAAAGTTAAGGTAACTCAAACCATTTGAAGAAATGATTTAAGTTCAAAAACTAATCCTAATGAGTACTGTGAACTTAATTCATTTGAGTAAACAAAGCAATTTGAGCACTCAATAAACGAAGAGAACTCAAACCAACAAAGTAGTGTAAAACTTAACAAACTAAAGCAGCTCAAAACCGTTTGAGGAAACTGATTGCTACAAACCATTTGAGTAAAAAAAAAAAAAACTAATCTATACGAGTACTGTGAACCTAATCAATTTGAGTTAAAGTAATGAGGTATTTAATTAACTCATTAATCTCAACATTGAGCTCAAAACTCTTCACATGAGTAAAATTAACTTTGAGTATATTTTGAGTTAACTACACACATATAAATGTCATACAGTGATGCATTAAAACAACCCAGCATTTTAACAAAAAAAAAAGTCTATTTTTACAAGTTTGGATAAAAAAAAATCAATCAACCAAACCATCAAACCAAAAAAGTAACCCAGCCATTGTGTTTTCTAATATTTTACCAAGCATGAATGAAAACAATCCAACATTATTTTTAGATTGTACGATTTGTAATAAATTTTGAATTTAAAGTAGTTTTTTCCATTGAATAAAAGGAAAATGCAACTTTTTATAGCAATTGTGACTTTAGATTTTATAAATTTGTAAAAAGTGATTAGTTGACTAAATGATCAAAGCAACAAGTTTAATCACTTTTTTTAAGTAACTACAGTTGAAGTCAGAACTATTAGCCTCCTGTTTATTTTCTTCCCCAATTTTTGTTTAACAGAGAGATTTTTTTTCAACATTTCTAAACATAACAGTTTTAATAATTTATTTCTAATAACTGATTTATTTTATCTTTGCCATGATGACAGTAAATAATGTTTGACTAGATATTTTTCAAGACACTTCTATACAGCTTAAAGTGACATTTAAAGGCTTAACTAGGTTAATTAGGTTAACTAGGCAGGTTAGGGTAATTAGGCAAGTTATTGTATAATGATGGTTTGTTCTGTAGACTATCAAAAAAAATTATATAGCTTAAAGGGGCTAATAATATTGACCTTAAAATGGCTTTTAAAAAATTAAAAACTGCTTTTATTCTAGCTGAAATAAAACAAATAAGACTTTCTCCAGAAGAAAAAACATTATCAGACATACTGTGAAAATTTCCTTGCTCTGTTACACATCATTTGGAAAATATTTGAAAAAGAAAAAAAAAAAAATCAAAAGAGTGGCTAATAATTCTGACTTCAACTGCATGTCCATTTGTGAGCTGCTGAAATGAACACTGAGCTCCGCTCTTTCTGTCCTGTTATTCTTTGGCTTCACAGTTGCTGGGCCTCGTATTTGCCTCGTGACAGAGTCAGTCCCTTCACTAGGTGCCCCAAACACACACACATACACACACTCCCAGTGCAATTTCTGTGTAATTGTGTGTAATTTCTGGTTATGCAACAGGAGCTGGGAGTGATGAGAGTTTTTGTTAGAGCAGAGAAAGTGACTGGAAATAAATCTGTTGACGTTTTGGTGATTTGAAGACATCAGTGCATCTATTAAGAAAATATTGTTACTTTTTTTTTTTTAGTAATGCAGTACAGCGAGTAGTCGGAGAAATGAATGGCAGCTTTCTTCTCGTGTGCGTGTGCGTGTGTGTTTTCTAAACAGCACAACCCTAAAGTTGGCTAATTAGCAGGTGAATGTTCCCTCTGTGAAACGACTTCATAAAACATTGTTAATTAGCTGTAAAAAGCATAACGTCATTGCTTTGTAGTTATCTAGTTCAGTCTGTGCTATTTTTGTTACTTTAAATGGAGATGTTCTTATGAATTTTATTATATTTATTTTAAGCAAAGCTAAAGTTTAAAATAAAATCAAACAAAATACAACTGAAACCTTTTAGATGCATATTTTAAAACTTGTGAAAATGGTTGTAATTGAATAAAATTGGAAAAAGTATATGCTTTATATCGGCACTGGTGGGAGGCATGCGTTGGTGCCTTTAGGGGGTCACACGCCAGAGGAGCCACTCAGCACTGCGACACGGCGCACACATGACAGTTGGAAGTATCGCACACCAAACGCGCACATTCGAATGTTATTGAAGATGCGGCTGGGTGCCGCAGACAGCCACCGACTTGCAGCGCCGGTGTGCATACCCTGATTGAAACCTATGTTTAGAATTCTAAAATGCGTGGCACGACGCATTGCTGAGCGGCGTATCCGGTGTGCGACCCCCTTTAGTGTCCCACCAGTGACGATATACAGCCATATTAGACTACTACCAGTGTGATATTGCTTTTATACAACAGCTCGACGGCATAATCATGTATATAAAAAAGAAAATCAAACACAGAGAGTCTAAACATCTCTTTGCTTGTGGAACTACTTTTTTCCGCCATTCATTCACATGTGCAGCTGACCATCAGAGCAGCAGAAGCAGTTACTAATTCACCAATGTCATTTTAGAGCTAGTGTTTAAATGATTCTCTAGTGTAATGTCTAAAGTGATGACAAAACAGGAGATTTTGCTCACATTTTAAGATTATAAGGCTGAACGGCATCCGTCTACAGAGATTTCCCAGTATTTCTCTGTTGGAATTGGGA